>NC_063341.1:53082714-53101206 GCF_021869965.1 Rhincodon typus | reverse complement strand
CTTCAGAAATTTCCGAAGAAGGGTCTAGGCCCGAAACGTCAGCCTTCCTGCTCCTCTGATGCTGCTTGGCCTGCTGTGTTCATCCAGCTCTGTACCTTGTTATCTCTCAACACTGGTGAGCAGTTGTTTTTCAGACCACAAGGAAGCACACAGCAATATTTCCCAGGATTCATGACTACTGCTCTTTTTGATATTTATTTCAATAACAGTTAAAGCCAGAAGGAATAAGACTCCATACTCATAATAGTTAATTTCATGTTGGAAAAGCACAATAGCAACAATTAATATTTATCAGAGTTTTAAAAGTGTACTTAGATTGAAATGATTTAAATTTCTGTGGTGAATTTAATTCATAATTACCATGTAAATATAGCAACTTTATGTATTCCAATGGCAAGCCAGACAGTGAAGTGCAGTTTGCGCAAAGCAGCACATTTCATACAGCATGGAAACAGACCCATTGGTCCAACTAGTCCACGCTGACCATGTTCCCAAACTAAATTAGTCCCACTTGCCTGCATTTGTCTCAGATCCCTCCAAACCTTTCCTACTCATGTACTTATCGAACTGTCTTTTAAATGTTGTTACTGTACCTGCATCCATTACTTCCTCTGGCAGTTCATTCCAAACATTGTAAAAAAGTTGCTCCTTTTTAAAACTTTCTCCAATCACCTCAAAAATATGCCCTCTAGTTTTGAACTCCCCCAGACAAGAAAACTATTCACCTCATCTATGCCCATGATTCAGACATCAACTTTTGGATTTCTGCATTTAATTGTGCACCTGATTTTGTCTGAAGTTGCTGGAGCAGATATGCACATTTAACGACAGTAAGGAACAGTGGTCTCACTGATATGCCCCACATAATTTTGGGGTATTAAGATACTGAAAGAAAATTGCAATGTAAACACAAGAAACAGTAGTACTGCTGCAGGAATTAAGAAGTGTCCACAGCTTGAAGGGCTAAGATTCACCCTTACTGGTTTTCCATTTGTAAAGAGGCCAGGAAGAGATTCTTTGCTGGTAGGGTGTGAAACAGAAAAGGGAGCCACTCTGTGTCCCTATGGACTGTATAAGCCCAATACTGCTGAGAGGGGGGTTATAGCAAAACATTAGTGTCAACCCTATCACTGCATACACAGCCATAAAACGTTTAATAAACATAATTAGCTACAATATTTCCAGCGTTTTCTGTCTTTCAATCAACACCTATAAAAGAGAGCAATTAGTCCAAACCATTCAGAAAAATCTTGAGATTCAGTGAAATGAACACAATAATTTTGAAAAAGTGGCTTTATTCATGTCGTTTATGTATTTTTTTTAGACCAGTTGAGTTGTGGGGATGAGCTAGGGAGCAGGTGTTGTGTTCGCGCTGAGAGATGTCCCTCGGAACCTTGTTCTGGGGCCGCAGTAACTCCGTTTCCCTGCGGACACGAATTCACCCGAACACACGACATGGTGGACGTGAAGTGACAGCGCCTCTTTCAAACTCGTACACCGTCTAACGACCCGCACTGGGCCCGCCAGCTCGGTTCACCGCCCCTCGCCCCTTTCTCCGGCTGCTTTTCGACCCCGACCGAGGCCCTGCCGTATTCCGGGAGCGGAGCGAGGAGGTAAACAGGAGGGAGAGCCATGTGTGTGTGGGCTGTGTTGGTGGATTTAGGGGCAGGGAAAGGAGCCGGTTGGACCTGGGGGTCTCGGAAGGTTGGGATGAGTGGACAGGGAACTGGGAAGTTTTGAGGTGATACTGAAGGGGGAGGGAGGAATCTTGGAAGGGAATGGGGTCGGGGTCGGGGTCGGGGTTGGGTGAGATTGTAACCAAATGGGGAGAAGGGCAGATCCCTGGTTAAGACACGTTTGAGCATGGAATCCTCCCAACTACAATATCTTCCAGAAAGTAAAAACGCTTGTAAGGCGGGGAGGGAGAAAACATCCATGGCTAAGCAAGGAAGCTAAAGATTACATAATGACAAAAAAAAAGACTAAAGTATACCATGTTGCAAAGGCCAGTGGCAGGCTGCAAGATTGGGAAACTTTAAAGATCAATAAAAGGTTACTAAAAATGTAATAAAAAGAGCAAAGGGATGTACTATGGCTGAATTTGCAGATGACACTAATCTAGGTGGGAAAGTAAGTAGCAATCGAGAAGTAAAGGTGAAGAGCAAAAACAGAACTGGCTGGAAAAGCACAGCAGGTGTGGCAGCATCTGTGAAGACAAAATCAGAGTTAACATTTTGGGTCTGGTGACCCTTACTCAGAACTCTGAGAAAAGGTTTCTTCCACCCAGAGAGTGTTAAATACATGGAACATGCTGTCTGAGGGGGTGGTGGAGGCAGGTACTCTCGCAGCATTTAAGAGACATCTGGTTGAGTGTTTAAAATACCATGGCACAATAGGTTACAGACTAAGTGCGGTCAAATGGGATTAGTGTAGTTTGGTGCTTATTGGTCGGCATAGACATGGTGGGAAAAAAGCCTGTTTCAATGCTGTATGACTCTATGACTAAATTTACAAATATATATGGAATAGGTTAGGTGAATAGGCCAAAAACTGGCAGATTGAGTTTAATGTGGATAAATGTTCAATTATCGATTTTGGTTGTTAAGAGTAGAGCAGCAACTTATGATCTAAATTATCTTGTATAACTAAAAAGAAACTTAAGCATGCATTGTTGCAGGGGGTCCTGGGTGTCCTTTGTGCATGAATCATAGAAAACAAGAATGCAGGTAGCGCAGGTAAAAGAAATGCAAATGGAATTTTGGAAATTCCAAAGGATTTCTCTATTCTAAAGGAATAGAGTATAAAAATAAGGAAGTGTTGTTGCAATTGTAAAGGAATCAATGATACTGGACTGTTGCTGCAATTGTACAAGGCATTAATGAGACTAGACATGAGTAGTTTAGGCCTATACTCACTTGAGTCCAGAAGAATGGGAGAAGATCCAATTGAGTTCACAGATCATAGAATCCCTACAGTGTGGAAACAGGCCCTTCAGCCCAACAAGTCCACACCGACCCTCAGAGCATCCCACCCAGACTTATCCCCCTATAAGCCACCTAATCTACACATCCCTGAACACTACGGGCAATTTAGCAAGGCCAGTCCACCTAGCCTGCACATCTTTGGACTGTGGGAGAAAACTGGAGCACCCGGAGGGAGCCCACACAGACACAGGGAGAAAGTGCCAACTCCACACAGACAGTTGCCCAAGGGTGGAATTGAACCTGGCCCCCTGGCACTGTGAGGTAGCAGTGCTAACCACTGAGCCACCGTGCCACCCCAAATCTGCAACTTGAGGAAGCATAGTCGGCAGGGTACGAACCTGCGTGGGGAAACCCCAATGGATTTCCTAATCCGTTGTCTTAACCACTCAGCCACGACTACGGTGGCGTGTATTATAAAATGCTAAAGAGGATTAGCATAGTAGACGCAAAGAGAATATTTCCTTTTGCGGGGCAGTCTAGAATGAGAGGTCATAGTTTTAAGATAAGGGACAGCAGATTTAAAACACGAGAAGTTACTTCTCTCAAAGGGTTGTGATCCTGTGGAATTTGCTACCCCAGAGTGCGGTGGATGCTGGGATGTTGAATACATTTGAGGAAGAAATTGACAGGTTTTTAATTAGTAACGGGTTGAAGGGTTATGGGGAACTGCCAGTAAAGTGAAGTTGAGGCCGAGATGAGATTAGCCATGATCGTATTGAATGGTGGAGCAAGCTTAAGGGACTGAATTGCCTCCTCCTGCTCTTAGTTCTCTTGTCCTTAGGAATTGAGCTGAACCCCAGAGAAATGGACTTGAGCCTTGTGAGACAACTGGTAATGTTAGCTGCTCACACCAGGTAGCTGAGGACTCAGGAGAAATTTAATCAAAGTAGTCTTGGGGGAATAATTATAAAGGGGGTCATTTGCAAATGATTGACATTGCAGAGGTGGAAGTAAGCAGTTTTGACAATGTCTAGGTTATGAGCTGTTTCAACCTGTTCCCAGAAGTTTGAAATTAATTGCACTTTTGAGCAAAAACTTGCGAGATGACATGGTGTGTGTTTCTCATATCTCATTATGTACTGCACACTGACACATTGGACACATACGAACTGTTGTGAGTATTATGGCATTCTGGATATACATGTATGCATGCATATGCCAATATAGTTCCTTACTCTTACAAATATAACAAAACAATATGGGATTAATGTAGTCAATTATAGATCGAACAGGCTAACAAAATTTTGAAAGCCCTAATTAAGTCGGAATGTATGGCTGATGAAGGGGTAGAGTTATTGACTAGGGTTAAATATCTTCATGATGTCTTTGATAGTCATATTGTACCATTTCCATGTTGTCAAATTTTTCAACTTTAATGAGGCATAGAATGGGCACATGAATTGAATTTCTCAATTCAAAGTTGTGGGTAAAGCCATCAGTGCGTTAACAGCTAATACATACATTAAATATATATTTTATAGAAAACCATACCATGGAGTTTCAAGCTGTGTTAATGGCAGCAGGTGGGGGCTCTCGCATGATGGATCTTACCTCCAATATTCCAAAGCCCCTCTTACTGGTTGGCAACAAACCATTGATATGGTATCCTCTAAATCTTATGGAAAGACTTGGGTTTGAAGGTAAGCACTGTTTTCTACACTTAAATGGATAAGTATAAAGAATGGCAATCCATCTATAAATCCAAAAGAACTTGCTTTTCTCTATCAGTATAATATTTGGAGTGCTTCTTTGGACTCCTATCTGTTGATGTTTCAGTTGAACAGACCTATGAGTGAATGATGTCGGACACAGTGATTTGCTTGTTTCACATCTCCATTAAAAGTGATCAGTTGTGTTTGGAGAGTAAATGGTAAAATAGTTATCTAGATGTTAACCTCTGATGAGGCTCTGCACCTGGAATGTTAACTTCTCAGTTTTCTTCACAGATGTTTTTACTAAGTAAACTAGCATTGAACATCATACGCAGTACCTCGAAGAGAGGAGGGTGCTTGCTGTGAAGCCCATGGCAAAAGCTTGCACATGAAGTCATTTAACTTGGGGAGACTGTTGTATTGCTAATATCAAATGGTTCAGGCTAATGTGGAGTCTCTCCAATTCTTTCTGCTTACCATGGGCATATTGAAAGGATGTAGCGGCTGATAGGCCATGTCATGCCCTGGAGTGAGACGCAAACCCAGAGACAAGGATGCTGCTTACTGAGCCATAAGACCTCTCCCAGCTTAAAATAGTATCCAAGCGGATGTACTTGCTTTTTAGAGAGGCACAAGTGTTAAAGAGCTAAAAGTGAAAGCAGAACAAATGAAATATGTTACATTACCTGTTTCCACTTTGTATTCTAATTTGTATAGTGCCAACTGGGGACAGAAATTTAAAATCCTAAAGCACCTCCCTATTAAGAATTGAATGAACCTAAATCTGTTTTGTCTTCTGAGAACAAACAGGATCTTTTTGATTGTTGAAAATGTGTTTAATGTCAAGTAAATTCAATATAATCACTCTTTACATCAATCCTTTTATGACTTTTTTAGCTATAGAATTTAATGCCATAATTACAAGCATTAACACCAATCTCTCCTCCTGGATTTCCTGCTTTCGTCACTCTGAACTTTGTGGCACACCATTACAAAATGCATTCTGAAACTTGTCAACACTTCTGAAACTGCCCATTTTCTTCCTACTATTAATGAATTTTTCCAAATCAAGCTGTTTATTTCTCTTTCACCTGCAAATGTAACTATGAAACTATAACTACCAAACCTACCATCTCCAGTTGTCAGATTCAGCTTTGCAAATCTGCTCAAATCATGGCAGAACTGACATAGAGATATTAGATCTTATTAAAGAAAACATTTCTTAAGCACTGGGTATGTTTTCAATTAAAATTCTGATTCTTGTGTTTCCCTGACTTGCCTTGAAGTATAATATTTCTCAATTTTTAGCCTCCACTTTCAGCGCCTGACATTGCTTATTGCCTGTCAAATAAGAGTGATACTGGGAGTTGTGGAATTATATGGCCTCGACATATCAATATATTACTCTGATCGGAGGCATTTGTTGGGGGATAACTTTTCTTCAGCTGTTTAAGATAATTACCCGAGTACTAAGTCTATGTGATCTTACAGACTGACCTTAACTCGTGAGATAACGCCTTAGTTGATTTCTATGCATTGTGTTTTGAACTGTTCACAGACTTTTTTTAATAAAGTAAAGGTTGCATTTATATTACACCTTTCACCAGATATCTTGAAGTGCTTCACAGCCAGTGAAGCATTATTTTTGAAGCGAAGCCACTTGTAGGAAACACAGCAGCTTATTTGCATTCAGTAAACTCCAACAAATAGTAATATGCTGATGAGCCGGTAATCTGTTTTTGTGATCTTGATTGGTGATGAATACTGGCAAGCTGACCAGAGATAACTCCCTTGCTTCTCTTAAAAATAGAGCAGTGAGATCTTTATATTTTCCTGAACAAGAGGTGGAACCTCTGTTTTAACATCTGATTGGAAGGATGGCTCATCTGGTGCTTTGTTCCCTTAATGATGCACTGGACTTGTATCTATATGGTGGCTTTCATGATCACCATATGTCTCAAAGTGTTTCGCAGCCCATGAAATAGTTGTGAAGTGTAACTGCCATCATAATGTAGGAAACACCAAGCAAGTTGTGCACAGCAAGCTCCTACAAGTAGCAATACAGTAATGATCACATAATCTATCTATACTTATTGAGGAATAAATATTGGCCAAAAAACCAAGGCACAATTACCCTGCTCTTATTCGAAGTAATGCCTTTTACCTACACTTGATCAAGCATTTTAGTTTCACTTTAATGTTCCATCTGAAAGATGGTGCCTTCAACAATATAGTGTTTCCTCACTGCACCACAGTCAGACTTCGTTTTGGTCTCATGCCCTGAAGTGGGACTTGAACATACAAACTGGTAGCCTACAGCCGAGAGTGCTATCAGCTGTACCATAGCTGACATTTATCAGCATGTTCGTGATCCAAATTCAAATAGCAATCAAAAGAAAGAAGCACAGATGAAGTTGCATCTTACTCAAAATACAAATATATAAAATGACATCTGTAAATGACTTCTTTAAGCTAGAAGTTCATGATGACACAAGTTTTAACATTCTTGTACACGTGTTGCTTTTAAAGAAAATAAAGTTGGCATTGGTGGGAAAAGGGATACTGTCTTGTAAATCAGAAGTGTTGTACATCACAATAGAGTGCATAACGCTCAATTGATATGGAAAAGCTCTGTTAGATCTGGGGCTGTATTGTGCAGAATTTGCTGCCCATGGCAATTTAATCATGCTTGTTATTACACTGCAGTATTCTAAAAGTATTTATTATTTGTCCTTTCACTGGTTGTAATGTTTTACTAAGGTTGTTCTGAGAATGAAGACATGCTTCTGTATCAGTCACATGCTATAAAGTTATACATCTACATGACAGATACTTTCATTTCAAGCATGTTATGTCCAGAATTACACTTTTTTGAAGTCAAAATGACCTTGATTAGGACAGAATTCGGAATTTGGTTAAACTTAATAAAGTCTATCCTGTAGTAAAATATGCTGTCAGAGGACTATCTTCTAATTTCAGCAACATGAACCTATAGGAAAGTTCTACGATATGGACTTGAGCACCAACTCCATGATGAAACTGCACATTTTTATATTGAGCTAATTTTCATCTATAGAATAATGGTGTGTCTTTGGTAATTGCATACGGAACATCTTCAGTGTTGCCTATAGTGAGTCAGTACTTGAGTTGTTGTCATGGTCTATGGTGGAATGTTGTATCTGGGAGGGGTGCACTTCATTGCAAGAAGTTAGAAAGATATTTGAAATAAATCTCATGAGAGCCATTGTGTTTGACTGTGTTTTGACTGAATTGCTGGAAAGTATAATGCTTTTACTGCGTTTCCGTAAGAAAAAAATATTGATAGCAAAACAGCTTCATTTTCCCCTCTCACTATCCATTGTTTAAGGTGTGGGTTTTTATAGCAATAGCTAAAATTTTAATAAACGTGCATCAAGAAAGACTAAACTTGCCTATTTAACTGTCTGCCACATAACTTCATATTCAAAATAGGTTCCACTTGATTGTGATTATTGCTTTTAGACTGAACTTGCTTCTAACTTTTTATTGATTCATGGGAAGTGGGCTACATTTCCCATCCCTAATTGTCCTTGAAGATGACGGTGGCCCTGCTTATTTAAACAATACGCTTTATGTAGTGTAATGTTCAGTCCTGTTACAGAGAGAATTCTAAGACTTCAACACGGTGACAGTGAAGGAAGAGTGATATATCTTCAAGTTAGAATGATGCAATATTTGGAGGAAAATTGAATATGGTGGTATTGATGCATCTGCTGCGCTTGACCTCCTAGGTGGTGGTGCTTGGGGGTTTAGAAAGTGCTGTCAAAGCCACTTTGGATGTATTGCAGCACTACATGTTCTTGATGGTACACACTGCCAGTGTGTCATTGGTGGAGGAAGTGAATTTTGAAGCTGGTAAATTAGGTGTTCATTCAGTAAACTGCTTTTTCTTGAATGTCAAGCTTCTTATGTGTTATTTCGGCACATGGACAGTATTTCATTACACTTCTAACTCGTGCCTTGTAGATTTGTTTACAGGACCACAGAATCCTTAGCTTCTGACCTTCTTTTGTAGCACAACTTGTATTCTGCTGGACCAATTCAGGTTCTGGTCAACGGTAACCCCTAAGATGTTGAAAGTGGTCAATTCAGACATAGTACTGCCATTGGATGGAAAGGGGAAATGTTTAGACTTATTGGACACGCTCATCACCGACACTTGTATGTAGCAAATGTAATTGGAGCCCCAGCCAGAGGGGGAGCAGTTTGTAGACAGCGATCATAACTCCGTTCAATTCAAGATCATAATGGAAAAGGACCCAGGATGGACAAAAAAAATCAAAGTTCTGGACTCAGGGTAGGCTTATTTTAAATAAGATCAGAATTGATTTGGCCATAGTGGATTGGGAGCAGATACTTTTAGGTAAATCTGTGTCAGAGCAATGGGACATATTCAAGAAGGAAATAGCAGAGTACAGGGCCAACATATTCCAATAACAAAACAGGGTAGGACCAACAAAATGTAGATTAGGCTGCAGCTAGAGTGTTATGTGCAGTTGTGGTGTTCATATTATATGGTGGAATAGATTTCACCAGGTGAGGGTTCAGAGGAAATTTACCAGGATGTTGTCTGGCCTGGAGATTTTAATTGTGAAGAGAGATTTGGATGGACTGGGATTGCTTTCCTTCCAGCAGAGGAGACTGAGGGGGGGTCATGTGGCTCGGCAACAGCACAACTGATGGAGCTAGTTTGATCCTAAAGGACATAGCCACTTGACTGTGTCTACAGCAGGTGATGATGGAACCAACAAGAGGGAAAAGCATATTTGACTCCACCCTTATAAATCTGCCAGCTGCAGATACATCTGTCCATGACAGTATTGGTAAGAGTGGCTACTACGGTTATTGCCTTCATGTTCTATCACTGTGCTAAATGACAGACTTCAAGCAGATCTAGCACCTCAAAACTGGGCATCCACGAGGCACTGTGACCATCAACAACAGCAGAATTGTACTCCAGCACAATTTGCAACCTCACGGCCCAGCATATCCCCCATGCAAACATTACTATCAAGTCAGGGGATCAATCTGGTTCAATGGGCATGCCAGGAGCAGCACGAGGCATACCTAAAAATGAGAAGTCAATCTGATGAAACTACCCATCAGGACTACTTGCCTGCCAAACAGCATAAGCAGCAAGTGATAGACAGAGCTAAGCAATCCCACAACCAGATCAAAGCTCTGCACTTCTGCCACATTCTGTCGTGATTGGTGGTGGACAATTAAACAACTCATTGGAGGAGGAAGAGGATCCACAAATATCCTCATCCTCAATAATGGAAGACCCCAACGCAACAGGGCAAATCATAAGGCTGAAGCATTTGCAGCAATCGTTAACAAGAAGTGCCAAGTGGATGATCTATTGTGACCTCCTTCAGTGATCCCCAGCATTAAAGATACCAGTCTTCAGCCAATTCAGTTCCCTCCATATAATGTCATGAAATGGTTGGAGGCACTGGATACTGCAAAGGCTTTGGGTCCTGCCAACAGTACTAAAGACTTGACCTCCAAAACTTGTAGCTCCCCCAGCCAAACTCATCCAGTACTCTTACAACACTGGCACCTACCTGACAAAGTGGATAATTGCTCAGTTATGTCCTGTACATAAAAAGCAGGGCAAATTCAACCCAGCCAGTTACCGCCCCATCAGTCTACTCTTGATCATCAGTCAAGTGTGGAAGGTGTAATCAACTGTCTTCCTATGTGCAAGCAGCATCTGCGCAGCAGTAACTTGCTCAATGATGCCCAGTTTCGGTTCCGCAAAGGCCACTCAGCTTCTGACCTCATTACAGCCTTGGTTCAAACACAGCTGAATTCCAGAGGTGAGGAGAGAGTGACAGCCCTCGTCATTAAGCCTGCATTCAACTGAGTGTGGCATCAAGGAGCCCTAGCAAAACTGGAACCAAATGGGTATCAGGGACAAATTCTCCACTGCTTGGAGTCGTACCTTGCACATAGGAAGATAGTCATGATTGTTGGAGGTCAATCATCTCAACTCGAGAACATCTCTGGAAGAGTTCCTCAGGGTGATGTCCTAGGTCCAACCATCTTCAGCTGCCTAATCATCAAGTTTCCCTCCATCATAAGTTCAGAAGTGGGGATGTTTACTGATGATTGCATAATATTCAGAACCATTTGGGAATCCTCTGATCCTGAAGCAGTCAATGTTCAAAGCAACAAGACCTGGACAATATCCAGGCTTTGCTGATAACTGGCAAGTAACATTTTCACCACACAAATGTCAGGCTATGACCATCACCAATAAGAGACAATCGAACGACCACCCCTTGACATTCAATGGTGTTACCATCACTGAATCCTTCACTATCCACATCCTTGCGGCTATCATTGACCAGAAACTCCACTGGACTCACCACATAAACACTGGCTACAAGAGCAGGTCAGAAGCTAGGAATATGACGGCGAGTAACACACCTCCTAACTCCCCAAAGCCTGTCCACCATCTACAAGGCACAAGTCCGTCACCTTTCCGACTACACTCGTAGCTTGCCATCCAGGACAAAGCAACCTGCTTGTTTGGCACCATATCCACAAGCATCCACTCCCTCCTCCACGGATGCTCAGTTGCAGCAGTATGTCTGGCCTACAAGATGCACTACACAAATTCATCTATGATCCCTAGACAGCACCTTCCACACCCAGGATCATTTTCATCTAGAAGGACAAGGGCAGGTGATGCATGGGAACACTACCACCTGCAAGTTCCCCTCCAAGACATTCACCGTCCTGAGGAAACATATCGTCATTCCTTCACTGTCGCTGGGTCAAAATCCTTGAATTCTCTCCTGAATGGTATGTGGGTCAACCCACAGCAGGAGGACTGCAGCGGTTCAAGAAGGCAGCTCACCACCACCTTGTCAAGGGTGACTAGGGACGGGTAATAAATGCTGGCCGGCTAGCAACACCCATATCCCACAAATGAATTTTTAAAAAGTGTTTACATTATTTCTGACACAGTAATGGTGTTCAATCAAACATGCTAATATTTTAACATTTGCTTTGTGTCGTAAACCTTATCTTTATTATTTTGTTACCAATGCATATTTCAGTTCATGCTGGTAATTTTGAAAATACATTTGTTACATCCTGCATTCTGATTTAGAATCAACAAGCTATCCTCCTGACCTGTCTCTTCCTCGGCTAACTTGTACACCTGTTTCAGGGATATTTTGGGAATTCTGCCCACCACAACGATGTTCCATTCACAAATGGAGCACTGGGTTCTACACAGGTGAATGCGTAGCCCAGTCTTTAACGTTATAAGGGCCTTTGGCTTTCTTTGTGTTACTCTGACTCTGGAAAGTCTTCCAAGGCAGTTCATTGGGCCACTGTTACAGGCACTGGTCATCTGCTTTGAATATTAAAATAATCCCATTCCTGTTATTAGAATGGAGTTAATGCATTCTTGAGAAAGCAGTAATGGTGGTGTGGAAGTCTAGGCATTTTGTCCCCTTTAATAGACTTTTAATATCCACTGCAACTAGATAAATAGCACAAATGGATGAACCCTTTTGCCCTGTGACTGTCGACACTAGACCTCTGCACATCATGGCATATTATTTTAGTATATTGCTCGTTGGTGGCCTAATGTATCGCACCAGAAATTATTCTTTGTCTTTGTCATGTCAGGTAGGTTCAGCCACTTGAAGCAAGGAATGAGGGGCAGCACTTACAAAGAAATAATTTAAAATATATTTTTCTTCAGATAAACATCTATCTTCAAAAGGTCACCATTGTGACATATAGCTATGGGTGGGAAAAGTGATCCTATTCTTCTGAACCTTCCCATTAAAATGCAAGAATACAAGGCCAATAATAACAGGTTGTTGCAATGGAGATAGTAAGGACTGCAGATGCTGGAAGCTAGAGTCAATAAATGTGGAGCTGGAAAAGTACAGCCGGTCGTACAGCATCTGAGAGCATGAATGTTAATGTTTCGGGCCAAAACCCTTTGTCAGGACTGGAGAGGGGAGCCTAGAAATAAATAGAGGGAGAGGTGTGGGGCTGGGGGTAGGGGAGGAGACATGGAGATAGGTGGATGCAGGTGGTGGTTGGTCAGTGGGAAGGGTGGAGTGGATAGGTGAGTAGGAAGACTGACATGGGGGTGTGGAGAGATTTTGATGCAGGTAGGGGTTTATTGTGGTTGGTAAGTGGGAAGGGTGGAGCGGATAGGTAAGACAAAAAATGAACAGGTTGAGGGGTGTAGAGAGTTTGAAGCTGGTGAAGTCAATATTCAGGTCATAGGGCTGTGAGCTCCCAAGGCAAAATATCAGGTGTTGTTCCTCCAGTTTATGTTCGACCTCACTCTGCCAGTGGAGGAGGCCAAGGGTGGACATATCACCAGGGGATTGGGAGTGGGAGGGGGAGTTAAAGTGGATGGCAACCAGAAGATCAGGTTGGTTGGTGCGAGCAGAGTGCGGGTGCTCTGCAGAACAGTCTGAGTCTGCGTTTGGTCTCCCCAGTTTTGAGGAGACCACATCAGGAGCAATGGATACAGTAGATGAGGTTGGATGAAGTGTAGGTGAATCTCTGGATTTAGAAGGATTGTTTGGGGCATTGGACAGAGGTGAGAGGGGAGGTGTAGGGGCAGATGTAGCACCTCCTGCGGTTTCAGGGAAAGGTACTGCATGTGGTGGAGGGTTTGTTGGGGAGCATGGAACTGACGAGAGAGTTATGGAGTGAATGGTCCCTGAGCAAAGCAGACAGGGGTGGGGAGGAAAATATCTTTCTGGTGATGGGGTCCAATGTTGGAGGATGATGTGTTGTATTAGGAGGTTGGTGGGGCGGTACGCAAGGTTGTTGCAATCTTTCTTGGAAGTAAGAAACGTTCTTGGTGGGTTAAATACGAAACTTATCTTTTTTTAAAAAAGTACTTTTAAAATTAATTCTGAAGATTGTTTGCAAATTATTTGGAAAAATGAAACTCAAGAATGATATTCCATTATGGTCTGAAGCCCTCTCCCAGGTTCACTTAGAGATCATAACAATTCTTGGGTAGACAAACAGGAGGCTGGGAGAACACAGCAAGCGACAGCAAATTGAGTCCTGAAGAAGGGTAATACCTGAAACATTGACTTCTCCTTTCCTCCAAATGCTGACAGGCTTGCTGTGTTCTTCCAGCCTCCTGTTTGTCTACCTTGGATTCTAGTGTCTGCAGTTTGTTTTTGTCTACAACAATTCCTACATTGTAACTTTTCACAGTGTATAGTTCAGACTGAAGTCTTAGGAATTGCAAGCTCATGCACAGTTAGTAACTCCAAGATCATTGACCTGAGCCATCAACTCTGTTTCCCTCTACAGATACTCTTAATTCTATATTAGATTTCTAGCATCTCCAATATTTTTGACTTCTGTTTTAGTTAGAAGCTTAATTTGTTGACCATGGTGACTTTAGAAAGAAAAGAAAAGCCTGGACGTTCGAAAGAGGCTGGAGCCTCCCAAGTATCGATCTCAACTGAATGTCTTCGAGACATGAAATAACTTGTCATGGATATTGTCAGCTATATGACTATTGTGCTTAAAATCTTATTTTCAACATTAGAACTTAAAATCATTTTTCCTCAATAGGTTAATTTGGAATCCAAAGAATTTTGAAAGCATACTTCGAATGGTTTGTGTTTCTTCTTTCTTTCAGAGTCATGGAGTCTTAGAGGTTTACAGCATGTAAACAGGCCCTTTGGCCCAAGTTGTCCCTGCCACCCAGTTTTCACAATTTCAACTAGTCCCATTTGCCTGCATTTGGTCCATATCCCTCCATACCTATCCCATCCATGTACCTGTTTAATTGTTTCTTAAATGACGTAATTGTACTCCCTTCCGCCACTACCTCTAGCAGCCTGATTCAGACATTCACCACCCTTCGTGAGAAAAAATTGCCCCTCTGGACCCTTTCGTATCTCTCCCCTCTCACCTTAAACCCATGTCTTCTAGTTTTAGACACCCCTACCATGAGGAAAAGCTGTCTGCTCTCTACTTTATCTATGCCTCTCACAATTTTATAGACCTCTATAAGGTCACCCCTCAGTCTCCAATGCTGTAGGGACAGAAATCCCAGCCTAGCCAACCCCTCCTTCTAACTCAAACCTTCCAGCTCAAGTAGCATCCTAGTAAGTCTTTTCTGCACTCTTTCTAGTTTAATAATAACAACTCTATAGTAGAGCAACCAGAACTGCTCGCAGTACTCCACGTGTGGCCTCAGCAATGTCTTGTACAGCTGCAACAAGACATCTCTAATACTCAATCCTCTGACAAATGTAGGCTGGCATACAGAAAGCTGCCTTCACCACCCTGTCCACCTGATTCCCCCGTTTCAATGAGCTATGTACCTGTATCCCTCGATTTATTTGATCTATATCACTCACCATTGACTGTGTAAGTCCTGTCCTGGTTTGTCTTACCAAAATTTAAAACCTTGAATTTATCTAAATTAAACTCCATCTGCCATTCTTCAGCCCACTGGCCCAATTGATCAAGGTGTCGCTGCTTTCCCGGTAACCTTCTTCACTGCCCACTATACCACCAATCTTGGTATCATCCACAAACTTACTAACTATACCTCCTAAATTCTCATCCAAATCATTTATGTAAATAACGAATAATAGTGGACCCAGTACCAATCCCTGTGACGCACCAATGGTCACAGATCTCTAGTCTGAAAAACAACCCTCTCTCACCACCCCTGTCTTCCACTGTCAAGACAATTTTATATCCAACTAACTAGCTCTCCCTGGATCCCATGAGATTTAACCTTACTCAACAGCTTACCATGCAGTACCATGTCAAAGGTCTTGAAAAAGTACATGAAGACAACTTTTACTGCACTGCCCTCATCTGCTTTCTTGGTCACCCCTTCAAAAAACTCAATCAAGTTTATGAGACACTATTTCCCACACCCAAAGCCATGTTGCCTATCCTTAATCAGTCCTTGTCTCTCCAAATGCGTGTCTCTCAGAATCCCCTCTAACAATTTACAAATTCATTGATCATCTTTAGGTATCTCATAGATATGTGATCTGTTAGATGTCCAAATATCCTCCACTAAAAAAGCATCTGGGCTTCTTGCATAAAAAAGCTGTTGTCTAAAGAAGTTTTTGCCTGGGGCCTGCATCTGACTGTTACTTATTGCAGATGCAAAGCTTCAAACAAACTGCATTCTTAGTCAAGGTAGTCTCTGATTTGGAGGCTATCATTAATTTATCTCTTCCTTTCTTGGTGAGTTTATGTGCAAAAGTGAACCATCCTGCTATAAGCTTAAGTGTTGAACTTTTCATTGCAGTTTATTTGATCTTAGGTTTCTTGCTTGAAATCTTATTCCTTTTTGATTTTCATGTCACATTGCTAGAATTTGTGCTTTTGAAGTGAACAGACTATATTGTTTTTGGCAGCTATGGTGGCTCTACTACCAGATCAATATTTTTGTTTCATGCCTATGTTGCATTGATTTAAAAAATTGCAGCACCAGAATTTGGGCATCTGATAATAGTTGCAGTATTAAAACCAGGATTTAACCAAGTCATACGAGATCTGATTCCTATTCTGTGCTGAGTTAACTGATCTCAGCTATATTTGCACGAGATGTAGTACAAATAGCTTCGGTGACTTTGGATTAGGGAACAGAAATACCATCCAGTGTTTCTGTTTCTGATCATTGCTGAGATTTGTGCATAAATGGGAATCAGAATATGTTTGAAACATGTTGCTTCAGGCTTGGATAGATTGCCTATTTCACCGCATAGTCTTGCATGTAGAAACGGCCAATTAGCTGATGCTGTAGACAACTGCATATGCCACCTTCAGGAGAGCAGTAATTTTTATATTTCCTATTTTTTTCTTAGCACGTTAATGTTTGAATTTTGGTATTCTGCATAGATGATCAATGTAGACAGAATTGAGGATAGTTTGCGTTGTCTTCTCACTCGAGTAAATCTATGAGCAGCAGATGGCCAAATAGAATGACAGCAGAATGTGATGTTTATCTGGCTGCATTCCAGTGGCTGAATGTTGAATATTGGGGTCCCTTAAAAACAGAGTTTTCCTAGTATTTACCGTGTAGCATGAGATCTCATTTAAAAGCTATTACAGTCGTAATTAACTTTCCAAAATTCTAGGATATGAAAACAAAGGGAAGAATTACACAAAACACAGAGATCACAATACCTGCTGAACTAATGTCAAAAATTTATCTGGCACCAAATGCACCCTACTAACCATTTGTTGTTTCAGCAAATAGTAAGTATTTCTTTGAAAGAATGGTGAGCTAACCCTAAAATCAAGGGGACAATGATTATCTAGCGTCATGAGTAGTTGTCTCATGGCCATTGGCCAAAAATGGTCAAACAGTTCATTGACACAGCGCAAGCTTCCTGCCCTGAAATTATGTTGTAATGATAAGCTGTCAGGGTAGAGGGATTTCCACAGAGAACAGTCCTTGTCAGGCAGATGGAACTGAAAGGAGAGGAGGAAGACTGAGGGAAGAGTTATCTAACACTTAGGCGAGAGAGGAGGATGCTGACCTTACTACTTTAACTTTAAGACCAAAATGACAGCCTGCTTGTCTTCTGGTATCAGTGAACCATCCCCACGCATCATGGTTATATACTTACTTTAACTAATTAACTAATGTATGATATCTGAACTGCCGCTTCTGAATAATCTCAATAAATTATTAGAAAATTACTTCCAAATTGTTGACTGCCTATATTCGGTAACTGTGATCAACAATGATGTTAGCCTTAAATTTTTTCTCATTACATCATATCTTGTGCTAGTATGCCTATGTGAACTTTGCAAGGCAGTACATAGCATAATCTATGTGCTTCTTGAAGTATTCTCCTCTTATTGAGACAAATTCTTTCAAATTCTGAACTTTATGTTGGCCTTAAAATCAAAGTTTAGGAGTTTGTGGTTGTTGTTTGGATGCAGAGGTTAAACAAACCAAGAGAATTTTTAGAATATTTGTCTTTTGGTATATGGTCCCTGATTTTTTTTTGAATTGAACTTCTTATACGCAGAATCCAATCCTTAAATTCTTTCTTTGATTGGTTTGCTTATTGCATATGAAAAATACTCGTATGCTTTCCTTATTTTTAACTTCGGAAACTTTCATATTGTCATCTGTCCTCAATGTAATTAAACATAGACGACAAAGAACCATAGGTAAGTCTCTATTAAAATGAACACTTTATACATAGCTTAATAGGCGCCACTAGGCGAGATAAGGCAAGGTGAGGAGCCAGGCTTCCCTGAGGTCATGTATTTATTAATGTGTGCCATACTTATGTAACATGAATACCCTCTGTGTACACTTGAGTCTACAATTTGGTTGCTGCTGTCCTGCTTTGATAAAGTTCTGCACGGTAGACTAATTAGTAAAGTAAAACCACATGGGATTCAGGTGAGAGATAGTAGGAACTGCAGATGCTGGAGAATCCGAGACAACAAGGTGCAGGGCTGGATGAACACAGCAGGCCAAGCAGCATCATAGGAGCAGAGAGGCTGACGTTTCGGGCCTAGACCCTTCATCAGAAAAGGGGGAGGGGAAGGGGGTTTTGAAATAAATAGGGAGAGAGTGGGAGGCGGATAGAAGAGGGATAGAGGAGAGGATAGGTGGAGAGGAAACAAACAGGTCAAAGAGGCGGGGATGGGGCCAGGAAAGGTGAGTGTAGGTAGGGAGTTAGGAAGGGGATAGGTCAGTCCAGGGAGGACGGACAGGTCAAGGGGGCGGGATGAGGTTGGTCGGTAGGAGATGGAGGTGCGGCTTGAGGTGGGAGGAGGGGATAGGTGGGAGGAAGAACAGG
>NC_063341.1:53063172-53067714 GCF_021869965.1 Rhincodon typus | reverse complement strand
CCTCCATCTCCTACCGACCAACCTCATCCCGCCCCCTTGACCTGTCCGTCCTCCCTGGACTGACCTATCCCCTTCCTAACTCCCTACCTACACTCACCTTTCCTGGCCCCATCCCCGCCTCTTCGACCTGTTTGTTTCCTCTCCACCTATCCTCTCCTCTATCCCTCTTCTATCCGCCTCCCACTCTCTCCCTATTTATTTCAAAACCCCCTTCCCCTCCTCCTTTTCTGATGAAGGGTCTAGGCCCGAAACGTCAGCCTCTCTGCTCCTATGATGCTGCTTGGCCTGCTGTGTTCATCCAGCCCTGCACCTTGTTGTATCGGATTCTCCAGCATCTGCAGTTCCTACTATCTCTGACCAAATTAAACTAATCTCTTTTCCCTGCCCTTGGTCCATATCCTTTTATTCCTTGCATATTCATATGCTTACCTAAAAGTTCCTTAAATGTCCTTATTGTATCTGCCTCCACCAGACTCCTACCAGGAGTGTAAAAAAAGAAAACTTGCTCCTCACATCTTCTTTGAACTTACCCTCTCACCCTAAATGCATGCCCCCTAGTATTAGATATTTCAATTCTGGGCAAAAAAATCTGACCGTCAACCCTATCTATGCATCTCATAATTTTATAGACTTCTATCAAGTCTCCCCTCGGCTTGTGCTGCTCAAGAGAAAACAACCCAAATTATTTTTTAGCCTCTCCTTATAGCTCATACCCTCTAATCCAGGCAGCATCCTGGTAAACTACTTCTGTACCCTCTCCAAAGCCTCCACATCCTTCCTGTAATGTGGCGACCAGAACTGAACGCAATACTCTACCTGTGGCCTAACTAAAGTCTTATAAAACTGCAACATGACATCCTGACTCTTGTATTTAATTCCCTGACCAATAAAGGCATGCATGCCATACACTTTATTTACCACCCAATCTACTTGTGTGGCCACTTTCGGGGAGCTATGGACTTGAACTCCAAGATTCTTCTGACCATCAATGTTGTTCAGAGCCCTGCCATTAACTATATACTTTTCCTTAACATTTGATCTCCCAAAGTGCAGCTCCTCACACTTACCCAGATCAAACTCCATTTGCTATTTCTCTGCCCATATCAGCAACTGATCTATATCCTACTGTATCCTTTGACAATCTTCTAGACTATCCACAACTTGACTGATCTTTGTATCATCTGCAAACTTGCTAACCCACCCATCTACATTTTCATCTAAATCATTTATATATATCACAAACAGCCTAGGTCCCAGCACAGATCCCTTGGAACACCACTAGTCACGACCTCCAGCCTGAAAAGCATCCTTCCACCATTACCCAGTTCTGAATCTATGCGGCCAAGTCACCATGGATCCCATGCATCTTAATCTTCTAGATGAGCCAACCATGAGGGACCTTGTCAAAAGTCTTACTAAGATCCATGTAAACAACATCCACTGCTCTCCCCCTCATCGATCACATTCGTCACCACCTCAAAAAGTTCTATCAAGTCCGTAAGATGTGACCTGCCCTGCACAAAGGTAAACTGACTGTTCCTAATTAGGCCATGTTTTTCCATATGTGCGTAAATCCTATCCGTAAGAATTCTCTCCAATAGCTTCCCAACCACCGATGTGAGACTCACCAGTCTGTAGTTTCCTGGATTATCCCTATTTCCCCTGTTGAACAGAGGAACAACATTAGCTACTTGTCAATCCTCTGGGACCTCTCCTGTGGCTAGCGAGGATACCAAGATCTTGTTCAAGGCCCCAGCAATCTCCTCTCTTGCCTCTTTCAAAACCTGGGGTAGATGCCATCGGGCCTTGTGACTTGTCCATCTTAATGCTCTTCAAGAGATCCAATATCACTTCTTTCTTAATCTCAAAATGCACTAGCAAAACAGCATGCTCCACACAAATCTCACTACCCTCCATATCCAAATCCTGGGTGAATACCAATGCAAAGTACTCATTTAGCATCTCACCCACACTCTCTGCCTCCAAGTACAAGTTACCTCATTATCCTTGAGTGGTCCTACCTCTCTAATCATTCAACTTTTTTTATTATTATTTGTTCATGGGATGAGGGCATCACATCTGTTGCCCATCCCTGATTGCCCTGAGACAACCACATTGCTGTGAATCTGGAGTCACATATAGCTAGACCAAATAAGGACAGCAGTTTTCCTTCCTTAAAGGTTAGTGAACCAGATGGGTTTTTCCAACAATCAATAATATTTTCATGGTCATCATTAGAGCCTTAAAGACTCTCAACTCTAGATTAGGAGAATTCAAGTTACACAGTCTGCCATGGCAGGACTTGAACCCAAGTCCTCTGAACATTGCTTTTGGGTCTTTGGATTAATAGTCCAGTGATAATAAAACTAGGGCATCACCTCTCTGAAGTGCTCCTTTTTAGTACACAAGCAGAACTCTGTGGATGTTGGAAATTTGAAGTAGAAGAACTGAAAGTACTCGGGTCTGGCAACGTCCTTGAAGAGAGAAACAGAGTGAATTTCTTAATGTTTTAGTCCTGATGAAGGGTCCTGACCCGAAATGTTGATTTTTCTGCTCCTGACCTCCTGTGTTCCTCCATCTCTACACTGCATCGACTCTGACTCCCAGCATCTGCAGTTTTTGCTGTCTCCTAATGTTTTAGTTTGCTGTTCTTTCATCAAAACTTGGTACAGGGTATTTTAATGATGTAACTTTTGTGTAATTGGTGACTTTTTTGCTTCTTCATGATTTCTACAACTTGGATCAGGTAGCTTTGCAGCCTCCAGCATTCCATGCCTTCTCTCCAGGTCTCCATAAGTCCTGGGACTGCTACAAAGCTCTTCTCGACAGTGGGACCCCCTGCAATTATGGCTAGGCTACAACCAGTTTACTGAGGCTGGAGTGTATTCTGAATTTAGGGCAGGCTAACTCTCTGAGTAATGATGATACTATTTGCAGCATTTGCAGTGGATTGTGAGTGTAGGCATTGTGTTCTGTCCCATTCCAGAATCTCTGATTCTAGGTCATGAAACAGTGGATGAATTGACTGGCGCTCGACGGTTGATTATATTTACCTGTTTAGGTAGTCTTTCATGCGTTCACATTTGCTTTACCTTTAGAAAGACAATTTTGGTAACTGCTTCCACTGCATATAGCAGACAAATTCTTGTACCACCAATACACCCACTAAACAGTGACCACAGTGTTACAAAGGAAAAGCTGCTAAGACTTAAGCTTAATTCAGTGTGAAAGAAAACTGAATGACTTTATGCTAGTGAAAGACTTAACAATAATGGCCTTAATGGAGTTGATGTCCAAGACAGATACAAGAATTTCTATTCCAAATATCTGTTGACTTTCTGTGTATTAGCAGAACATTTAACTGTGTCTTCACAATTATGCAATTCAAAATACTGTTTCCCTCCACTATAAACTTGTTTATTTAAATCCATTTAAATACTTGATAAGCAAATATTTCTGTTAAGTGTTTAGAAGTTAAACATTGGGAACCTTGATGATATCTGCATCCTGTGCAGTCACTGTTGTTTAACAGCGTAATTTTTGCCATTTATTCTTTCTGCAGAAATTGCATTTTTGTGTTGTTTGTACCCCACATTCCACGGTGTTAGCTTTCTGTGTAATGTATTGAATTTACTCTAGTAATTTAGAGGTAATCACAAAATACAAGTCTCGTATTATAATAAAAATGCTGTAAGAACTTACTGCAATATTTCTTGACAAAATCCTTAACTGTGTTAAAGATTATGGAAGTGAGATTATTCATGTCACAGTGTGTGAGTGGCTGAGTGGAGACTGAATATGAGGAAAACCAGAAAGGAGCCTCTCATATACCTCTTAGAAGTAATCTATGGAAAGGTGTTGGCAAATGTTTCCTTTTTTAGGGGTGGTTAATAATGCAGGTTTTGGGTTAATATTTTCAAGTGCAATCTTAATAAAGTTAATCTTTATTACATTTTAGAAATAACATTAATGTTGTACCTGGTTCAACTATTAATATCTTACCCATGATTATCCTGCTAGCTGCCTTAGCTGCTCCTGGCATGTCCCTGAGCCTCCAAGTATTCTACTGGAGGACCAGACTGACACAGCCAGTGTCACACAGACAGATTTATAGGGCCAGTGTCACAGAGGATTCACAGAGCCACTGTTATAGAGTCAGTGTCACACAGATTCGTAGAGCCAGTGTCACACTGGCAGATCTATAGGGCCAGTGTCACACAGACGGACTCACAGGGCCAGTGTCACACCGACAGATTCACAGAGCCAGTGTCACAGAGCCAGACTCTCACAGCCAGTGTCACACAGAGGATTCACAGAGCCACTGTTATAGAGTCAATATCACACAGATTCACACAGCCAGTGTTACAGAGCCAGTGTCAAACAGATTCAGAGAGCCAGTGTCACACTGGCAGATCTACAGGGCCAGTGTGACACTGGCCGGCTCACGGGCCCAGTGTGACACTGGCCGGCTCACGGGCCCAGTGTGACACTGGCCGGCTCACGGGCCCAGTGTGACACTGGCCGGCTCACGGGCCCAGTGTG
>NC_063341.1:53034692-53063162 GCF_021869965.1 Rhincodon typus | reverse complement strand
GGCAGACTCACAGGGCCGGTGTCTCACGGGCAGACTCACAGGGCCGGCGTTGTAGAGTCAGTGTCACACAGACTCACACGGGCAGATCTGCAGGGCCAGTGTCACACGGGCAGATTCACAGACTCAGTTTCTTGGCTATTTTTTCCACCACCCTGTTCAAACTCACCTTTTTTGTGAAACCATCTGCTTTCTTCCTTGAACTCTTTCTCACTCAATTCCAGATCACTCAGTGCTTCTTCCAGCTTCCCATGCTAGCTGACATTAATCGTTCCTTTCTTTTTTCAGTCATCCGTTCCTCAAAATTATCAGTCTCTCAAGTCATTAATGCTCTTCACCTGCTATTCCATGTGCAATATCCCTTTCCTGACATGTTGCCTCCAAGCTATATTCTTATCTTTTTCGATTCAAATCTCTTTACTCTTCTCACCGCACATGAATTATATGCTCTTTGAGTGTCTATAGTGCAATATCCATCCTAGATTACTCCATGGTAATGTTCTCAAAAGCATCTCTATTGTCCAGGTGCACAATTGGTTCCACTATTTTCTATCTGGATGTAACTTTTGTATCTTTAGCAAATGGTTTCTTTTCCAACCCATCAGACTGTAACCTCTGGAATTTCCCAAAACATCTATCTAACTGTCTTTCTGCTATATCATTCACAACCATAGAGCCAGATTCAGTATTTTATACTGATGGCATGGAGCTCTGCTTCGGGGAAGCAATGGCCTCGTGGTATCATCACCAGACAATTATTTCAGAGACCTGCAATTAAGAGTCTTAATGATGATCATGAAACCATTGTCAGTTGTTCGAAAAACACATCTGGTTGATTAACGTCCTTTAGGGAAAGAAACTATCTTCCTTATCTGGTCTGGCCTGCATGTGACTCCAGACCCACAGCAAATGTGGGTCTTTCAACTGCCCTTTGGGCAATTACAGATGGGTAATAAATGCATCCCCTGAATGAATTTTAAAAATCAACAGCACTTTTGACTATCTGTGTCTTGTCAGACTATTTGTCAGACATCAAGTTTTGGTTATGTCTTAACTTTGAGAAATAAGGCTATTGCCTTCATCACTGACTACAAACTTCTGTATTGTCATTGATTACCTCTCCTCCAAATCGTGATCTCACAGCATAACAGGGTGTTGTAAGCTCGGTGTGCTGTTTAGTACCCTGGTGGGTTTCAGGTCTCATCTTGCCTCCTCTGCCCCTATGTTAGACCTTAATACCTACTGACTAATTTTTTTTAACTTTTCTCTTTGATGGTCAGTGGTCATTGACATGTTGCCCATCTTAGTTGCCCTTGATTTGAGTGGCTTACTGGGCAGTTTTCTGATACAGTTACTGAGTTAAGTGCATACATTACTGTGGGTCTGAGGTCACACGTAGGCTTCATTAGGTAAGGACAACAGACTTCCTTTCACACCTGTCTTTTTCCACAATAACCTCTCCCAAATATGTCTGAAACATTCAGTTTCTCTTTTAGATTTTCACCCTACTATTTGGAAAATAATCTGGATCCTACTTTCTATAATTTGTTCCCAAATCGCTTTGCCTCTTCAGCTGTCCCTTCCTGTTTCATTTTACACATCCAGGTCAATATTTCTACCTCCAGACTGTTATAAAACCTGGCAAACTTAAGCGTGAGCCTACCTCCTACCATGTAATAATACCTCAAAAAAATCACCACATGTCGTTATTTAAAAATGCAATTTCATTTCTTTGGTTGAAGTAAATAGGTAGCCTATATGATGATAATACAAGTTCCATGGCTGAAGACCACTTTTAGATTAGATTGTGAACAATCCAAAGGAAATCTTATGATAACCTAAGGTTGAAATTACAGCCATGTTTAATTAATTTGTGTAAAATTCCGGAACTAAACACTGGGTACAATTGCATTTGAGGCTTTGAATTATTGTTCAAAGCATTCCAGATTCAAATTGAACACTAATTTGTTAAAGATGAGTTTTAACTTTATTTTTTAGCTATTCAAAGGATAATAGGAATGAGTAACTTAACCACTAAAACATTTTAGAAATTATAAATATATATGTAACTTAATACTAATTGTCATCTTGTAAAATCATTACGTTGTACCTTAAAACATCTATAATTACGAGCAGCATGCTATTGTAAAGGCAGGATGAATTGAAAAAAGCAAATCAGAAAATACTGGGAATACTCAGCAGTTCAGGCAACATCTGTGAAGAGAGAAACAAATAACTTTACAGAGTCAATACAGTGTGGAGCTGGAGGAACAAAGCAGGTCAGGCAGCATCAGAGGAGCAGGAAAGTCGACGTTTCGGATTTACACCCTTCATCAGGACTAGGGAGGGAGAAGGGAGCTCAGAAATAAATGGGGGTGTGGGGCTGGGCGAAGGTAGGTGGGAAGGTGATGGGTGGATGCACATAGAGGGTTGTGGAGATTGGTCAGTGGGAAGGGTGTGGTGGATAGGTGGGAGAGAAGATGGACAGGTTGTGTCAGGTCAGGGAGGTGGGAATGAGAGGGAGGGTTGTACGTCGATGAGGCCGGGGTGGGGAGATTTTGAAACTGGTGAATTCTATGTTGAGGCCTTTGGGCTTTCATCAGAATTGGAAAATGGAATACATTCTTTGATTCATTATTTTTAATTTCATTTTAATATGCACTATCCTCTTAGTATAATTTCTTACTTGTGTAAAAATTGTAAGATGGTGGATAGAAAGATGTGTTCTAATTTTTTTTTCGTTCATAGAAAATATCACTGAAGGGAGAATGAATGCACATAAGTAGTCAGTTTGAACTTTCAAATGACCCATCCTTCTGTATCTGCATCCAGGCTGGAAGTGATGCTTATCAGCATTAATTCAGTGGATTCGCTAACCTGAAATGACACATCTATAGCTTAGTGGAAACAAAATGAAAGGAACGTAATTTCTTCTAAAGTTTTTTTTAAAATGTACTGTGGACTAAATTAGGTGTTTTTAATTTGATTAAGGACTATGTTTATTTTCCGTGTGACTGATACACCAGTTGACCAGAGAATGTGTGACATTTTTGATGTTTATGGAGTGTCTACACTCTGATTTATTTCCTTCATTATATCATTAAGAATTACGGATCTGTTTGGTTTTGGCTGGCAGATCCTACTGCTTCATTTAACTTAGTGCAAACTTAAGTTGTCTTTCAGCCAGATAAATTGCATAATACTTCACTCTGCTAATAAATTATGCTTTTGAAAACAATCTATATTATATGAAATTTCAAAGTGATGCACTTTAATATGGTTTGGATAATGATGTGAATTCCTTATCAGTTCCCAAAAAAATTAAACTAAATCCTTTAAAGAGGGACGTCTGCACTGACACCATTGTTTTGTTTGTACTCTCTTCTTACTTTTGCTAAAGGTGAATTGCTCGTTCAATAAACCTTACTTTTTCCTGTTATCACAGCAGAGAACTCTGGCTGGCAACTTGATCTGGTTATTGCAGTGTCAAATTGACAGCTTTCATAAAGAAAACTTCACACGGATTTTACAGTGTAACCCTTCTATCTCTGACAAAGATCAGGATTTGCAGCATCAGAAGCTTAAATCTCCATTTTATCTCTATGGTACTCGTGTTGGTGCCCCAATATATTGTACTGCTGTTGGGCTAATTTTTTAAAATGTTTATTTTTAAAAATGTCAGTAACTGTCATATTCATCACTTAATAGAGTCATAAAGCACGGAAACAGACCATCCTTTCCAACTTGTCCATGCTGACCAAGTTTCTCAAACTAAATAAGTCCCACCTGCCTGTGTTTGGCCCATATTCCTCCTCCTCTTCCTATGTACCTGTCCAAATGTCTTTTAAATGTTGTACTTTACTTGTATCTACCAATTCCACTGGCAATTCATTCACATAACATATGAACCACCCTCTGTGTGAAAAAGTTGCCTCCAGGTCCCTTTTAAATCTTTCTCCTCTCACCTTAAAAATATGCCTCCTAATTTTGAAACCCTCCTCCCTTTGCTAATCGCCTTATCTATGCCCCTCATGATTTTATAAACCTCTGTAAGGTCACCCTTCAACCTCCTATACTTCAGTGAAAAGTTCCAGTTTGTCCAGCCTCTCCTTATAACTCAAATCGTCCAGTCCTGGTAACATCCTTCTAAATCTTTTTCTGCACCCTCTCCAATTTTGTAATATCCTTCCTATAGCAGGACAACCAGAAAAATACGCAGTACTCCAAAAGTGGCCTCACCAATGTCCTGTACACCGTCAACGTGACATCCCAACTCCTATACTCGATGGTCTGAGCAATGAAGGCCAACTGCCTTCTTAATCACCCTATCCACCTGTGATACAACTTTCAAAGAACTATGTACCTGAACCCCAGATCCCTCTGTTTGACAACACTACTCTGGGCCTGACGATTAACTGTATAAGTCCTGTGCTTGTTGATTTTACCAAAATGCAATACCTCGCATTTATCCTAATTAAACTCCATCAGCCCCTCCTCAGCCTATTGGCCCACCTGATCAAGATTCCTTTGTAATCTTCGATAAACCTTCGCTGTTGACTATGCCACCAAGTTTTTAAAATTAATTTTTGTGACATAAGGTGTAGAAACAAACGATGTTAAACTTGATGTATTAAGTATTGAAACTGTACAGTATCGTTTAACATGAGAAATGAAGCACCTAAGCACTTGGCATGAATTGGCGAGGAGCAAATTGGTGCCTAGTATGGGTTGTCATATTGATGCAACATGTCGCAATATGCAATCTGAAGTGAAAGTTTATATGAGCTGTTGATAGTTGCCAGTTGTTCCAATAAGATTTCTGACCATCTTGATCTGTTAGTAACCACTTCACTGAATTGTGCAATGGCAAAACACAGTTTAATTGCTGCTTGTTTTCCTGTTACTGATAAGCTCGTGCTAGTAGTGCAGGCACCACCAAGACAGGAGCAAAAAGGAGTACAACCTGCATAAATGGTAGCTAGTGCTGATAAATCATAGAAACTTAGTTGTTTTAGCTGATGTTAGTTTGATGTCATTGCTCGATAGATGTGCTAGATATTAGATATTGGGGCTGATTTTTGTACATGACCAAAGAATAAGAATTTGTTACTACTTTTGAGTATGCTGGAGAGATCCCTTTTTTAATTCTTTGAAACATGTTGTGAATCTGAGCTTCTGTTTTTAGGTCAGCGTGTATTAATTATCCACAAAATAATAGAATTCACTGGTTTGAAATGTTAACTCTGCTTTCTTCTCACAGATGCTGCTAGACCTGCTGAGTTTCACCAGCAATTTCTGATTTAATTATGCACAAGATGATTTGTTGATTAAGTTATTAAGATACATTTTGGTGCACAATACCCAATTAAACCCTATCATCATATTTTATAAAACAGCCAACAGTTTGCATTAATGTAGCCTGTCCCTGAGTCAGTCGATTGTACCGAGACCTGAGCATATAAACCAGGATGACGCTACAATACATATTGAGGGAGAATTTTGTTATCATTATTCGTTGGCTGAAACTTTGTGTCCAGATGAGTAAAAAAGGTCTGATGGAACATAAGCATCTGAGCAGCATGGACGTCTCCTAATCATTTATGTATCTGTCAATGTAACAAAGAGCAGAATGCCAATTTATTCATCTCATTTGCTCTTTTCAGGATTTGGCTGTGTGCAAAATGATTGTTTTGACACTAAGACAAAACTGTTTCACAGTCCATTTAAGTTCTGTGTCCCATTCTGTTTGAAGGGCACTATATGACTACATTTAGAGTCATAGAGTTTACAACCTGGAAGAGGCCAGTCTATGCCATTCATCAAGAAACTATCCACTCTAGTTCATTTTCCAGCACTTGGCCCACAGACTTGCATGCTATGGCAATTCAAGTGTTTATCTAAATAATTCTGAAATGTTATGATAGTTTCCACCCTTACCATCCTTCAAGGCACTGAGTTCCAGATTCTCATCACCCTCTGAGTGAAAGAAGTCCTACTAAATCTCCAGCACCCTTAATCTTAAATCTATGCCCCACCACTGGTCATTGATCCCTCTACTAATTGTGAAGAGTTTCTTCCAATCTATCCTATCTATGCCCCTCCATTTTATACACTTAAGGTTCCCCATCAGCTTTCTCTGCTCTGAGGAAAATAGCCTAGCTTGTTTAACCTCTTTTCATAGCTGAATCAGGCCAGGCAACATTCTTGTGTATCTGTTTTGCCCCTTCTCTAGTGAAATTTTTCCTATAGTGTGCCAACTCTGTTCGTGTAGTCAGTGCCTTGACTGAATTTCTATTCTATCTTTTTTTCTTCTTTTGGTCCTTCCTAGTGTCAATTTCTGCAGTTTCTAGACAAAGCCAACATATTCAACAAAAAAATTGAAAAGTTGTTTTTCTTTTCACAGACCGACATTTTGGTAGTCAGTTGTGATCTCATTACTGATGCAGCTCTACATGAGGTGATAGACCTGTTCCGTGCATACGATGCCACAGTGTCGATGCTGATGCGTAAGGCACATGAGTTTACTGAACCTGTGCCAGGCCAGAAAGGGAAAAATAAAGAAGGTAAAGTTTTCTCAGGATGAAAAAATATGAGCAATTGATTCTTGAACATATCAGCAGGTGGTCTAGCATAAGTACACAGACCCATTGTGGAAGTCTGAACAATGTTGTATCAAAAATGTTATAGAATTGTCTGTGTACTCAAAAGTAATTATCTAATTCTTTCCTTGCCACCAGGTGTAAAACTGTTTGAGAAGATTTGTTCATTCCATGTTCTTTGTGGCTTCATTTCGATCACTAAAATAGAAATTCTCATTACATTTTCTCAGACTCGAAATATTAACTCTGTTTCTCTCTCGACAGAAAAAAATGCTAAGTTTCTCCCACACTTTCTTTTTGTTTCAGACTTCTAGCATCCACAGTGTTTTGTTTTTAGTTGAAGTTAATGAAGTACTTTTGGAATAAAGTCACTGATATTGCTGAAACTTTATCCTACACGGTTCGGAATAAATATGAATGCCATATTTCAAGTGATGGCAACAGTTTATGTTACAGGAGAAATAGATGAGTTGATTGGTTGGCAAATGGACTGTGACTGAGGCATTTCAAAAAAGCATACGGCTCTAACGCATTCCTTTTGTTTGCTCAAAATGAAACCTCCTGCATAGAATGAACCAAGCTTCACTCAATATCTTAAATTGCTGTTAGTGCAGTCATTAGCGATTTACTGACTGAACAATCATGGAATTACATCCAAGAGTTTTGTTTTGGATTTCGCAAGTGTGGATTGGTTGAGTGCTCTGCTTATTTCCAACAGCCAGAGAAACATGACTGACTTGATAGGCTGTATATTTCAATGATTGGCCAATTTTCCTGTCTTCGCACCAGCACTGAAATACGTAGAAAGAGCATCTTTTTGGACTGGCAGCAGCCACTTGTACTACCACTGTATATTAGTAGTGTAAAATGACTGACATAATGTGCTGTTCAAATTCAAAGTCATTAATGTAATGTAGCTGATTGCAGCTGTAAATTTTTGCCCAGTAAGGTCCAACAAACTGCAGTGAGAAAATTGGCCAGATAATCAGTTCTGGAGGTGTGGTTGGATAAATAATTGTAGGAAACTCGGAGAGCTCCATTGCTCAGATAGTACCATAGGATCTTTTACATCCATCTGAGGGTAACTGAGACCTTGGCTTAACATCTCATCTGAAAGGTATCAGTTCCAACCATGCAAGACTCCTTGGGTACTCTGATATAACAAGGTGTCGAGCTGGAGGAAGCATTTCTGAAGAAGGGTCCAGACCCGAAACATCAGCTTTCCTGGTCCAGACCCGAAACATCAGCTTTCCTGCTCCTCTGATGCTGCCTGGCCTGCTGTGTTCCTCCAGCTCGACACCTTGTTATCTCAGACTCCAGCAAGCATCGGCAGTTCCCACTATCTCCTTGGGTACTCTGATTTATCATCCCAGATGATATGCTTCAGTCTGTGCAATATCATTTGAATTCTGGATTTACAGAATGTTATCAGTGAACAAGATTGACAGTTATAGTTGAAGCCATTTGATTCATTTTAAGTTTGTTTTGTTCATTCATGGGATGTGGTTTTCACTGGCTAGGCCAGCATTAACTGTCCAGCCAATGTTGCTGGTGGGAAGGTGGTGGTGAGCTGCCTTCTTGAACTACTACAGTATACCTATTGTTGGAAATTGGGGACATCTTTAAAATTGAATTGTTTTATTATTCCATATTCAGTATTTTCTATATGCCCTCTGTGTTACAGCAGTGAGTAGCGTTCTACAAATATAAACCGATCTCTGGTATAAGATCAGCAAGGCCACCTATATTTGGAAGCACAGGAGGTGGGGGCGATACTAAATGAGTATTTTGCATCAGTGTTCACTGTGGAGAAGGATATGGAAGCTAGAGAACTTGGGAAAATAAATAGTGACATCTTGAAAAATGTCCATATTACAGAGGAGGAGGTGCTGAATGTCTTAAAACGCATAAAGGTGGATAAATCCCTGGAACCTGATCAGGTGTACCTTAGAACTTTGTGGGAAGCTAGGGAAGCGATCACTGGGCCCCATGCTGAGATATTTGTATCATCGATAGCCACAGGTGAGGTGCCGCAAAACTGGAAGTTGCCTAATATGGTGTCACTATTTAAGAAAGGTAGTAAGGAAAAGTCAGGGAACTATAGATTGGTGAGCCTGACATCATTAGTGGGCTAGTTGTTTAAGGGAATCCTGAGGGACAGGATTTACATGTATTTGGAAAGGAAAGGACTGATTAGCGACGTGCATGGGAAATCATGTCTCACTAGCTTAATTGAGTTTTTTGAAGAAGTAGCGAAGAGGATCGATGAAGGCGGAGTGGTGGACATGATCTATGTGGGCCCCAGTAAGATGTTTAACAAGGTTCCTCATGGTAGATTAGTTAGCAAGGTTAGATCATGTGGAACGTAGGGAGAACTCGGCATTTGGATACAGAACTGGCTCGAAGGTAGGAGACAGAAGGTGGTGGTTGAGGGTTGCTTTTCAGACTGGAGGCCTGTGATCAGTGATGCGCCACAAGGATTGGTGCTGGGTCCACTGCTTTTTGTAATTTGTATAAATGATTTGGGTGTGAACATAGGAGGTGTGGTAGTAAGTTTGCCGATGACAACAAAATTGGAGGTGTAGTGGGCAGCGAAGAACGTTACCTCAGAGCACAACGGGATCTTGATCAGATGGCCAGTGGCAGATGGAGTTTAATTTAGATAAATGTGAGATGCTGCATTTTGGAAAGGCAAATCAGGGCAGGACTGATACAATAATGGTAAGGTCCTGGAGAATGTTGCCAGACAAAGAGACCTCGGAGTTCTAGGATTTTGACCCAGTGACACTGAAGGAAGGCCGATATATTTCCAAGTCAGGATGGGTGACAGACTTGGAGGGGAACTTGCAGGTGGTGGTGTTTCCATATATCTGCTGCCCTAGTACTCCTAGATGGAAGTGTTCACGGGTTTGGAAGAAGCTGTTGAAGGACCCTTGGTGAATGTCATCATCCAGATATGTTTCTGCCCTGCATTACTGTACCCATTTATTTCATAAGTTATTTTTGGGGTTTTGCTTCTACAAACCAATTACATGTATTGAGAGTAATCAAGACTTGAAATGTTAGCTTGCTTTCTCTGCAGAGGTGCTGCCTGACCTGCTGTGATCCCCAGCATTTTTTGTTTTCAGTGCATGTATTCGTTTTGTGTAAAGAAATGTCTGATGTATATTATTGGCTTGAACCTGTGATCCTCATTCTACTCTCAAAAAATTAAAATAATTTCCAGATAAGCTCTTTCGAAGCTGTTACAATTCTCTAATACCTTCTTTCAATAATAAAGGGAAGATACTTCTCCAGTTTTTCTACCTAACTAGAATCACTAAGACTGGATCTCAACCATGCAGATGATTCTCTACACTGACCCTGATTTTTGAGTGTCTTTGTGTCACCAGGTGGACGTGTAAAGGTGTGGTCTTAGAGCACCATTCAGTTTGATAACACTTTGACCGCAATGATTTCAAGGAAAACCATCATCCTAGCAATTAAACTAAATGAAACTTTAACTTTTATTTCTATGAGACCTCATGATTCACTTAATCATTTCACATAAAAGTTATGGTTTTCAGGAATGCAATCACAATATTAAATAAGTTTACCTCTATTCCATTGATTTTTATGGTCATCCTCTCACCTTGCACTTTCTGTAAGCAAAAATTGCTACCTAAATCCTAACTCCATTGAAAAGAACAAAGGAGAAAGTGCATTTGCACCCCACCACCTTCAGGTTCCCTTCAAAGTCAAGATATCCTTGCTTGGCAATAAATTACCATTTCTTCACTTTTGTTGGATTAAAATCCTACCACTCCTACCTAACAGCAGTGTGGGTGATTTATTTATTAATTTATTGTCACGTGTACCTAAGTATAGTGGAAAGTTTTGTTTACAAGCAGTACAGGCAGATCATAGTAAGCAAGGGCATACAGATCATAGGGTGGAAAAGAAAATCTGGACAGAGGCATACAAGTTATATTGCACAGGGCATATGCTAGGCCTCATGGGTCCTGCTGGAAGCCAGTAGGTTTGTCCTGGGACTGCAAGTCCAGCATCGACAGTAGTCAGGCCTGGGTTACCGTCAGATCTCCAAACCTTTAAGTAAATTTTAAAGAATATTGCTAGTAATTTTACAGATTCAGAATTTAACTTTAAAAGTGTAGAACGGTTATTAGAAATGTTAGAATTAGATCTGCTGTGGGGAGCTCGCAAGGAGTTGCACGGTGTCGGCGCCATCTGTATATTCACAACATGGATTGCGACAGTTCAAGAAGGTGGCACAGCATTATCAGCTAAGAGCAATGAGGGATGGACAATAAATACCAGTATTCCATGAGTGAAGTTTTAAAAAATTAATTCACCCACCACTTCTCTGCCTGCTAGCCTCCTTTGGCACCTGGCCTGACGATGCCAATGCTTTGAAATTCTCCTCCTTTCAAATATTTCTTGGATTTGCCTGTACTGTCTCAGAACCATCCTTCAGATTTCCAAGAATTATGTGCTGCTTCAATATTGGCCTCTTGCACATCCCACTTTCCATCTCTGCAGTTGGCAATCATACCTTCAGCTCCCATTCCTAAACTTATCCAATACTGTTGTACAGATTGGGTATCCACTACAATCCAATTTATTTTGTTACATCCAAAGCCAAAAAGACCTAAAAACTGAAGGTCTTTTTGGTAGTGGACCCAAACAGACCTGTCGACACTATGTAGATCCATTCGGGTTAAGCAAAGCTTTTTTCCAAAGGGCCTGAACAGACCCAAACAGACCCAAATGTAGTGAGTGCAAAAAATGAGCATATCTTTTATCTCAAACCCTGTTGATCCCAAGGCATTCAAATGAGGGATTCCCAATCTGTTGTCCTAAATTGGACTATTCTGTTGCAGTTCCGTCTGGAAACAGATCCTCTCAAGGTTACTTCCATATGTGTTACATTTTTAAGATGTTTACATTTATTGCTACTCTTAATCCCTCCCTTGTTGCAGTCTGAACTGCCTAGTTGAGGATCAGATTACTTTGTACAATTCCTATCCGGTGATGTCATTTGGGAGTACTGCCCACTGTTCACACTCATGATGTCATTGTTGCATGATGTTTGGACATAAGATACCTATAGCACATATCAATATTTGTGTACATACCTTCCTTTACATTACTTGAATATATTAATTTGGATGACTTCCGTTACTATTCTTGGCATCAAGTAAATCATGGACAGGAAAAGACTGTATGATCCATCAAGCCTGTCTTTCTCTCAGTCATGATGCAGTATAGTCTTGTGAAAGGCATAAGTAAACTTAAAAAATCTCAGGACAATACAAGAAGAAAAAAAATCTGAAATACTCACCTCTGACCATGCTTTTATATTACCTTGAATTATTTACAGAGTACATGTATGAAATTTGTGCCATAGATTTACAACCATCTGCAAAATGAAATCTCCTAACAGCACTGTCTTTGCAAAATTTGCACATGACCTCTGAGCTTTCCTAATCTATCACTGATAACCCAATGTACTCTTTTTAACTATCTTAAAGTTCTGTGAGATCTCCATGGAACTTAGGCATTTCTACTATTAATATAACTGGCATTTTCAAGCCTATATGAGTAACAAAGGTTGTTCAAATTAGAAATCATTCTTGTGGCCCTCCTCTGAATCATTTCTGAAGCCTCTACATCACCCAGAAGTATTGAATGATGTAGCTGAAATGACAAGATTTGTTTTTTTCTTTGGTTGATGTGCACAGCCGAACAAAGGGACTTTGTTGGAGTTGATGACACGTGCAAACGTCTACTTTTCATGGCTAACGAAGCTGACTTGGATGACGAGCTTGTCATTAAGAAGTCCTTGATGCAGAAGTAAGTAATTACAGCACTTTTTCTATTCTGTTTCTTTATTTCTTTAAACCAAGTACTAATAGGTTCAAATAAATGTGGACTAATAACATGTGACATGCCTGCATTTACTCTCGACAAGAAAAATTTGATCTCTTCCTGTTGGGAAAATTGAATTCTACATAAATCACTTAATGGTTTGATCATCTCCCATCAAACAGGATAGTTCCTTGGCTACTGAAAGAGAAAATTAGATGAGAAAACTAAATTGAAAGCAGCATGGCATGAAATGGTTACTGTGCCAGTAAGGTGAGAGAGTACCTTTAAAATCAACGAGAAATTGACACTTACTCCTTAAAGAAACTGCCCTTAAAACAATCAGGATTGAGTGAAACATCGATACATGCCAAGTGAGCAAAATTAAAGTAAAAGAAGGAAAAAAACTTGGATTTGGATGATTAATGTATGAGAAATAAGAACACCTAGTAAGAAGTATCTTAAAGATGGATGTTGGGAAGTTAGCATTGTAACCGCAGCTGCAGGACTGTGAGATGATATGGAGTCATAGAGCACACAGCACGGATGCAGGCCCTCCGACCCGACTCGCCCATGTTGATCAGGTTTCCTAAACTTGAACTAGTCCTATTTGCCTGCGTTTAGCCCATATCCCTCTGAATCTTACCTATTCATATACGTATCCAAAAGTCTTTTAAATGTTGTAATATCACCCACCTCTACCATTTCCTCTGGCAGCTCATTCCATATATGCATCACACTCTGTGTGAAAGCTCTCTGTGTGCCCCTCAGGTTCTTTTTAAATCTTTACCCTCTCACCTTAAACCTATGCCCTCTCATTTTCAACTCCCCTGCCCTAGGGAAAAGACAGTGGCTATTCACTTTATTTATGTTACTCATGATTTTATAAACCTCTAAGTTCACCCCTCAGCCTTTACTCTTAAAGTTCTGAAGATCCCTGGATCTGAAATATTTGATTTCTGTCCACAGAAGCTGCAAAACCTGCTGAGTTTCTCCAGCTATTTCTGTTTTTGCTTAGATTTATTACAGTCAGCCTTTTGATTCTGTCAGATTTAATATTCATTTGGCCAGTTTATTATCATGGAAGCTATATCAAAACAAATCTAGTTCTTACAACTAGACTATTGGTCCTATACTTCACTGACATTGCTTCGTTACTACTGTTCTGTGGCAGACTGGATGCATTGTGAAGGGAGAATAGCATTTACAAATGAGTACTGTGGGTCCAGCAGTGCCAGCCTGAATACAGCTTTGTTCCCCTAAATCCATGCATGACCATCCATATTTTTACAAGCTTTTCATAAACCAGCTCATTCACAGGTTGTAAAGAAAAAAAAAAAAAATCTTTGAAAGATCCATGCTTGCTTTTCCAGATGGGATGACATTGGCTGTACGTTATTTTTTTAAAGGCAACATACAGAGGAACCACATCCTACTAAGCTAGAATTGTTTATGTTTTAATGTATACAAATATACACAAGTGTACAAAAACTGACAGTTTACCCTATTTACTGGATGATTGCTTTGAGTGCATAATGATTTTGGCTTTAGAGCAATAATTCTAACACTTCACTGCTCAAGGCACCTTTCAAGAATGTTGAACAATTTATCTTTCAATGCTGGTGTCAAAAGGTGCAAGCATGTAATTCACATGCTGTCAGTAAGACACAGGGTACCAGATCGGAGGGCATTTAAGTGCTCACCATTTTTTTATGGGACTGAATATATGGACTAAAGATTTTACAGAATCTCAGAATTGTTGCGGTGCAGAATGAGGCCTTTCAGCCCATCATGTCTGCACCAGCTTCCGAGCATTTCAACTTAGTGTCCAGCCCCAACATTATTTCTATTTAAATAAACATTTACTACCCTCTTTACAGCCTCAATTGAAATTGCCTCCACTGCAATTCCAGGCAACGTTTTCCAAAGCCGTGACCGCTGATTGTGTGAAACGTTTTTCTCACTTCGCACTTCCTTCTTTTGCAAAACATTTCAAAACTGTGCCCTCTGGTTCTTCATCATTTTATGGGTAGCAACAGTTTGTCCCTCTTGACCCTATACAGACTGCTTATGCTTTTGAAAACCTTGATCAGATCTCTCAGCCTTTTCCTCTCTGTGTGCAACAGTCCCAACTTCTCCAGTCTGTCTTCATAACTGCAGTTTCTTATTCCTGGAAATATTCTTCTAAACCTCTGCTGTACTCTTGCCAATGCTACACATTGTTTCTAAAGTGTGGCAGCCAGAATGGCACGCAGTGCTACAGCTGAGGTCTAAATAGTGTCCTAAGCAAGCTCAGCATGATCTCCCTGCACTTATCCTCTCTGTCCTTGTTAATAAAACTTTGAATACTGTGTTTGCTTCAGTTGGTTCCTTCACTCATCCTGCTACCTTTGATGACTAATGCTCCTGTACACCCCTTAGATTAGTACTTTTTTATTTTATACAGTCTCTCCATTTTCTTTGAACCAAAGTTCTCCCCTCATACTATCTGCATTGAACTTCATCTGTTGTCTACCCGTGCACTCCACCAAGTTTCCAATGCCCTTCTTTCTACACTCCTTCCTCACAATTTACAGTTCTGCCAAGTCTTATACTATCTGTGTACTTTGAAATTATCCCTTGCAAGATCTAGATTGTTTACATATGTCGGAAAAGGCAAGAGTCCCAATGCTAACTCCTGAGGATGTCAACTGCAAACCTTTCTTCAGCCCGAAGATTACCCATTATCTGTTATTCTGTTTATTAACCCTCAGCCAATTTTGTATCCACATTGCTTAATGTTCTTTTTATTCCACAAACTGACACTTTCCTAACAATTCTATCATTGCAACTTATTAAAACACTTTCTGGAAGTCTCTGTACACCACATTAACAGTATTGCTCTCATCAACAATCTCTGTTACCTGTTCAGAAAACTGCAGTAAATTAGACAATTTTCCTTTAACAAATCCACCCTGTCTGTCTTTACTTAACCCATGTTTGTCCATATTACTGTTAATTTATCCCAAATAATTGTTTCTAGAAGTTTCCCTACTACCAAAGTTAACTCAAATTATAGCCTGCTTCCGATGGGCTAGAATTATGATTTACTCATTTATTATCATATGTACCAAAGTACAGTCAAAAGCTTTGTTTACGAGCAGTACAGGCAGATCATAATAAGCAAGGATGTACAGATCAAAAAACTTAGAGGCATACAGGTTACATTGCATAGGGCATGCGCTAGGTGAGATCAATGTTAGCAGTTCTGAAGAAGGGTCACCGGACCCGAAACGTTAACTCTGTTTTCTCCTCCACAGATGCTGCCAGACCTGCTGAGCTTTTCCAGCAACTTTGTTTTTGTTCAATGTTAGCAAGATCAGCTTTATTTGAGGCTAGAGAGTCCATTCATCAGTCTAATAATGGTCGGGAAGAAGCTGTTCGTAAACCTGCTGGTGCACGTGTTCAGGCTTCTGTATCTTCTGCCTGATAGAAGAGGTTGTTGGGGATCATTACTGGTGTGTGATGGGTCTTTGATGGTAGCCTTTCCGTGGCAATGAGCCACATAAATGGAGTCCATGGATGGAAGGCTGGCTTCTATGATGGTCTGTGCTGTGCACACCACCTTCTATAATTTCTTACGGTCCTGGGCAGAGCAGTTGCCATAGCAGGCAGTTATACTCCCAGACAGTATGCTTTCAGTGGTGCATCTTTGGAAGTTGGTGAGGGTCTTTATGGACATGCCAAATTTCCTGAGCCGCCTGAGGAAGAGGCGGCGTTGTTGTGCCTTCTTGACTGTCATATCTACGTGGGAAGTCCAGGACAGGTCGTCGGTTATCATCACTCTGAGAAACTTGATGCTCTCCACCTTCTCAATTTAAGTTCCATTGATGTAGATGGGGGCGTGTTCTCCTCCTTTCTTTCTGAAGTCAATGATCAGTTCTTTAGTTTTGCTGACGTTGAGAGAGAGGTTGTTTTCATTGCACCATGTCACCAAGCCTTCTACCTCCTCCTATATTTTGACTCATCATTGTTAGATATCTGTCCAACTACGTTGGTGTCATCAGCGAACTTATAGATGACATTCGTTTGGAATTTGGCAACACAGTTATGGGTGTACAGGGAGTACCTAGGGGGCTGAGGACGCATCCTTGGGGGGCTCTAATCTTGAGTGTTATTGTGGCGGAGGTGCAATTACGTATCTTCACTGATTGCAGTCTGTGGGTCAGAAAGCGGAGGATCCAGTTGTAGAAGGCAGAGCCGAGACCCGGGTCACGCAGTTTTGAGATCAGTCTGGAGGGGATAATGGTGTTGGAGGCGGAGCTCTAGTCAATGAACAGGAGTCTGATGTAGGTGTCCTTGTTGTCCAGATGGTGCAGGGTTAGGGATATAACATCCGCTGTGGACCTGTTACGTTGGTAGGCAAATTGTAAGGGATCAAGGTGGGCTGGGAGACTGGAGTTGATGTGCGCCATGACCAGTCTCTCGAAGCACTTCATGATTATTGAGGTCAGAGCCACTGGGCAGTAGTCATTAAGTCACATTGCATGTGGTTTCTTAGGTACGGGGATGATGGTGGACTTCTTGAGGCAGGTGGGGACTTCGGCTTGTAGGAGGGAGAGGTTGAAGATGTTGGTGAATACCTCTGTCACTTGGTCCGCACAGGATCTGAGTGCTCGGCCCAGGATACGGTCTGGGCCCGTCACTTTCCTTGAGTTGACTCCCAGGAAGACTGATCTGATGTCTGCAGCGGTGATGGAAGGAACAGGTGTGTCTGGGGCTGTCGGGACAGGTGTCACCGTGCCACTGGTATTCTGCTGAAATCAAGCATACAAAGCATTGAGCCTGTCAGGGAGGGATGTGTCTTTGTCCGCTATCTTGCTGTGCTTCATCTTATATCATGTAATGTTGTTTAGGCCTTGCCATAGGTGGCGGGAGTCTATTTGGTAGGTTTGGGCCTCTAGGTTTGGTACTGCCTCTTGGCCTCCCCGATGGCTTGGCGGAGGTCATATCTAGATTTGTTGTATTGGTCTCAGCCACCCGAATTGAATGCTGCACGTCTGGTCTTCAGTAGGCAGTGGATTTCATGGACACCTGTCTGCTGTTTGATCTCGAATATAGTGCATAAGATGTTCATCAATAAAAGTGCAACTAATTCTGAATCATGTTTTAGCATTGTATTGTTTGGAGCCCAGCTGATGTTCTTACTAAACAAGGCAGATCCCAGACAGAAACCTGGCTTAGTAGATCATCTTTTGATTTGTTTTGGCTTTAACAAAGTGAGCTCTCACTGAAACATAAGCATGCATTGCTGCAGATTTTGCTGTAATAATAAAGCACAATTTTATTAACAGAAGAAATGAAGAAACACTAAAATAAGCAAAACCATCTACTCATGATACAAGCACAAAAGTTTTTAAACAAACGATAACAGTAATCCTATTAATCCCAAATATACCTTTTATAAATCATAAAGTAATAAAATAGCTCCTATCTAGTACCCAAAACACAGTCCTGGTACAGTATCCAAAAACACCACTTGTACAATACTCTCACCAGGGTTCCTGAATCTAACACTTTGGTATATTTAAGTCTCTTCACTTTTTAGACTGGAACTGCAGATCGCTTCTTCCTGAAGTTATCACGCACCTACTTCAATGTACTCAGATTTAAATAACTTCTCCAGTGTTTTATCCCAACACTTTTGGTCGAGGGCTAACACTAATTATTTACTGTAGTTCACTAAATATCCTTGCCTTCTCAAGGACAATGGACTGCAGCATCTTGTTTTCCAATGACTTCATAGAACTGCTCCAAACTCAAAGAAAAAAACTGAAACCGGAAGTCTTCTGCCCAAGTTATTGGTAGTTCTCTTAATCTTGTAATTCGCAGCTTCCAGAAGCCTTTAACAAACATTGAGTTCCCGTACTTTCCCTTGCTGGGTCGTGAAACAAACTATTAAACAAAAAAAAATGTATTAGCGGAGCACACAAACCCATTCACTCTAAAGCATCAAAAACTGTTTTAAAAGAAATCACCATGGCCACAGAAATACTTAAAAAGTTAGTTGTTATCTTGAGACATAATAACCCAATGATTACTAGCTCAAAATTACAATAATTCCATCATTTACGTCATAACATCATCTCACCATCGTTTCTTCCAGTTCTTCTGTAATCACTGCCATTTTGTTTCTTTCCTTCGAGATTATTAGTGAAACAGTTGAAGATTGTGTGATTATCTGGTAACTTTCTACTCCCTTTCATTTGTACCTGTTATTTGTTTCGGAATCTTTTAAGCTAAAATCTAATTTTCTATACTTAAACTGCCATTTTGTAATTATTACTTCAGATCTTTGGTTTACTAGTTCAATAAAATAATCTTTTCACTATGGTATCCAATCACCAATGTTTTTCACCCAGAAAATATATCCATTGAGGTCTGTGTGGGGGAATATGTGTGTTACCTGGGTTGTGTCTAATGCTTTGAGCTGCTATATGCTCTGGAGTGTTCTGCATTTTCAGTAAACCTCTTCTGATGCACCATCCTGTTCAACTCCATTACAAATCTGTTAGATTCTCAAAAAAAAATTTATCTGATCATTAATCATTCAACTCTGATTTACTGTCCAAACAAGCTGTTGTAGGTAGTTTGTTATCCAACTTTCTAACCCTGATGCTCAAGGAAGCAAAAACAGGTATGCAAGAGCTGCTCTTTGAAGGTATTTACTTTTTGGTAGTGTGTATTTCCTGTGAAAACAGCATCGCATTTTTCTGCATATCCAATCTGTGTAGTTCTGTCACTAGGTTTTTTGATGGAATCCACAAGATTAGGTATTCACTGGTTAGGTTTTCAAGGTTGGTCATTTTTATGTATCATTGTTGCTTTGTGGAAATCTGCCCCAAGAAGAAAATAACATTAGTTACAACTAAGCACTTTAGGAAATAATGAAATTGAATGTAATGAGTGAATTTTATCTTAAGATCTAAGTATGCGAATACTTTTGCAGTTTTAACATGGGTTGTATAAAACGTACACTACACATTTTGCATTCCTGTTGATGCCACGAAATTTGAAGTGTGCTGGGGTTCCCGCCTTTTTAGCAGTTCTCTGTTATATCACCCACAGACCCATCACGTTTATACTAATGATTCTGAATTTTCTCACTCTCTGCCACCAGCACTGGCTAGAAAGTTATCAATATACTATCATCTGTCTGTCATTAACTTATCGCATCACCTTGGCTATATGTTCAGGTTCAGTGTCAGCAAAACAAAAATCAGTTATGACATGAAAACAGAAATTGCTGAAAAAACTCAGCAGGTCTGGCAGCATCTGCGGACAGAAATCAGAGTTAACGTTTCAGGTCCAGTGACTCTTCTTCATAACTGATTTCTGAGTTCTTCATTAGCTCTGAAGAAGGGTCATTGGACCCAAAATGTTAACTCTGATTTCTCTCCACAGATGTTGCCAGACCTGCTGAGTTTTTCTAGAAATTCTGTTTTTGTTTCTGATTTCCAGCATCCATAGTTCTTACGGTTTTTTAAAAAATCAGTTGTGTCATCCATTGAAGTCTGTAATTGTTTGTGTTGATAGGATTAAATGATCCTCGAACTTAGCAACGGCTTGACTTGCTCACGTGCAAAAGCTGTATTTTTTTTACTACTTCTGGATCGTACCTGCTTGACTTTATCTTTCCCAGTTGACTACTGTGATCTAAGTTAATGCCTTCAATATGTTAAGGATTGAATTCTTGAATATCTTTCTCGTGTTTCCACTCCCGTATACTTTTTTGCTTTTGCTCATGTTCTGTGTCCAAGTGCAGGTTCTTGGTGATTATTTGCTAAACCATGGCAGATTGCCATGATTTCTTTTACTGTGGTTAGTGTGTGGAGGCAGGTCCCAAGTTCAAACTTTATATCCCAAGTGTGCCAAGCTCCACTACTTTAATTTTAACCTTCTTATTTTCTCACCCACTGTGGTGTTGCCTTTCGTGCTTAAATAAACTTCCTCACAGCAAAAGAATGAGGCTATGTTAAATAATTTCAGGTTACCTTTTTTTTTCCAACCACACACGTAGCATAGTTTTAGAATTAGATTTTAAACTGACTCCAGAATTCAGTCATTGAGATTTGCTTTAGGGAGACTATCTCACATCACTAGGGATAAAGAGAATGTACTCATGATGATGTGACAAGTGGAGTTCCCTGGGGATTTGTACTGGGACATCAGCTTTTCATCATATTGTACTTGTTTTGGACAAAAAGGAACAGAAAAGTTTCTGTCTAAATTGGGGAGAGTTGTGTGGATAGGACCAAAAAGTGAATCGGCGAGTAGAAATGGCAAGTGGAATTCAATGTAGAGAAAGCATGAGGTCATCACTGTAGATCTAAGCAAGATATACTGTTTTGGTTTCGGTGTCGATGTGCACTAGCTCGTTATACTGGTACAAATGCAGGGACCTTTTGTGCCACAGTGGTAGTGTCTCATCATCTGAATCAGAAGGTTCAGGTTCAAGTCCCATGTGCACCTGAAGTGTTTCACAGCACATCTGAGAAGGCTGATTTAAAAGATCTACACATACAAATGGAATTATGGTCTTTATATCAAACACATCGGAAGTGACAAGTCACAAGTGATGCTTCAGCTGCACTGAGCCATAGAATCATACTGTACAGAAGAGGCCCCTTGGCTCATTGAGACCGTACAGCCAAGAAGCACGACTAGTTACACTAGCCCCACTTTCCTGCAGTAGGCCGATACCCTTCAAGTGCTATTCCAAGTACTTTTTTAAAGGTTGTGAGGTTTTCTGTTTTAATTACAGTCCTAGGCAGTGCATTCCAGACCTTCTCCACCCTCTGGGTAGGAAATTCTTTCCTCAAATCTTCTCTAAATCTGCCTTAAATTTTAAAATTGTGCTCCCTTGTTAATGACCCTTTGACTAAGAGGAACAGCTACTTTCTATTCATCCTGTCCATGCCCCACATAACCCTATACAGTTAGACATAGACATAGACTTAGAACAGTACAGGCCCTTTGGCCCACGATGTTGTGCCGACCTTTTGCCCGAAACCTAAGGTCTATCTAACCTCCACCACTACCTTATACTATCATCCATATGCCTGTCTAATAGCCGCTTAAATGCCCTTAATGAGGCCGACTCCACTACCCTCCCAGCAATGCATTCCACGTCCCTACCATGCTCTGAGTAAAGAACCTACCTCTGACATCTCCCCGATATCTACCTCCTTTCACTTTAAAACTATGTCGCCTCGTAAAAGCTACCTCCACCCTAGGAAAATGTCTCTGGCTGTCTACTCTATCTATACCTCTGATCATTTTGTACACCTCTATCAAGTCACCTCTCATCCTTCGTCGTTCTAAAGAGAAAAGCCCTAGCTCTCTCCGCCTTTCCTCGTAAGACCTTCCCTCCATTCCAGGCAACATCCTGGTAAATCTCCTCTGCACCTTTTCCAACGCTTCCACATCTTTCCCGTAATGAGGCAACCAGAATTGGACACAATACTCCAGATGTGGCCAAACCAAGGTTTTGTATAGCTGGAGCATAACTTCACGGCTCTTGAACTCAATCCCTCTATTAATGAAAGCTAACCCACCATACGCCTTCTTAACAACTCTATCCACCTGGGTGGCAGCTTTCAGGGAACTGTGAACATGAACCCCAAGATCCCTCTGCTCGTCCACACTGCCAAGAATCTTTCCGTTAACCCTGTATTCTGCTTTCAAGTTTGTCCTTCCAAAATGAATCACCTCACACTTTTCAGGGTTAAACTCCATCTGCCACTTCTCAACCCAACTCTGCATCCTATCAATGTCCCTTTGTAACCTAGAACAGCCCTCCGCACTGTTCACAATGTGACCCACCTTCGTATCGTCCGCGAACTTACTAATCCACCCTTCCACTCCTACATCCAAATCATTTACAAAAATCACAAACAGATGAGGACCCAGAACAGATCCTTGTGGTACACCACTCGTAACTGAGCACCATGTTGAATATTTTCCGCCCACTACCACCCTTTGTCTTCTAAGGGTCAGCCAATTCTGAATCCAATCTGCCACATTTCCCCTATCCCATGCCTCCTTACCTTCTGCATGAGCCTACCATGGGGAACCTTATCAAACGCCTTACTTAAATCCATGTATACCACATCCACGGCTCACCTTTATCCACGTGTTTGGTCACCTCTTCAAAGAATTCAATAAGGTTTGTGAGGCATGATCTACCCCTCACAAATCCATACTGACTATCACGAATCAAACTGTGCCTTTCCAAGTGATCATAAATCCTGTCTCTCAGAGCCCTTTCCAATAATTTGCCCACCACTGACGTAAGACTAACTGGTCTGTAATTTCCGGGGTTATCCCTGTTCCCTTTTTTTGAACAAGGGAATGACGTTTGCCTCTTTCCAATCTTCCGGCACTATACCTGTGGACAGTGAGGACGAAAAGATCTACCAGGCACCCCGTCAACATTCTCTGCTCCAAAGAAAAGCACCTGAGCTTATCCACTCTCTTTTCTTAGCTGAGTGCTCCATCCCAGGCAACATCCTGGTGAATCTCCTTTGCACCCCCTGTAGTGCAATCACATTCTTCTTATAGTGTGGTGACCTAGCACTGCACACAATATTCCAGCTGTGGCTGACCCAAAGTACTGTACAGCTGTAGCAAGAGCTCCCTGCTGTTAGAATCTATGCCATGATTGATAAAGCCAAGCATCCCGTAGACCTTCTTAACTACCATATTAACCTGTCTGGCCACCTTCAAAGATCTGTGGACAAGGTCCCTCTGTTTCTCTGAACTTCCTAGTGTCTTGCTGTTCATTGAGTACTTGTTCTTTCTTCCAAAATACATTGTCTCACTCTTATGAGGATTAAATTCCATGTGCCGCTAATCTGCCCATCTCATCAAACCATTTATGTTCTCCTGCAACCTAGCACGTTCCTCCTCAATGTCATCCACCCAGCCAGTCTTTGTGTCATCTGCAGTCTTACTTATCATCCTTCCCTGCACATTCTCATCTCCATCATTTATGAATATTGCAAACAATAAAGGACCCAGCACTGACCTCCGTGGAATGTCACTGCACATCATGCTCCAGTTAAGCCAACAGCGATCTGAAACACACGCAAACAGAAATTGCTGGAGAAACTCAGCAGGTCTGACATCATTTGTGGAAACAAAAGCAAGTTAACTTTGACATTTCTAGAAGTGAAGAAGGATCTCTTCCGGGGAGGGATCCCTACACAGATCCGTCAGCAATCTCTCATCACTTAGGTAATGTGCTTCTTTACTTTTATTGCTAAAATAGGACAATTTCAAATTTTCCCACAATATACATGTGTTTCTTCAATTCGAATTGGCTTTAACGCGATTGAAGAATTTAGACCGCTATTTGTAGAATGCGAACTTTCCTTTCCTGTATAGGCTATAACACGATTCCAGCCCCATTAGTTTAAATGGTGCGGCTGTTGCACGATTTTCTTCTAACGTGAGAACGGAACTATTGTATTATATCAGACCTGACTGTATTTTCCATTTGGCAAACCTTTGCACAGCACCTCAGCACATCTATGTACCATTGTAGGTCCTTATACCCTTTCCACAACCTACATTTCTGTCTATTTTGTGTCATTATCTGGAGTACTCTTCGATTTTTGGGTACCGAATCATAGGAAAGATATAAAAGCAAGTTCAGCGAATGTTTGAAATATGAAATCAAAACAGAAGGTGCTGGGGATACGCAGCAGGTCAGAGAGCATCCAATTATTGACCCAGTAGTATAATTCTTCTCCATAGGTGCTGCCTGACCTGATGAGCCTTTCCAGTATTTTATGTATCTATCTTAGGACAGAAGCCAGTACATGTCATAGAATTCATAGAATCCCTGCAGTGTGGAAACAGGCCATTCAGCCCGACAAGTCCACGTCAACTTTTTTTTCCCCTCTATTTATTCACAGGATGAGGGCATTGTTGGCTAGGCCAGCATACATTGCCTATCCCTAATTGCCCAGAGGGGGATTATGAATCAACCATATTGCAGTGGGTCTAGAGTCACACGTAGGCCAGACCAGGTAAGGATGGCAGTTTCCTTCCCTAAAGGATATTAGTGAACCAGCATTTGGCAATGGATTCATGGTCATTAGACTCCTAATTTCAGGTATTTATTGAATTCAAATTCCACCATCTGCCATGGTGGGATTCAAACCCAGATCCCCAGAACATTACCTGGGTCTCTGGATTAACAATCCAGCGATAATACCACCAGGCCATTGCCTCCCCTTATGCTCCAAAGAGCATCCCACCCAGACTCGACCCCTACCCAGTCCCTGTAACCCTGCATTTCCCATGGCTAATCCACTGAACCTTCACATCCCATGGACACTATGGACAATTTAGCATGGCCAATCCACCTGCAGGTCTTTGGAGACCATGCAGACAAGGAGAGAATGTGCAAACTCCACACAGGCAGTCGCCTGATGTTGAAATTGAACCCAGGTCCCTGGTGCTGTGAGGCAGCAGTGCTAATCACTGAGCCACTACGCCACCCAATCCTTCAGTTTATCCTAAACAATTCATGAGAACAGTTTGCATCCCCTTGAATTGAAATAATGGAGAAGTAATCCAATTGAGTTATCTGTGGTCACTCACCTTCTCCATCTGTCTGCCCCTTCAGTTGCTCAGCCAGCCATCCCTGACGCGTTCACTCCTCACCTGGTCTTGAGGTTGTACTGGCCTTTGTGGCCCATAGGCTGCATGTTAGACAAGCCTACTCCTTTGTTCATTTTTAAAATTTAGAACGGAATTGTCAAGAACTTGCTTTTTAAAAAATGCCTATTTTTACACATTTTCATTGTATCTTTCATTTAATCCATTTTTTCACTTTTATGTCATTTTTTTCAGCCTGGTTTAGTTTTCCTCAGACTCTACATTAATTGTTTGAGGTCATACATGGTTGTTAGACAGATCCCAAATGCTGTCCTGTTTCCTATTTCCCACTTGTAACAACTCTTGGTGAAAAAGCTGTCAGGAATGAAATGGGAAAGTTCAAGTCTAATGAACAGTGGTGGTGTTTGTTCTCTGGCTACAGCAAATTATGGCCTGTTGCCTTTTTCAATTATGTGTATAATTTCAGTTCATCACGGAGTGCTCTAGTACTAATGGCCTGATGATCTGTTCCTTCAAAAAAAGGCCACATCTATGGATTGATAGTTGTTCACGTTAGTATTCTTTCATTTTTGAAAGCATTGTTTGTTATATTTTTATCTTGTGACAAATGAAAAATATAAATAAAATACCCTTCTGGACAGAACATAGTGCGGCTCAATTTTGATGTCTCTGCATTAATGTTTTGGTTTTAAGACACAAATGGAAAACTGAATGGTATGCTGAGGTTAAAGAGTAGATTGTTTTGTTGGAGAGGTTATCAGTGTTTGTGAGAAGCATCCGTACTACATGCCTTATTGTACATATGTTAGTCGTCAGTGTCTGTATAAAATGACATAATCTTTGCCTTCCCAGCTAGCAATTCAATTTTCCTTATAGCATTCTCATGCTTCAAACCTTTTAACTAAAATTAATAAAGTTTCAAACTGATTTGTAAAAATACCTGTTTATCTTCTGCCTGCAGCATTTTTTGGGGAATTGCATATTAATTTAGATAAATGCGAGGTGTAACTTTATGTTAAGGCAAATCAGGGCAGGTCTTATACACTTAAGGGTAGGGTCTGGGGCGTGTCGCCAAGCAAAGAAACCTTCGGGTGCAGGTTCGTAGTTCGTTGAAAGTACAGTCGCAGGTAGACAGGGTAGTGAAGAAGGCATTTGGTACGCTGCCTTTATTGGTCAGTGTGTCGAGTACAGGAGTTGGGATGTTATTTTGTGGCTGTACAGGACATTGGGTAGGCCACTTTTGGAATACTGTGTTAATTTCTGGTCGCCCTGCTGTATGAAAGATGTTGTTAAACTTTTGAGAGGGTGTGGAAAAGATTTACAAGGACGTTGCCAGGGTTGGAGGGTTTGAGCTATAGGGAGAGGCTGAATAGACTGGGGCTATTTTCCTTGGACATCAGAGGCTGAGGAGTGAACTTAGAGGCTTATAAAATAATGAAGGGTAGGAGAGTCCAAAACTAGGTGAGAGGGGAAAGATTTAAAAAGGACCTAAGGGGCAACTTTTTCACACAGAGGGTGTTGTTTGTATGGAATGAGATACCCGAGGAAGTGGAGGAGACTTAAAACATTTAAAAGGTATCTGGATGAGTACATGAATAGGAAGGGTTTTAAGGGATTACAGGCCAAATGCTGACAAATGGGACTAGATTAATTTAGGATATCTGGTTGGTGTGGCCTAGTCGAACTGAAGGGTCCGTTTCCGTGCTGTACAACTCTATATTATTGCAGTAATGTGTTACATCAGATGATCAGTTTCAGATTTGTCTTTATCAATGTTATGCTATTTTATGCTCCCGCTACTTTCATGTACCATCTAGGACACATAGCATTCCTCAGTCAAATTTCAAGCAGAATATATTCCCAAAGCTAGAGCAATGTTGCCTGTTAAACATTTTATGCTGCTTTTTATGCATGGTAATGGATTAATTCTGCTCATTATTCCTGCTCCAGACAGCCTGGTTGAGATCAAGGAACCCACCATATGGGAACTATGAGCTAACATGCACAGTCAACCAATTGTCTCTGATGCACTGCACCAAAAACCACTGCATTACCTTGATCTTTTTATTATTTTTTCTTTAAATTTGGTGTACAAAATAGTTTGAATCAGAGATACTTTAATCTTGATATTAAAAGCAAAAATGTGTTTCAGTGGTCCGTATGTTACACAAACCAGAAATAATACGTAGAATTATAGAGATCTACAGCACTGAAAAAGACTCTTCGGCCCATTGTGTCCGCGCCAATCAAAAACAACTGTAACTATTTCAAGCCGATTTTTCAGCACTTGGCTCATAGCCTTGTATGCTTTGGCATCACAGTACACATCTAAATATTTCTGAAATGTTATGAGGATTTCTGTTTCTACCACCCTTACAGGCAGAGAGTTTCAGATTCCCACCACCCTCTTGGTGAATAAGTTTTTCCTCATATCTTCCCTCGACCGTCTGCCTCTTACTTTAAATCTGTTCCATCTGGTCATTGATTCTTGTATCAAGGAGATAGGGTAGATAGGAAAAAAAACCTATCAATGCACCTCATAATGTTTTACACCTCAATCACGTTTTCTGCTGGAAGGAAAACAATGCTAATCTGTCCAGTCTCTCTTCATAACTGAAACTGTCCAGCCCAGGCAATATCCTTGGAAGTCGCCTCTGCACCCTCTCCACTGTTGCAATATCTGACCTATGATATGGATTTCAGAACTGCACACAATATCTTGGCTGGGGCTTAACCAATGTTTTATACAGTTCCGGGGTGGCACAGTGGTTCAGTGGTTAGCATTGCCGCCACACAGCACCAGGGACCCAGGTTTGATTCCACCCTTGGGCTACTGTCTGTGTACAGTTTCACATTCTCCCAGTGTCTGTGTAGCTTTCCTCCGAGTGCTCTGGTTTTCTCCCCCTGTCCAGAGGTGTGCAGGTTAGGTGGATTGGCCATGCTAAATTGCCCATAGTGACCAGGGATGTGCAGGCTAAGTGGATTAGCCTGGGAAATAGGGTGAGGGGGGTGGGTCTGGATGGGATGCTCTTCACAGGGTTGGTGTGGGCTAGATGGGCCAAATGCCCTGCTTTCACACTGTAGGGATTCTACGAATCTATGATTCTATAACTTGTCAGCTCTTAAACTCTATGCCTTGGCTAATAAAGGCAACTATACCATATAACCGAAAGAACTGCGGTTGCTGTAAATCAGGAACAAAAACAAAGTTGCTGGAAAAGCTCAGCAGGTCTGGCAGTATCTGTGAAGGAAAAAACAGAGTTAACGTTTCGGGTCCGGTGACCCTTCGGACCCGAAACGTTAACTCTGTTTTTTTCCTTCACAAATACTGCTAGACCTG
>NC_063341.1:52994913-53034292 GCF_021869965.1 Rhincodon typus | reverse complement strand
AGACCTGCTGAGCTTTTCCAGCAACTTTGTTTTTGTTCCAACTATAAAATATGCCTTCTTCACACTTTATCCACCTGTCCTGATACCTTAAGGAACTGGGGTACATGCACACCCGGCTTCCTCTGATTCTTGGTGCATCCCAGGGTCCTACCATTTATTGTGTTTTCCCTTGCCTTGTTTGTCCTGCCCAAGTGTATAGCCTCACACGTATCCAGATTGAATTCCATTTGCCACTGATCAGCCCATCTAACCAGCCTGTCTATATCCTCCTGTAATCTAAGGTTATCCTCCTCACTACTTACCACCTCACCAATTTTTGTATCATCTGCAAACTTACTGATCAGCCCTGCTACATTCAAGTCTAAATCATCACATAAATAGCAAACAGCAAGTGCCCAATACTGACCCCTATGGGATCCTACTGGACACGGACTTCTAGTCGGTAAAACCCTCCTTGGACATCGCCTTCTGCGACCTGCCACTCAGCCAATTGTGGATCCAATTTGCTAAATTTCCCATGGGCTCCCACCTTTGTTATCAGTCTCCCATGCAGGACCTTAACAAAACCCTTGCTGAAGTCCCTACTTCATAAGTATTGCTCTCATCTACACCTGATCACTTCAAGAAGTGCAATCAAGTTGGTCAGACATGACCTCACTTTAAGAAAAACTTGCTGACTGTTCTTGATTAAGCCCTGCTTCTCCAAATGCAGATCAGTTCTGACTTCAGAATTGCTTCCAATAGTTTCCTCACCATCAGATTTAGACTGACTGGCCTGTAGATTCCTGGTCTATCCCTTCTTCCCTTCTTGAATCATCTCCAGAATAATTTCTAAATCTCTAGACTTTGAAATACCTACTCACTGTCTTTGTTGTAGCTATAGTCGTCCTGACCCTAACTTAGTGAAGCTGGCTCATTTTTTTTTTAGTTTTGCTGTACTTATATTTTTTTTTTCTGTGGCCTCCGTTAATTCTACATGTGGAGCAATCTAGAAGGAGAGATCATAGTTTTGGGGTAAGGGGTATCAAATTTAAAACAGATGAGGAGAAATTACTTCTCTCAGAGAGTCTTGAATCTGTGAAATTCACTACCCCCAATGCCAGGACATTGAGTAAATGTAAGGAGGAGATAGACAGATTTTTAATTAGCAATGGGTTGAAGGTTTAGGGAGAGTGGGCAGGAAAATAGAATTGATATTGAGATGAGATCAGCTATGATCATATTAAATACTGGAACAGGCTCGAGGGGCTGAATTCCCTACTCCTGCTCATGGTTCTAGTTCTTATGTTCTTATGTACAGTATTAGGATCACTGTGCAGTCTTGTAACTAATTCATTCCAGTTTCCTGACAAAATGAACTTAAACCAATATGATGTCCTATTCACTATGCTGTCGATTGTTGTGTATATTTTTCCATTTGGGGTACTGTTCAGTCAAAGTCCATCAATTTGCTGCTTCCAAACTGACCAAATTACAGCATCTGTTCTTCAGAGATCTAGTTGTGCATCTAGATAAGCACTTATTTATCTGTCGTGCATTATTTTTTACTTCCTCTGTTTACATTTGTTGTAGTATTGGGCAGGTCCACTGTACTGTACACCTTGATAGTTAAATTGGCTGTCAAACTGAGAACATTTTTGGACTGCGTCAAATCTAAATCATAAAATGGTTAGAACACAAAGTGGCCGATTGGCCCATCTGCATGCTGGCTCCCTGTTAGAGCTAGTTCCCCCCCCTCCACTGCCTGTCTTAGTACCCCTTCAAATTGTTTTCTTCAAATAATTATCCAATTCCCCCTTGAAAACCCTGGTTAAATCTGCCTCCACCGCGCACTCAGACAGTGCATTCCAGATCCTAACCACAGACTGCATTTTAAAGTTTTTTCCTTATGTCATTTTGGTTCTTTCCCATTCAGCTATAATCAGTCCCTTCTGGGTCTCAATGTTTCCTTTCTATTTTATCCCTATCTGTTCAAACCAGACTTCTCATAATTTTGATCAAAACATTGTTTTGCAAAAAGTTCGCATTAACTTCCTTGTTTTTGTACTTGTTGCCCCATGTAGAAAGCCTAGAATCTTGAATGCTGTATTAACTATTTCGAACCTTGAATGCTGTATTAACTGTCCTGCCACCTACAGAACTTTGTGCACATGTTCCCAAATCCTTTTGCTGACTTTCCCCCACACCCTCTCCATAAGGAATGTATCCAGTTAATTTTGGCTTTGATTATTGTTTCTAAAAATTTCATGTGACTGAGGTTAAACTGACTGTCGTGTATTTGCTGGGCTTATCATTGCACCTTTTTTTTGAACAAAGGTGTAACATCTGTGATTCTCTAGCCTTCTGGTACTACACATTAACTTAAAGAGCCTCGGATGTTGGTACCATCATAATCCTTTGGATGCATCACATCTAATCCTGGGGTGACTGAGCAGCTTCAAATTTATCCAATCTTCCCAAAATGTATTTATGAATTTTTAGTCCATATAATATCTTATCTAGTTCCTCATTCACTATGACATTGTCACGACTCAGGATAGAATACTGGAAATCATGCCCTGCTATTCTTGAAGTTGTCACAAAAGTTAAAATATTTTAAAGAAATACATAAAATCCCTAAACTACCCGATTTTCAGACCCAGGTTGGTAGAAAACATGGACCAGGTTCCTGTGTTTAACATCAATCACTATTTATTACAAGTCATTAAATCTAGCTGCAGGTAATCAGATTAAACTAAATAAAATAAACTCTACAGATCAAAGCCCTAAACCCTTTGTTAACTCTTCCTTACATACCTATGGACAGACAACCATATACAGGAGGAAAAGAAACATATAGGCAGAGGGAAAACAGTTCTGTAATCTTTGACCAAAGACCTGTTGGGTTTGTTCTTGCTGGTTCAAATGTTTATCCTTAATCTTTTTTCCCGAATGTTTCCCCTGGCTTTCAAGAGACGCTGGGTGGCTGGTTCTTGTCTGGAAAGTCTTCAACATATCCAATTCAAAGTCACAACATGCATTAACTGCTAAAGGAAAAAGAAGCTGGTTTTCTTCTGGTTAAAGTGGATTACTACAGAGAAGAGAGGGGACTATTTTGATTGCTACAAATCTACTGGTTTCTCTTCTGGTCTGGCTTGCTCAGTGTCCAAGCTGTTAAGCTGACTGGCAATCTTGCAGGCAGAAGGCATTTATTGCTGATAATTGGTCCCAAGAAGGTACTTATTGCTGATTATTGGTCCCAAGTTTGCAAACCAATCAAGTTTCATTTGTAAGTGACTCCTTACCTCCAGATCATCTGCACCATTGCTGGAACCCACAGCTACACAAACAGAGCTCAAAGTAGATGTCCAATTCTTTACTTTCAAAACATGCAGCCATTATTGTAACTCCCTGGTTTAAAACAGTTCTTTCTTATTTAAGGCCAGGTTTTTAAAAAAGCAGAAAAATAAAAAGGCATTGACTTATCACTTTGCATCAGTCTTTGCTAAGATGATATCAAAGTACTTCTTTAGTACTCAACCATGCTCCTTGCCTCCATCTTTATGGACCTTAACTGATTCCACCCCTTTTACTACCCTTTAATGTTAGTTGCTAGCCTCTTCCGATACTCTCTTTCTGTTATTTTGTTGTTTACTTCCCTTCTGAACTTTCAGTATATGGCCTGATTCTCACTTGCATTATCAATTTGACCTATTTTCTGCTTTATCTTACTCTTGAACTCTTGCGCATCCTAGGAACTTTTACTTCGACTACTATACTCGACCCCATCATGAATGTGCCTTGACTATATCTAAGTCACCATATCTTTAACAGAGCAATAGGCTGCCTTCTTTTTTTTTTGCCTACTAAACTTTGATTCCAGTTTACCTGGACCAGATCTATTCCCATACTATTGAAATTGGCCCTTCCCCAAATTATTGTTTCTACTCCAGGGGATTGCTCCTTGTTCATTTCCATAGCTAATCTGAAACCTATGATCGTAACAGTCACTGTCAACAAAATGTGTTCTTATTGCAGCCTTCCAAGCAGTTTCAATCACCGTAACATGTCACAAAGCAAGATAGAAAAGAAAGTCTTCATTAGTGACGCACCTTTATCCAGCTAGACAGTGGGGCAGAGAAAAAGTTGGTGACCCTTCATCTGAACAGATCTGATGAAGCACCACCAACCTGAAATGTTAACTTTGTTTATCTTTCTGCAGATGCTGCAGACTTACTAAGTATTCCTACCATTTTCTGCCTTTATTTCTGAAAGCTGGGATCGCAATCCTACATTCGGGGAATAAAGTGAAAAATTAGATTTAGAAAAGTAAAGAAAGTGTTTTTCAATGGCGTAATAATCTGAGACATTTACTCCAAGGGCATATGGACTGAATAAACTGGATATTAACTTCAAAAAAAAAAACAGAAAAATTTCTGTGAATTTATCTAAAGCATTTCCTGTATCAGCAGATTTAATTCAACAGTTCAATTATTTCCCAGCTCTCTCAATTGTATTTTATTCCCACAAATGTCTACATTTACACAAATTATTATGCTCCAAAACTTTGTTTGTCAAAAAATAGTTCTTAGTGATTTCACTGTAATTGATGTTAGTTGGTTAAATATGGCCCTGGAAATCAGTGCAAAGAAGTTCCTAGTGTTCTAGGACCTGCTACCTTCAGCTGATTCATGGTTGACTTTTTGTCCAAAGTGAATGGGTACATTGATTGTGCAACATTCAGCAATATTTGCAACTCCTCAGATACTGAAGTGGTCTGTTTCTATATGCAACAATATTCAGGCATGGGCTGACAAATGCCAGGCAATGACCATCTGCAACAAGAGAGAATCTAACCATTGGCCATTTAATGGCATCACCATCAGTGAATCCTCCACTTATTAACCTTCTGCGGATTATCATTCATTGAACAGTGATCTGAACTGACCACATAAATGCTGTGGCCACAACAGCAGGTCAGAAACTGATACTTCTGCGACAAGTAACTTGCCTCCTGAATGCCTGATCCCTGTCCACTATTTACAAGTCTGAAATGTGATAGATAACTCTTCACTTATAGTGTCATAGAGATGTACAGCATGGAAACAAACTCTTCAGTCCAACTCATCCATGCTGACCAGATATCCTAAATTAATCTAGCCCTATTTGCCGGCAGTTGGCTCATATCCCTTAAATTCTTCCTATTCATATACTCATCCAGACGCCTTGTAAATGTTGTAATTATACCAGCCTCCACCACTCCTTCTGGCATTTGATTCCATATACACACACCCTCTGCATGAAAAAGTTACCTTTTAAATCTATCCCCTCTCACAATGCCCTCTAGTTTTGTACTCCCCTGCCCTGGGAAAGAGACCTTGACTATTCATCCTATGCTTGCCCCTCATGATTTTATAAACTTGTATAAGGTCACCCCCTCAGCCTGTGACACTCGGGGTGGTGGGGGGGGGGAAATCCCTAGCCTATTCAGCCTCTCCCTATAGCTCAAACCCTCCAACCCTGGCAACATGCTTGTAAATCTTTTTTGCACCCTTTCAAGTGTCATAACATCCTTCCTATAGCAGGGAGACCAGAATTGAATGGAGTATTCCAAAAGTGTCATAACCAATATCTTGTACACCACAAAACAACCTCCCAACTCCTTTACTCAATGCACTGACCAATAAAGGCAAGCATACCAAACACCTGCTTCACTACCCTGTCTACCAGCAACCAGCTGTAAATCTGTACCCAAGGTCTCTTTGCTCGGCAACACTCCCCAGGCCTTGGATACGTCAGCTTCGACACATTTGAGAAGCTTGTCGCCATGTAAGACAAAGCAAGCCATTTGATTTCACCCCTCCACTACCTTCAGTGTTCTCTCCCTTCATGAGTGTTATTTATTGGTAATTGTGTGTCCCATCTAAAGATGCACTGCAGTAACTTACATGTCTCCGCTGATGGCAGCTTCCAAATGTGCAGCCTACACTGAGAATGACAAGGCAACAGTTGCATGGGAATTGCATCACCTGCAAGTTCTCCTCCAAGCCATGCATCATTCTAACCTTGGACAATGTTACTGTTCCTTTTCTGTCTTAGAGACATCTAGGATTTTGACTCAAACAGCATTGTATGTGTACCTGAACACCAGAGACTGTAGGGGCTCAAGAAGGCAGGTCACCATTACATTCTCCAGGGAAGTTCTGAAGGGGCAATTATTAGTCGCCTGGTCAATGATACCCATTTACCACAAACAAAGAAAGAAGAAGAAAGTTTGATTTAGAATTTTTGTTATGTGTCTACTAAGCATTCTCCACTCCTCTGTCATTTCAGTATCTTCAGGATCAAAACCTACATTCCTCAACGTTTGTTGAAGTATGAATATTTGATTATCAGTGTTATTCTACATTTTCAGTGAAACTGTCTGGTTTTCATTGTTTGTTGAAGCATTTCATTTCATTATCAAATGCATTAGAAGTTCTTCCTCCTTGAGAATATAGAGAGATTTCTTCATGGTCCCACTGAACTGTTACTTTTTTTTTGTTTTTCAAAAAGTGTTTTGATTCACTCGTTCTTTCCAGAAGAAAAATTCTGGATCAGGTGGCTCATTTAATAGTGACTCTCATACTTTGGTGTTTGCACAACACATTGAAAATGGGTTTTTCTTCCCCCCCACGTTGTTGCACCACGATATTCTTAAACCTAGGATCTATTATTTTGGCTAATGCCCTATTTTGGCTCTGACTCCTAATTATGATGAGAATTAAGGATGAAATTTTCTTTAGCAACTAACGTTTTCTTTACATGCAGCACTTGCTCTTGCATTCGATTGCTCTGTTCACTTCTTGCCCTTGCCTCTTTGTCTTCCTGTTTTCTAATTAATGCCAGATAATCTCTATCAACCTTTTGCTGTAACATCTTCATTTTCCTTTTTTCTGCAACCCCTGTTGCTTTTCCTCACCAAGTAAAAATGCATAGTGTCTCTGAATATAACTTGCATAAAACAAAAATGAGGAACAAAACAAATTAAATATGAAAGGAGGCTTAGGCTTTATGAAAAAATTGTTGCACTTTTTTTTGGTACCTGTGGTTGAGGTTGGTTACGCATTGCAGTACCAGTGGGGATACAGTACAGATGGGACTTTTTCTTCTATATATAGTACTTTGCACTTGTAGAAGGTGGTGCGTCAATATTTAAATACCTTAAATTACCTTTTCATGATTCCTATTGCTAATTGAGTCAATTGCAACTTTATGTTAATCTAGTACCACGATGATATTAAAATATGATAATAACCTATTGCTTAGACTTTGGAATTTAGCAGCCGCATGGAGGTTCGGTAACACTGTAATGAAGTGACTTGGTTTCCTGAGTTTGTGGAACAATACTGCAATGAAGTATCGATGAACAGTTTGTAAACATAGGTTGCTAATTGCTAATTTTTCATTTCAGATATCCTAAAATACACATAAAAACTGCACTTGTGGATGCCCATCTGTACTGCATGAAAAAATGGGTTCTGGACTTCCTTGTGGAAAACAAGTAAGGGATTATACCATTCTTGCACAATTATCTCTGCAATGTGCTTGAAACGTTAGTTATAACTTAAACACTTCAAATGTACTTACAACGGAAAGCTGTAAAATGTCACTAGTGAATGTCAGGGAAATTGACTTTAACTAACTTGAAATTTTGCTCTCAAAATGTATTCCTATATCTAAACTTCAGTACAGTAAGGAAATGTTCATATTGATGAAAGGATGTATTAAGTTTCAAGTGGTTTTGGGAAATTCTCTGCTCTGCTGCCAGACCACTTAATATTTCAACTTTGGTACCAGGTTATCAAGACAAAACCTAATTTTGTAGTAATAATGTCATAAATGGCTTTGTCACAATAATATTGACCCTGTGATAGTATAATAACTTGCCCCAGCTTCCAGTTCAGAGGTTTATTGTTTAAAACCTCACTTCATGACTTGACTGCATAATCTAGGCCAGGGATTCTGCCAAATATTTGGAGTTGGGCGCTTCGATGAAACATTGACTGCCGTTGAGCACCAAGTGGCAACAGCCTGTGAGCATCGGGGCGGCACGGTGGTTAGCACTGCTGCCTCACAGCATCAGGGGCCTGTGTTCAATTCCCGCTCAGGCAACAGTCTGTGTGGAGTTTGCTCATTCTCCCCGTATCTGCGTGCTCCTGTTTCTTCCCACAGTCCAAAGATGTGCAGACTAGGTGGATTGGCCATGCTAAATTGCCCATAGTGTTCAGGGATGTGTAGATTAGGTGGGTTTGGGGAATGGGTCTGGGTGGGATTCTCTGAGGGTCGGTGTGGACTTGTTGGGCACACTGTAGGGATTCTATGAAATGATCTATGATCTCTCCTTTTATTTATAGTAGGCCTGGTCTAATTATCCAATCTTGAATGTCTGCAGCCGGTCCTAAAAAAGTAACAGGAAAGTAATTTTTTTATGTAGAAACCCTCTGGATTGTACAGCTTTCACTCCTGTCACCATCGGGTCTCTGAACCCCTCCCTGCTGCTCTCTCATGCATCTGCTTCCTTCTGCTCTGACAGGAATTCCCTGTCCCCACTCTCAAACCTGCAGACTCGGTAATTTAAAAATGGCATTATGATGACAAAAAATTTGGGAAGCATTGATCTGGGCATCTGAACAGAATTGAAGTGGTGCACCCACAGAAATGTTGTTTTACCAACGACTTATCAGACTGTTCAGGTAGCCATAAAGATCAAAATGCATTTTCTAAATTTAATATTGATTAGTTAGTTTCAGAAGTCATAATTGATACTCATGTACTACTTATTTATGCAAGCTTTGAAACATGTAAAAGATCCGAGATGAATAGGCAGTTGAAATGGGCCAGTCTTTTGACACGCAACGTCAGCTGTCAGCTTAAATTATTTCAACTACTATTGAGAACTAGTCTTCTGTTTTAAATAATTAGTTGATCCACAGGTTTTAAGGGTGAATTCAAACTGGGACCTTCTGTGGTTGAAAAATTAGTAGCCCTCAAGACACCTTTTTCTTTGTGCTAGAGTGTATTGACTGAACAGCTACAAAGCTCTTACCACCCCTCAGTGCCGCCTGCTTCCCCTTTATATTTACACATGTTTGATCAATTAACCTCAGTCAGTAGCTTACTTCTTGCAATACGAACAGATTCCCTCCTCTTTGAATAAAACTTTAAAAAGACATAGAACAATCCTTGAGCAGAAAATAATGAATGATAAACAGAACTTTTTTCTATATTGTAAGTTTTTTAATACAATCTGACATGTTTATAATCCATTTTTATGCAAACAAAAGCATTTATAACATCTTTAATTAAAAAAAATGAACTGAAAATACGTTTTTCTTTATATTCTTACAACTCCTCATCACCAGATACCCCTCTTTGAGGATCTCCAATAATTTTTTGGAAAAAGCACTTTTTTTTTTGAGCAACAGTCTGTCTGGTAGACCTGCTTTAGTTTTGAAATCCATTTCTTTCTAGCACTTACTTTATGCTGCAGTGTCAATCCTGAAATTGGTTTCAGTGTCACCCCTTGTCAAATGTACATTATCTCAAAGAGAGCAGTTATCCACTTAATTCTTAACAGAAAGACTTTTCTTAGGGTGCACCTTGCATAGAATTACTTCTAAAATCTTGGATAAAAACACTCCTGCACTTATAGCTTCTATTAGTGCCAATATTTCAATAGCTAAGGTACATTTTTCTATCCTTTTATTTTCTTGGGGCTTCCCAGAGCAACCAACAGCATCTAATATTCTTTTCCACTGCGATTGCCATTCTCAAATGGCCATCTGGAAGACGATGTCTGAAGCATCAATAAAAGCACTTGCTTTACATCTTCAGGATTACACCAGGGTGGAGACTTGAGTTTACATTTTTCTGAACTTAATTTCTTTAATGTTTCGTTGTGATTTTGTGATTCTATGATTTCTTTCAACACTTCTTCAATGATAGCATGCTTCTTCACAATGCTCACTTCTAATACATTATTATTGGTAATGGATCGAGTCTGAGTGCATAACTGTTTTAACTATCCGATCAAAATTCTTCACCGATCTGTTTCTTCCCTAGATGTAAAATCATCTTTTTGCGAGGACTGGATCTGATTTGTTAGGATGCAGTTAACACTTTCCAAGAAAGTTTGTTGATCCAAAGTCATTGCTGATTTATTCTGCTTAATATTTAAATATCTCTTTCATATCTTAAACTTTTGTATTTAAAGCCTGACTTTCACTTTGAATTCCCTTTTAATTTTATCTACCGCACAATACTCAAAATCCCTGGAACCCTCCCACGAAAATCATGCCTGTTAGTTTCATTATGTGATGATGATAGAACATTGCTGGATCTGCTTTGTGCTGAATGGAGCTTATGTTCATCAAGACTAATCTAAATATCAAAGAGAAATATCAAAGCCTTGCTGCATCGTTCAACCTATAAACACACTTGTTTAATTTCCATACCTTCCCTTCTATCTCACCTTCTTTAAATTATTTCAAGAATGCTTCTATTTGAAACTTTTCACCTTGTAAAAATGCCACTTTTGTATTGATTGACCTACATTCCCAAGAGTGAGTTGCTAACAGAGCTAAGATGATCACCAAATTTGTCTTCAAAACATCGAGTTATCTGTCTGGCTCTAGCCTTGCACATCCCATCAAGAAGCACTTTATCTGTGCATATCCACCTGTATGATAAGGCTGCCTTCCCCAATCTGGTACATTGGTGTATTAACTAATTGTTCTTAGCTAATGTTTTGGCCTCTTTGATACAAATTCCTCTATTTTGTATGTAGCCCATGCCAGGGCAAATGTTAATTTGATACTTGGTTCATCAGTAAAGTTTTATGAATCATTTCATCTATCACCAAGTGATTTTTTTCACATATCCATTACTAAAGGGATTTTCAGCTGCTGTGTTCATTGCCACACTATCCAAATGCTCACCTGTTCCTAAATTAATTAATGGCAAATTCCCTTCATTGTCCATTAGGAATTTAGCTGGTGCCCAAGACTACCCCCCATCCATTTTTCCATTACTTTATTCACATTTTCTCTTTATTATGTGTTGTAGCCTAGAGAAATCTAATTGCTGTGTCTAAATGCAAGATGATTTTTTGCCCTTTGTTGCACACTTTCAAGTTGATTGCTACAAATTTGTTAAAGTCTCTAGCTATGGGAATTTCAATTGCGTGATGTCCTGCTATATTTTTGACAGATATCACATTTCTCACTGATCTCTTCTGCACGTTTAGTGTACACATTAGCTCATACTCCTTCATCATTCAGTTGTGAGCTGATGGATGGGAAAACTGTCAATGTAGTTTTGAAATATTTAGCTTTTACTGCCCCCTCCCCCCCAAACTCTTACCTACTGATACCAATAACTCCTGCCTAATTGTTTGTTTAGAGAAGTCCAGTCTTGTTAATGGAATATACTCTGGATTGTGTAAATTTGTAAATTCAACCGATTTTGCAAAAGCAATTGCTTTGTCATGCTCTATGTAAAGTTTAATTTGTGATTTTTCAAGGCATGGCCTGCTCAATGAAAAGAGTATTTCAATTGCAATTGTTTGTGCTGCTAATGTCATTATCTCCAGGTAGTTTACAGGGAATCACCACTTTTTTGGGTGGCTTCATTGTGATGTTATCCCCAAAACTAAATTGGGTAGAACTGTCAAAATTCTTCAACTTATTTCAGTCATTCAAGAATCTTTAGAAGTGCATCCAGTGTTCAAAGCCACATATTTTTTAAAAATTCATTTACGGAATGAGGGCGTTGTTGGCAAGTCTTTATTGCATATCCCAGAGGGCGTTAAGAGTCAACCACATTGCTGTGGGTCTGGAGTGACATATAGTCTAGAGCAGGCAAGGATGGCAGTTGCCTTTCCTAAAGGACATTAGTGAACCAGATAGGTTTTTCCAACAATGGATTCATGGTCATCGTTAGACTCTTAATTCCAGATTTGTTTTTTATTGAATTCAAATTCTACCGTCTGCCATAGCGGGGTTTGAACCTGGGTGCCCAGAACATTACCTGGATCTCTGCATTAACAGTCTAGTGATAATAACAATAGGTCATCACCTCCCTAAAGGAGTTAATGAGTCCACGATGAAAACATTTTCATGACTGGCTGAAGCTCCTTGTAACTATTATAACTACAATTCCCTTTTTCAGATGAGTATCACAATCTCCTCCTTCCAAACCTTGCATGAAACGTTTAATTTCAAAATCATTATTCTCCTATTTAGATAATTCATTGTATAACCATGTTTTGCATCATATATAAAATACATGGTTTAATGTGCTTGGAATTCATTCTTCTGTCATGGGTCTGTCGCTCTTGTCATCTATTATAATTGCCAAATGTATCTCTGTTCCTACTCTTTATTTGGTTCTGATTCTCCTTGCGTACAGACGCTTGGGGCCTATATCTGGGTGGCTTTACAATGCTGCCACCATTGAATCCTCAATTTTTTGTTTAACTGTTGGCTGTCCAACTTGAACCATGAATACCACTGGGAATTGATGGTTTTTCAATTTTTTTAAAGACTTCATGCACTTGATTCAAAACTAAGTTGCTTTCCGAAAATCTAATCCAAGTTAACACTAGGCATCTCTCACCATTCAACATTTCAGCACAGTAAAGGCAAGCACTGAATTTGGCATTTTTGAATAGAATTGTTTTAATCTTGTATGTAATCTTTCAAATTCGGTTATGTATTCTTCTATTGAATAACCATCCGAGTTTTTAACTTTATCAAAGATTGTCCATGCCTTGTATGTGTTTAACAGATCATCTTTCGTATAAATTTGTTAATATAATGTTAACAGATTTATCCACACCTTCCTTAGAATATGGAGATAGTGCAGGAAAACAATGTTAAGGTACATGATCAGCCATAATCTGGAAAGGCAAAATAGGTTTGAGAAACTGAATGACCTATTCCTCCTCTTAAGGGCAAGCAATTCAAGAAGGCAGCTCATCATCACCTTCTCAAGGTCAACGAGGGATGAGCAATAAATGCCAGCCAGCCAGCCAGTGATGCCCAAATCCCACAAGAGAATTAAAAATAGCTTAAAGTTTCCAACCATGTTGATAACACTCCAAATAGACGAGCACTGTAATAAAGCAAACTACGCGTGCATTCTCTTTGTGTGTCAATAGAAATGGATTTCATTCCATGCACTTGCATAAAGATTGTTTATTGTTTTCCACAAACTCCATTACATTCAATGAAGCATTATAAATCTCATTTAGGCATTAGCTAAAATAATGTACCCATGAAAGATCCATAACACTTTGTGACAAATGGAAATTTTCAATGTCACACTTACAGAACAAAACGATTTTGAAAAAAGCAATTTCCGTTTCACTTTCGCAGAAGCAATCCAAGCAGCACAAGAAACATCTACTCGTTCTCAGCTTTGTATTTTGATCTAATCACAATGCCAGGTGCACCCAGCTTCCCATTAGCAGCAGAATAATGCATAATGTGATACAATGTTTCCGTCCATGTAAAAGAATGGCTTAAAATCTTCGGATCTGGGGCGAAATCCTTATTTTTGACTTTGATCTCACTAAAGGGTTGGAATTCTTACTTCTGACCTTAATCAAACAAATAAAATCTACCTTCTTCTGAGCGTACCCTTTTGAAACAGTGCAGTAGGAAATATGCTGGTAACATAAACTTTAAGAATTACAAATGGCCAATTGGATCAATAAATCCGTCACTTTACATGATCTTAACGCCACCTCCACCCAACCACCTCCTCTCTATATCCATCAATCCCAGCATCTCCTGAGACTCATGTGAATTGCATATTGGAACATATTACTCGCTTCAGTGTGGTAACTTGCTGCATAATGTCAAGATTGTGAAATACAGGCTTTGTACTTCCAAAAAGGTTTGCAATAACAATATTTGACTGTATTTTGTTTTTGCAACCATTCATTCTCAAATAACTGTCATAAGAACATTATCCTATTACCATTATAGCTATAAAAAAACATTGCTGGGACAGCGAACTCAAGTGAACGTTGTTAAGTTTTGATTTCTTTTTAAAAAAAAATATACTATTTTCTCAAATAGATTTACTTAGACCTAAAAAAGTGATCCCGTCTCTTAGAAACTATCCAGTAAAGTATCTTTCCAAGTTTTCTTTTTGCTGTTAATGTAAAATTGTACAGAAATAAACTTAACTATACAAATGTATATTTAAATTCCAAAATTTTAGTAACAATAAAAGCAGTCAGAATGAAATATCTCTTTAATAAGACCAAACATACGGTATGCAGATGGCAGCTAGATATTCAAGCTCTGAAACTGCTTTAGAAATTTGTTTTTATGATTTCTTGAAATGCATCTTTGAGACAGCTGTATTTGGGCCACCAGTTCCAGCATCAGATTTTGCCAAGCCCTCCTGGGCTTAAAGACCGTGCCAGGAAACCTATGTGTCAGTTGCGATATAAAGGAGTGCTCAGGGAAAAGTCAATAGTTTAGTCTGGGCTCCACCTTAATATAAATCTAACAGGGCCTCCTTGTAAGGTGTTCATACAGTAAAACAGAAATCTGCTTGGCCTGCACAAAAAAAGGTCAAATTTGCATAAAACATATTCAGGAGGGTTTGCAAACCTTTAACACTCAGTCTTAGCAATGTGCCTCCAATTGAGATGGGTTATTTAGGAAATATGAAATTTGTCTTGCTATACCTCCAGGATAACTTTATATGCTTTGTTACACCTGGTGTATAGAAGACAAAAGCAATAGAAAGCTGCAATTCTCTCTTTATTTGAACTAAGGAAATAACCCTAAAATGTCAGATTTATAGTAATTTCCAGTGATTGGATTGTTGAGTTTAAAGCTTTGAAAGGCAATATCTAGGTAAGTATAATAAGTGCGAAATATTACTTTTAAAGTCTCTACTTCTGAGGCATTGCTGTGGGGAATCGCTGATTTAGTGTGTTCCTTTGGTTTCCTGCAATTGCATAAGGTTCTCATTTGTGTTACTAATACAAAGACAAGGAAACTCAGGACAAGGCAACAGGGATACTACTTAGAAAGACAGAATCCAGAGATATGGGTTAGTGCCAGAGGACTGACATAGAGCTAATTCTATTGTTAAGGGAGGTAGAATGTCCTGGGAAACATACACCAGTCAGCTTAATCTACTCTAAAATAAGTGATAGAAGAGCATAGAGTCATACAGCATGGAAACAGACCTTTCGGTCCCACACATCCATGCCGACCAAGTTGCCCAAACTAAACTAGTCACGATGCGGATGACACCAAGATTGGTGGTATAGAGGACAGTGAAAAAGGATATCTAAGATTACAAAGACATCTTGATCAGTTGGGTCAATGACCTGAGGAGTGGCAAGTTTGGATAAATGTGAAGTATTTCATTTTGGTAAAATAAACAAAGGCAAAACATATACAATTAAAAGTAGAGCCTTGGGCAGTGTTGTAGAACAGAGAGACCGAGGGGTTCAGGTACATAATGCTTTGAAGTTTGTATCACATATAGATAGGGTGGTTAAGAAGACATTTAGCATGCTTGCCTTCATTGCTCAGACCTTTGGAGTGTAGGAGTTGGGACGTGGTGTTGAGGTTATGCATGATATTAGTGAGGCCTCTTCTGGAGTACTGTGTCCAGTTCTGGTCTCCCTGTTATAGGAAAGATATTATTAAGCTAGAGAGAATTCAGAAGGGATTTACCAGGATGTTGCCAGGAATGGAGGGTTTGAGTTATAAGGAGAGGCTGGACAGACTGAGACTTTTTTCACTGGAGCGTAGGAGGTCGGGAGGTGACCTTTATAGATGTTTATAAAATAATGAGGGATATTGATAGGTTGAACGGCAGGTGTATTTTCCTTAGGGTTGGGATTTTGAGATGAGGGGATTTATTTTTAAGGTGAGAAGAGAAAGATTTTAAAAAGACATGAGGGGCATTTTTTTTACACAGTTTGGTTTGTGTGCAGAGTGAACTTCCAGAGGAAGTGGGGATGTGGGTACAATTACAACATTTAAAAAACATTTAGATAACTACATGAATAAGAAATGTTTGGAGGAATCTGGCCCAAGTGCAGGCAGGTGGGACTAATTTAGTTTGGGATTATGGTTGGCATGAACTGATTGACTGAAGGGTCTGTTTCAGTGTTGTATGACTCTATGACTCTAGTCCCACTTGCCTGTATTCGGCCCATATCCCTCTAAACCAAGGAGACAGTAAGGACTGAAGATGCTGGAAGCTAGAGTCAATAAATGTGGTGCTGGAAGAACACAGCAGGTCACATAGCATCCAAGGAGCAGCGAAGTCAATGTTTCGGGCTGAAACCCTTTGTCAGGAGTGGGGAGGGGTAGGGGAGCCCAGAAATAAATAGAGGGAGGGGGTGATGCTGGGGGAAGGGTAGGTAGGATAGAAATAAGTGGATGCAGGTTGGGGGTTATTGTAGTTGATCAGTGGGAAAGGTGGAGTGGATAGGTGATTAAGAAGATGGACAGGTTAGGGGCGGCTGATTTTGAAGCTGGTGATGTAGCTAGGGGGTTATCGTGGTTGGTCAGTGGGAAGAATGAAGAGGGTAGATGAGTCAGAAGATGGACAGGCTGAGGGTGTAGAGAGTTTGAAACTGGTGAAGTCAATATTCAGGCCAATGGGCTGTATGCTCCCAAGGCAAAATATGAGGTGTTGTTTCTCCAGTTTACCTTTGGCCTCACTCTGACAGTGGAGGAGGCCAAGAATGGACATGTCACCAGGGGAGTGGGAGGGGGAGGAGGAGTTAAAGTGGATGGCAACCGGGAGGTCAGGTTGGTTGGTGCGTGCGGAATGCAGGTGCTCCGCGAACCAGTACCCGAGTTTGCCAACACCTTCCACTGTGCCCTCAAATTCACCTGGACCGTTTCTGACACCTGCCTTCCCTTCCTGGACCTTTCTGTCTCCATTTCCAGTAACCGACTCACCACTGACAACCATTTCAAATGCACTGAGTCCCACAATTACTTCAACTACACTTCCTCTCACCCACTCTTCCGCAAAAATGCAGTTCCTCCACTCAGCTGCATCTGCTCCCAGTGTGAGGCGTTCTGCTCAGGGACTTCCCAGACATCCTCCTACTTTAGGGACTGTAGTTTCCCTTCCTCTGTTATTATGGACGCCCTCAACTGCATCTTCCCCCATTTCCCATGCTTCTGCCTTGAAACCCTCTTTTCCCCGCCCGCGCCCCCCCACACCCCACCACACCCCACAACAATAAGGATTGAGACCCCTTAGGCCTCACATACCACCCTACCAACTGTCGAATCCAATGCATCATCCTCTGACATTTCTGCCACCTACAATCAGACCCCATCACCAAAAAGATATTTCCCTCCCACCCCTGTCTGCTTTCTACAGGGACCATTCACTCCGCGACTCCCTCATCAGCTCCATACTCCCCACCAAGCCCTCCATCAGACCCGGTACCTTTCTCTGCGACCGCAGGAGATGCTACACCTCCCTCTCACCTCCATCAAAGGCCCCAAACAATCCTTCCAAATCTACCAGAGATTCACCTGCAGTTCATCTACCCACATCTACTGTATCCATTGCTCCTGATGCGGTCTCCTCTATATCGGGGAGACCAAACATAGACTCGGGGACCGGTTCACAGGGAACCTGTGCTCTGCACGCACCTACCAACCCGACCTTCCGGTTGCCATCCATTTTAATTCCCCCTCCCACTCCCCTGGTGACATGTCCATCCTTGGCCTCCTCCACTGTCAGAGTACGGCAAATATAAACTGGATTAACAACACCTCATATTTTGCCTTGGGAGCTTGCAGCCCAATGGCCTGAATGCTGAATTCACCAGCTTCAAAATCTCTCCACCCCCAACCTGACCATTTTCCAACTTGCCTATCCGCTCCACCCTTCCCACTGACCAACCACAATAACTCACTAACTGCTTCCACTTATCTGCATCCCACGTAGCGCCCCCTTCCCAACCGCCGCACGCGCGCGCGTGCACACACTCACACACCCCACCGCACCGCCGCCACCCCAGCATCACCCCCCTCCCCCTATTTATTTCTGGGTTCCCCAGTCCTGACGAAGGGTTTCAGCCTGAAACGTTGACTTCCCTGCTCCTCGGATGCTGTCTGACCTGCTGTGCTTTTCCGGCTCCACATTTGTTGACTCCCTCTAAATTTTTCCTATTCATACTCTGTCCAAATGTAACTCATCTGAGAAACAGCCCTCCTGGGCATTAGACCCCAGTTGTTAGGAAGGAGAACTTTACACAGTGTCTACAAAGGGAAAATATAATTTAATGAAATAACGCATGTGGATTCTTCAAGACTAAGTTATGATGAACCAACCTGATAGAATTATTTGAAAACATAATTAAAAGGCTAATGTAGATGATGTACATTTGGATTTTTAAAAACGCCTTTGATAAGCTATCAAATGTTAAGCATATGACAAAAGTTGGGTCATGTGGAGTCAGGAGTATAGCTAACACTGACAATGCATGCAACTTATTATAAGATATTGGAAAAGTTTCAAGATAGGCAGCTAGACTCTAAATGAAATTTAACATAGGTAATTGTGAGGAGATACACTTTGGTAAAATAGAAAATTCACTTGTACCTTAGAAAATAAGAAACGGAAAGGAGCTAAATTGCAAAGGGAACTTGGAGATACAGGTGAACAAATCGCTAAAGTCTTTGTTTCAGATTAGCAAGACAATTGAAAATGCTAGTAAAACAATTTTTAGTTTTTGCAGATACAGAATTCAAAAGTAACAAAATTCTGTTAAACTTGTATATGATGTGGCACGCTGTACTTAGCATTATGGTCTTCATGTTACAAAAGTGACAGAAAAGCACTGGAGAAAATTCAAAAGAAATTTAGAAAGTTGGGGCCATAAGTACAAGCTGGTTATAAATCAATCCAAGAACAAAAAAATGACAATTTATTTACTCACCATTTGGAATATGCACCTCATTCTCAAAAGAAGTAGTTGAGGCAAATCATTTGTCGAAATTTCTTTTGACAGTATTTAAATATGTGAGAGAAAAGGGAATATAAAGATGGTTTGAAAGGCTGAATTAAGATTAATAAAATGGGAGGAGACTTGTGTGGAGTATTAATATCAGAATGGCCTATTTGGGTCAAATACCCTTTTTCTCAGCTGTACGGTAAGGTAATGTTTAATGTTGCCTATTTAGCATTGTTTCACTTAAACGTTAAAAGATAGTGGGCCCGGTAATCTTGTTGAGCTTTGTGAGATTTGTTTTAACACTTTCCCATTTGATTAGTGCCATTTTGGTGCAGCCTTTTCTCCTCTGTGACTGTTTTGACTCAAAGCCATTCCCTGTGCCCAGCGTTCCAATGTGCAGCCTCTCCCTGTCCCCAACCCTTTTAATTTGTGGCCACTCCCCTGAGTTGGAGCTCATGGTGTTGCTGTCCAAGGTGTCAAGTTCCTGATTGCCTTTTTGAGTCACCACTTGTTCTGAGCTATGTCATCAGCTTTTTAACAGTCACCAGGAACAAACCATGATGTCTCTTCTTGCTGGCAGTGACCATCTCCAGGATCCCCCAAAATGCCATGGAGCTGCTTCTTTTGACTGGCTGCAGGACCTTGGCATTCCTCCCAAGCTTCCTGGCCAGCAGGGTGTTGGTCATCACTGAGTTTGGTAGCAGCCTCCCCTCCTTTGCGAAGACCGCGAGTTGGGGGTCAGGGAGGGAAAGCACATCTGATGATCAGGGATCATTGATATATTCTTTTAATGACTTTAATGTTTCATTGTTTTGAGCATTTACTGTATCTTCTAAAATGTAACACAAATTGTTGGAAGTGCATATGTCCAACTATAAGTTACAACAGGATTGAAGTGTAGTGTTGCATCTTTTAGTGAAGTAGTTTATGATGCTGAATTGATTCATGCAAATAACGATGACTTAGAGGAAAACACTCAATGCATCAAACTGTACCCCAACAAACAATTCAGCATCTTCTCAATGTAACTATGGTGCAAGCTGCTTTAATCTACCAGTAAAAAGTATGGTGAATGGGTTGTGTGCATTTAATCAATTTGTCATTAAAATTGTGGATGGGAGTGAGTCAAGGTTTACAACCAAGTTTTTTTCATATGGATGGTTTCGGTGTTTGGGGAGGTGGTGGCATAGCGTTAATATCACTGACTATTAAGCAGTAATATCACTGTCTAGTAATCCAGAGATCTAAGACTAATCGTCTGCAGATGTGGGTTAAAATACCACCGCAGCAGCTGGTGAAATTTAAATTTTGTTAGTCAATCTGGAGTGTGAAGCAGTTCTGTACTGCGAACCATGATAACTGTAACCAGTTGTTGTAAAAGGCCATCTAGTATATTAAAGCCCTTAAGGGAAGGAAATCTGCCATCCCTACTCCGTCTAGCTCACGTGTGACTCCAGACCCACAACAGTGTGGTTGGTTCTTGCCTGCCCTCTGAAATGGCCTAGCAAGCAACTCAGTTCAAGGGCACGTAAGATTGAGTAGTGAAAGTTGACCTTGACAATGATGCTCACGTATTCTGAAGCAAAAGAAAAGTATACAAAACGATGCTATAAGTGTATTTAAGAAAGAAAGAGGCAAGTTAGGTGTCACCAAGAGACAATAAAAAGATTGTTTTCTCGAGAAGTAGGGTGGAATTGAAGTTGGATAGCCAAGAGAAAATGAGCAGAGTATTAGCATCAATCTGTATCCACTTGGCCATTTTACTCGCACTACAAGAGAGCCTACGGTGAAAAATGTGACACTGGTGTTTTGGAAGTGGGATTGTACTTCTGAAGTTCACTTCCCAGTGTGAAATATACATCAATTAAATGATCTAACTTCCCAGTTAATCAGTGAAATCTTAAGTGTTGAGTTCTTCTGCTGAATACTATTATGTAAATAAGACCTGTAATATAATTCATGTTCTGTCGAAGTTACACTGGGATAATAAATTCTAAAATGTATCATCTATTGCAGTTGCATTAGATGAGCATTTATTCACAGGCTATTGCTTAAGTTAATAAATATTTCAACTAAATAACTTCAGTAAAGAAATTAAAGGTAGTGATATAGTAATGGAAAAGAGAAATCTGTTTTGTGATAATAATAAAGAACTGCAGATGTTGTAAATCTGAAACCAAAACCGAAATTGCTGGAGAAACTCAGTAGGCAGCATCTGTGGAGAGAGAATCAAAGTTCATGTTTTGCGTCTGATACTTCAGAACAGTTCATTCTTTTTCTCTGTCCATTTCTGAAGAAGTCATATCGGACCCAAGCAACTAACTCTGTTTTTCTCCGTTGATGCTGCCAGATCTGCTGAGTTTCTTCAGCATTTTCTGTTTTTCTTTCAGATTTCCAGCATGTGCAGTATTTATGTTTTATGTAATAACTGCAAACGGGGGAGAGTCACACCTAGCACAAAGGGAAAAATCGGTTGTTAGAGGCCAGTAATCTAAGCTCCAGGTGTCTCTGCAGGAGTTGCTCAGAAAAGTGTTCTAGGCCCAACCATTAATTTCAAATTTTGATTCAAATTTGTTTTTAACAAGTTTTTTTTATTAGATAAATGGGAAGATCTGTTTAACTCTGCTTAGTTATTTAGTTTTGTGCCAGACTTTAGTTGCTACGGCAAATTGTGATGCAGTAGCTCCCACTTAGCCTTCACATTCAAATGGAAGTACTTCATTTTCATCACTTTGCCCATTTGCTGCTTTGTCAAGGCAGCCCACTGAAAAGACATTCTCTATGGAAATATTACAGTGATTATGATTAGACTACACCATGATTATTTGCACATCATCTCAATTTACTATGGCAATAGACCATAATTATCATTAATGATGCTTCTTCTTCAAAGGTCTTTCATGTCAATCCGGAGTGAATTGATACCATTTCTGGTCCGAAAGCAGTTTGCAGCTCCTGGCTCTTCTCAGCTTTCTAAAACTGGTGCCAATGAAGATCGGAAGAAAAACTCCAAATCTATAGGTTAGTCCTTATAGCTTAAAAGAGTTTTACAAGTGTAGAAGGATCGCAACCTCAGCCTGCACTAAATCAAAAAGTGGTTTGATAATTTTTTTAACTTTATTCAAAAGACACTGTATATTCATACATTCTACAGGGTGTATTTTCCATTTACAGATTGTTTCTCTAGACCCCATGAAAGAATGCTGATTAGGGGGTCTTCTTTGTCTTTCTGTTACTTCAACAAAACTAAATATTCTAAAATAGCTTTACATGTTTAAATGAATAAAAATTAATTTGTTGTCCAAATAAGTTTTTAATTTAAAATATCTTTGAAAAAGAATATGCTGCACTTCACACTGATGCAATGCTGTTTATATTTTCAATGCAGCGTTTACAAGAGTATACATTGATAGCTTATAATTATACAGTATTTTAACCACATTAAATAGAAGAACATTCCTGTAGTTCTATGTAAAAAAAAACTATAGGTCACTTGCTCCAGCAGACACATCTTTCAGAATCTGTGACACTGAATTAGTTGTCATAACATTGAGTTTTTTTTTGTCCTGATCCTAGGTCACTATTTTGAGTTTAGAAGTAGAAACTCCAAAGATTAGAACTGAAGAGCACTGTAGCCTATTTTACATTGTCATAGTGAATTCCTGATGTTAGTCAATTATGGTGGGCAACGTAATGAGGCCTTGTTCTGTCTTAAGATGGGTCAAACCTTTGTAATATCCTTATGGACTTTTGGACAGCACTGTTATTTTAGGACACAAAGTGAGCCAACAACCACAACTCTTTTCTGAAAGCTAAAATCTTTCATTGCATTTCTTACACAGCATCTAAAATATGCTTATGTAAATGGTGCAGTTCTTAATATCCTTCAACAACTAAAAGCCTGTAATGTAAAAAATAAATGAGATTAGGATTTGTCCTTTTTCACCAGGTCAAATATTCCGCAGCAGACTCAACCTATCCTACCAGAGCCAGGGTTCTGAACCCAGTTGAACTGAACATTCTACACCAGTGGTCTTTTGTATAATCCACTCATTTGCTGCATTTACCTCTTGACTCAGATAAAGCCTGGGAAAGTTACAGGATGCAGTAGGCTTATTGTCTCATGCTATTAATGTAACTAATCTGGAAACACAAGAGAGTTGGGGAACTATATCACTGTCCCTATGAAAGAAGTAGAGTATTGGTTTCAACTTTTTGAAAAGAAAAAGCAACTTTAGAATTTTGATCAGTTGTAGCATTGTATTTTTTTTTCATCTTGTATTTTTGGAAGGGGTAATTCTTTTGTTCAGTGTGTATGGTCTCCAGAAGTGTAGTTCTATTAGAAATGAATGCAGTATTGCTAAAACTGTGGTTGGAAGGGCATTGTTCGGTTGAGAACTACGTTGTTTTTCTAAAACAAAATTACTTTAAAATAAAACATCGCTTAAAAAGGCAAACACAAAGAAGTGCTGTTCACTGTGGCTGTCTTTCATGCTATTAATATAGCAGCATTGCATTTGCAATCTCTGTTTGGTATTTGGATTATTCATAAGAATTTAACCTGATTAAATAGATTGGTGTGGAAAACTCAATTCTAATTTTGGATCTTGAACCTGGATTTCAATAGAAGTTTCTCTATTTTTCAAAGGTATTTTGGCAGCTTTGACTATTCCTATCTGACCATTTTCTAGTTGGTACAGTTCCAGACTCAAATGCAGCTAAAACAAGTATAGCATCTTCAGTACCAACCTGAAAAACGACAAGGATAGCTAGTGTGGAGAATGGAAACAGAGTCATGATATGCAATGATATACTCCTGAGTTAAAAGCACTAATTCCTGACAGGAGGAGGTGCAGAGGACTTAAGCCTGCATCCAGTTTGTACAGTATATAATGAGGAGCACTTAAAGATATCTAAAATATCAAGGTAACCATTTTCAGTACAAACAAAAGTAATGTTTAATGTGTGTCCTAATGATGATAATGAATTTTACGCTTCTCCAGGATTGTGCTTTAACTCGGACTGTTTCAGAATTTTAATTCATCCTCATAGTATGATCTTTTGTTCACTGTGTTACTTCACAGTTTGCAGTCATTTTGCTTACCATTCATTGTGCTTAAAAGTCTGTATTTTGCATTAAAGATATATTAAGTTATGCAAAAGAAGATGATCTTCTGAATTTAGCCAGAGGTAAATCATTTTGGAATGATCACCATGGAGATATGAATGATCCATATCACGGAACCAAGCTTCGTTGCTATGTTCATATTATGAAGGAAGGGATGTGCTATCGTGTAAATACTCTAGCTTCGTATATTGAAGCTAACCGACAGGTAAGAAGTCTTCCTTAATAACACAATTGCTTTTTTACTTAAGTGGCTGTGTATTTAAAGATTGCTCTTCATCTTCATTACATGGAACAAAATTGGTCAATAAATATTTATTATAATTAACATCCCTTTTATTTATTGGTATATATTGCTGATCATTTTTATGTTTTGGAGGGACGTGAAATATTGAAAATGTATTTTTAAACATTAACTTGAACGACAAAGAGATTTGGAGGAGATGACAATAACTTAACTCAGCAATGTAAGAGAGTAGAATTTGCTTAGAAGGTAGAGAACCATGAGCACTCAGCTTCATTGATCTTGCAATTTTAATTGCCTATACTGATTCAGGCCCTTTGAATTTCCCATCAGGGTAGCACTATTTTTATACTCTTGTGTGCTCCATACACGAGGCCAGCAGAATGAAATTTGCATCTCCCTATTTGTCTAGAATGTATGACTTCTCTTAAATATATTTATGGTACAAGTGAGCTACCACCCTTATTTGTCTTAATCTGGGAAGCTATTTTTTAAGTTCATTTATTGGATGTGAGTTTTGCTCACAAAAATCAATATTTATTGCTCATCCTTAATTGACCTTAATTTGATAGTGAGCTACCTTCTTGAGCTGTTGATGTCTGTGTGCTGAAGGTACTTCCATGGTGCTGCTAATTAGAAAGTTACAAGATTGGACTCAGCAACAGTAAAGAAATAGCACTATATTCCCAAGTCAGGATGGAGTGTGACTTGGAGGGGATCCTTCAGGGTGGTGGTGTTCTCAACCTTTTCTTCATGTATCATGAGTTTGGAAAGCCCTGCCAAAGAAGCTGTGTCAAGTTACTGTAATGCATCTGTACTTTGTCACTGGTGAAGAGCGGGAATGTTTAAGATGCTGATTTGGGTACCAGTCAAAAGTGCTTTAACCTGCATGTTGTGAGCTTCATGAGTGTTAGAGCTCTATTCATTCATGTAAATGGAGGGAATTCCATTACACTCCTAACACGCCATGTGCAGACAGTGCCAAAGCATTTGGGAAAGCAAGAATTCAGTTTCTTGCTGTAGAATACACGCTCTCCAATTTGCTGTTGTAGCCACAGTATTTCTCTGGTGCAGTTCAATCTGCTCAAAATGATGAAAAAAATGTTTGTGCCCTTCCCTGAAGAATTGCTGCTTTGGAATCTTGGGAGAGAAGTGATTGACTGCCTGTAACCACAATGACTTTTCTGTGTGCTAATTACAACTCCAGCAATGGAAAAGTTCTCTCCGATTCCCACTAACTTCAGTTTTGCTGCGGTTCTTGATGTCATCAGCAGTCACACTTGCCTCACCTCTGATAATCAGCTCCTTCATTTATGTGTGGACTGTTATCATGTCTAGAACCAAGCAGTCTTGGTGGTACCCAAACTGAACATTGTTGAGCAGTTACTAGTGATCAAGTACCACTTGACAGAACTTCCATTACTTTGGTACTTAAGAGTAGGTCGATGGGATTGTAAGTGGCTCATTTAGATATACCTTGCTTTTTGTGGAGCAGACAAACTGAACAATTTTCCACATTGTTGGATACACGATATTGTTGCAATTACATTTGAATAATGGGTGACGAGGTGACTAATTCTGGAGTATGGACTTTCAGCCCTCAATATCCTTGGTCAGTTAGAGTTAACATACGGTTTGAACCAAAATTTAGTTACAGACTGGCAAATATGATGTTGTGTATCTCAAAGAGAAGGTTGGATAGATTGGTCGCTGGGTGTTTCTGGCGGAAGATAGCTGAAAATGCTTCAGCCTTTTCTTAAGCAATCGGGATGGTCTTATTGACAATGTGGATATTCATGGAGCCATCTCCTCCCATCAGTAGTTTTAGTTATCCACCATCTTCATGCATGCATGTGCATAATTGGATATAAATTGTCCCATTGGGAACACCCAGCATGGGTTCATGAAGGGTAGGTCATGTTTAACTAATTTGGTGGAATTCTTTGAGGACATTACTTGCATGGTGGACAATGGGGAACCTGTGGATGTGGTGTATCTGGATTTCCAGAAGGCATTTGACAAGGTACTACACCAAAGGCTGCTACGTAAGATAAAGTTGCACGGTATTACAGGTAATGTATTGGCATGGATAGAGGATTGGTTGACCAGTAGAAAGCAAAGAGTAGAGGTAAATGGGTGTTTTTCTGGTTGGCGGTCAGTGGCTAGTGGTGTGCCTCAGGGATCAGTGTTGGGACCTCAATTGTTTACAATTTACACAGATGATTTGGAGTTGGGAATTAAGTGTGGTGTGTCAAAATTTGCAGATGACACTAAGGTGAGTGGTAGACCAAAGTGTGCAGAAGACACTGAAAGTCTGCAGAGGGACATAGATAGTCTAAGTGAGTGGGCAAAGGTCTGGCAGATGGAGTACAATGTTGATCAGTGTGAGGTCATCCATTTTGATAGGAATAACAGTAAAATGGACTATGTTTTAAATGGTAAAAAATTGCAGCATGCTGCTGTGCAAAGGGACTTGAGTGTCCTTGTGCATGAATCGCTGAAGGTGGGATTGCAGGTGCAGCAGGTGATTAAAAAGGCAAATGCAAATGGAATTTTGTCTGCCATTGCTCGAGGGATGGAGTTTAAAAACAGGGAGGCTATGCTGCAGCTGTATAGGGTCCTGGTGAGACCACACCCGGAGTACTGTGTGCAGTTTTGGTCTCCTTACTTGAGAAGAGATATACTAGCACTGGAGGGGGTGCAGAGGAGATTCACTCGGTTGATTCCAGAGTTGAGAGGGTTGGATTATGAGGAGAAACTGAGTAGACTGGGCTTATACTCATTGGAATTCAGAAGAATGAGGGGAGATCTTATCGAAACCTATAAGATTATGAAGGGAATAGATAAAGTAGAGGCAGGGAGATTGTTTCCGCTAGCAGATGAAACTAGGACTAGAGGGCATCGCCTCAAAATAAAGAGAAGCAGATGTAGGACTGAGGTCAGGAGGAACTTCTTCACCCAAAGGGTTGTGAATCTGTGGAATTCCCTGCCCAGTGAAGCGGTTGAAGCTACCTGGCTGAATGTTTTTAAGGCAAGGCTAGATAAATTTTTGAACAGTAAAGGAATTAAGGGTTATGGTGAGTAGGCGGGTAAGTGGAGCTGAGTCTCAAAGATCAGCCATGATCTTATTAAATGGCGGGGCAGGCTTGAGGGTCCAGATAGCCTACTCCTGCTCCTAGTTCTTATGTTCTTATGTTCAATTTTGTTGGCGTATTGCTTCATGTGTTTAGCATGTAAAAATTTCTTATGTTGGAGGTTCATCCGGATGGCACCTTTTTTTAAGGTACAGCTGGTAATGCTCTAGGCATGCTCTTCTACACTCCTCGTTTAAGCAGAGTTGATCTCCAGGCTTGATGGTAATGAAAGAGTGAGATTGATTGTATGTTGAGCTTTTTAGTTATATGAATATCCAGTTTTGAGCTTCTTTATCTGTTCACAATGTTCAATCACAGCCTACTGGAGGGTGTCCTCAGTGTAAAGATGGAACTTCTACCAAGACTGTAAAGGACAGATGTGTCTGCAACAGGTAGAGTGGCGAGGGTGGGATCAAGTAGGTTAATCTTTTGTGTCATTTTTCTTATTACCTTCATCACTATTCCTATCTATGTCTTATTCCACCAACAACTCTTATCACCCATCATAACCCCAATCTAGCACTTAATCCTTTAGGGATCAGCCAACTAAGTCTGTAGTTGTGCTACTACGTGAATCTTACTGATGTATTTGGACAGCCCCCACCTAGCTTACTTAATTGTATTCTTTCTACCCTCTGTTTCTTGCAAGTGGTGCTCAACATGGAGAAGAATTGATTGACAAGCTGATGAAGAATAGGAGTTGTTAATTAGGTGGAGGTTTTCTCACTCATATTTACCTGATGCCATTTGACCTTCAGACTTAAAGCCAGTATTAATGACTTCCTGGTCCATTCCCTCCCAGCTGTATGCCACTATGCTCCCACTTCTAATTGGACCAGTTGTGTTGATGGATCAAGACATAGCGAGGAATAGTGATGAATCACCTCAGGATGTTGTTTGAATGATACAATTCTGACAGTATGACTCTTTCTGGTGTTGGTTGATTAGTCTACGGTACATCTTATAATTTTGGGGCAAGTCCCTTGGTGCTATTGGCTTTCCAGGGTTAATTTGAATGGATGTATCGTAGTCCTACCTGATGCTTAAGTATTTACGAGATGGACCCTTTGGTTTTATTCTTATTAGTTATTACACAATTTGATATATCTGATTGGCTTACTAGGCCTTTTCAAAGGGCAGTTAAATATCAAACCATTGCTATACATCTAGAAGTTCACATAGACCAAACTTAGAATAACAGGTTTAGGAGCATAGGAGCAGGATGAGACTATCGAGCCCGCGAGTGCTCCATTGTTCCAGATCATGGCTGATTGACCACCTCCATGTTGTGTTTCCATTCTATCCCCAAATTCCTAATGTTATTAGTAACTAGAAGCCTGTCAGTCTGTATCTTGAACTGACTTAATGAGTGAAATGCCACAGTTCCCTGGGGGAGAGAATTCCATAGCTTCACCACCTTTAGATGAAGAGACTCCCTTCATCTCAATCTAAATAGTTTGCCTTTTATTCTGAAACTGCAAATCCTGATTCTCAATTCCACCAAGCAGGGGAAACATTCTTTCTGCATCTACTCTGTCTATCCCTATAGGAATTTTGTAATTTTCAATGAGATCACCTCTCATTCTGCTAAAATGCACAAAATACAGTTCTGATCTCCTTAATTTTAACTTGTAAGTAAGAGCCTCCATCTCACGATCTGTCTGTTGGACCTGTGCTAGATTCCCTCTTGGTAAATATATCCTTCCTTAGGCAAAGACATCAGAACTGCACAACTCCTGGTGCAGTCTCACAAGTATTCCCTAAAATTAAAACAAGATTTCTTTGCTCCTGCACTCAAATCTTCTTGCAATGAAGGCTGACATAGCGTTTACCTTTCAAATTGCTTTATTACACTAGCACGCTGGTTTTCAGTGACTCATGAATAAGGGCACCTAGGTGCTTTTGAACATCAACATTTTCCAACCTCTGACCAGTAAAGAAATGCTCCGCACCTCAATTCCTTCTACTAAAATGGATAATCCACACTTACACACATAATACTCTTACCATCATCTTTCTTTTTATGTTGCTTACAGCCTGTCTAAATTCCCGTGATGCCCATTTGCATTTTCCTCTCAACAAACTTTGTATCTTCTGCAAACTTAGAAATAGTACAACTGGTCCCCACATCCAAATCATTGAGATAGATTGTGACATCCTTGGGCCCAAGCCCTGATCCTTGTGGTACCCATTTGTTGTCATAACCAGCCAGCATAAAGATGACACATTTATTCCTGCTGTCTGCTTTCTGCCAACTTAACTAATCTTAAAACATCCATTTTGCTCCAATTCCATGCAATTTAATTTTGTTTATAAAGCTTCTGTGTGTCCTTTTGTCAAAACCCTTCTGAAAATCAAAACCCACATCCTCCAGTCCCTCCCATATTGACTCTGCGTGTAACATCCTCAGAAAAACTCTTATCAAGTTCATCGAACGTGAATAAATCCATTTTGACTCTGCCTAATCAGACAATAATATCCAGTGATTATGACAGTTGATACATGGTCCCTATGGCTCTAGTTTAGACCACAGCTGGAATACTGTGAACAGTTTTAGTTTCCTTATCTAAGGAAAGGTGTACTGGCACTCGTGACAGCTCAGACAACTAAGTTCTATATCACTGTCTGATACAAGAATGGAGAGGCTGTCTTATGAGGAGTGGTTGAGTATGTTGGGCCTGAACTCATTGGAATTTAGAAGAATGAGAGGGGCGACCTTATCGAAACATGCAAGATTCTTAGAGGACGTGACAGGGTCGATGCTGAAAGATTGTTTCCCTTTGTAGGTGGACGTAAGACCAGAGAGCATAATCTCGGAGTAAGAGGAGATTCTTTCACACATTTCTTCTGCTATTTGCACTTGACCTCTATTTGGGCATTTTTGGAGATGCTCAAGATAAGTTGGCACTTATTGACATGAGATTGACATGAATTATTAGGAATATTGAATTATTTCAGTGAGCTTTTAAGGGGGTCCTTGGACTATTTTCTCTGCCACCCTGGCAACTGCTTGCCATGCCAGAGGGAATTTTTGAATTTTTGTGCTAGACAAGTGGATGATATAGCCTGTGGTGTAGTTGATTGACAGTAACCAGTGTTTTGATGTGGTACGGTTGGCCTGAGAGAGGACACTAAAATTGAAACACTTAACCTGCCATTGGATTTAGAAGATTTTGTGGAGTTATCTTTGGTAATACTCCTGTAGGGGTTTGAGATGCTTGTTGTACATTCTCCATGTCTATGATGCATACAGAGATATGAGAAACAATGCTACCCTACTGAACTTGGTGCTGAGTTTGAGGTCTGATATTGAACACAGTGTTGCTCAGATGGCTAACGGTTGCGCTGGCATGCTGAAAGCAACATTGAATTTCATTGTCAGTGCCTGCCCTCATTGACAAGAGGCTCCCAGCCCTTGGGAATTGACCCACAGTGTTCACTGACTCTATCGATCTTGATAGTCAGGGAACAGTGTTATATGGTTGGATCAGGCTGATGAAGGACCTTTGTCATCTGCATAGTTAGACGAAGGTCCATACACTCCTATGCCTCCATGGTTGGTGTGGAGCTCTGCAACTGACACCATTGTTTGAGCCAATGTGTGCACATGTTGAGCCTGTGGCAGATCTGCTGGTGACTATCACAGCTTGCGTGTTATCGAACAACAGGTAGAGAATGGTAACAAATTTCTGCAAGTAACAAAATATGAGAAGGCGCTCCATAATCCCTCCCAGTTGATAGAGATGAAGGATTTTATGGGCAAAGAAGGTCATATATAAAAATTGCTACTGCTCTCTGTACTTGTCTTGACCTTGTCATGCTGCGAAGATCATGTCTACTGTATTTCTGGTTAGACAGAATACACATTGTGATCCTGTAAGACCTCTTCAGCCACTGCGAGGAGGTAATTGAGAGGAATTTTTGCAATGATCGGTCCTGAGGTGCTTGGCAGGGAAACCTGTCTGTAGTTGCCACAATTGGTACAATCTCCTTTCTTGAAGATAATCACAATTATGGCATATCAGAAATCTGCTGGCATGCTCTCCCTTTCAGATGACAGATGAGGTAATATGTTCATGCTGAGAATGCTTTGTTGCCATATTTCAGTGTTTCAATGAGGATTCCATCTATACTGGTGGCCTTTGTGGTTTTCTGGTTTTCAGCTATTGGATGGCCTTTTGAACCTCTTGGGGTTGTACTGAAGTGGTGCTGGGTAGTATGCTGTGGAGTGTGGTCCAGGACTGAGTCGCAGTTCAGATCCTCATTCCAAGAGTGCTGACTTCCTTTCTATCCTTGAAGAGTGTCACTCTGTTCATTTCTCTCAGTGGGGCAGGTCATTGGGCACTTGAGCTGCTCATTGTTCTTAACTTTGTTTGAAGAATCCATGCAAATCATGGCTGTTGGCAAGTTGTTGGATTTCTTGCATTTTTCCACCCACCATTTGATTTTTAAATTACATGTGTTTTTGTTTTAACTTCTCTTCATTTATCTGTAGATTTGCATTTGTTCCTTCAAGTTTTGGTGCTTCCACTTTTATGTCTACTATTGTTGATACTTTTTTAAATTCCTGCTTTTATCTTTATTTATTTTGCTTTAATTAACTGATGAATTAAAATTCCCAGGCTACCATGAGCTCATGTCTCCACGTCACTAATCCACATTACTGGAATGCCAGTTCAATAACATAGCCATTCTGCTACCCATTCTTACTCAGATATAATAGGGGAAGAAGGATCAATATGTGTTCTTCCCCTTCATGAGTTCTCTGTCAGAATACGTCATTTGTAAATATTTGCTGAGCCACTGTAAATTGCTGTAACTTTGTTTGCTACTGATAGAATGAAGAGGCAGCCCTAAGTAACTCAGGCAGAATAGGGATTGAACCCCACGCAGTTGACCATAATCTGATCCACAAGCTGGCTGTGCAGCCAACCGAGCTAACTGACTCCTTCCCCTGATATGTATTAATCCTCAAGCAATTTGTAAATAAGATACAAGAGATGCAGCAAATTAGGTGCCGATCTTGGCTCGGGGATAGCACTGTGAGTAGGTTCTGGTTGGAAATGGTAATCCATGACCTGATCACCTTGTTTTCATGACTGAGGAAATGCAGCACAGTCAAAGATGCAATCTTTTGTAGGGCAGTTTAAATTGAGGATTTTTGTATTCTGTTATGTGGTCATTAAAAATTGGCACTTTTCAAAGAAGAGCAGAAACTTTTGATCTGGGCCAACATTTAAAATTCAGTCTAAATCATTAAAATGGATTGTGTGGTCATTTATCTTGCTGTTTTTAACTATCTGCAATTGATGTGCCGTAGTTCCCTACATTATAGCAGTGATTGCACTTTGCAAAGACTTTGGGAGGTATCAAAAATATAAAAGGTGGAAATTAACATAAAGCTTTCATATTCGAATTTGGGACAGAAACTGTTTTAACCCTTTTTAACATAGCTAAATATTTTCAAAGCACATTGGATGTTCTTGAAATTGTTTCTGGTGGGAATACCCAGTGAATGTACATGGATTTTAAAAATCTCTTTGATAGGTATCTCAAGACGATTGAGACGTGATATTAAAAGGATAGAAGCAACAGAGATGTAGAGTTGGTGAGGGCACAAAGTAAATCATAAAGGCAAATGGATGATTTTGGTTTGGCAGAGTACAAGCAGTGATCTGTGTTCAAAATTTTTGTTTTCTATTTGTATATAAATAGTTTGGACATTGGCACAGAGGAATGGAATTAAAGTTTGCTGATACCAAATTTTAGACCTAACAAACTGAGAAATAATACAGGAAGTGGCAAGAGGATATAAATTCTTAGACAAGCAAATGGAGCCCAATGCAGTATAATGTAGAATAATGTTTGTTCTAAAATTTTTAAATTACAAAAAGTAAACTCCTAAAAGGTACAGGATGTAATTCTACAGAGCAATCCAGGAATTATATACACCCTTAAAGTAGAAAAAGTCTTAAAAGGCAAAGTGAAATTCTGGACACAAAATTTAAAACAAGGTGGTCATGTTGAATTTCTGCAAAATGTCAGCAAATATTGTAATTTTAATGTAGGTCTGAGCACTCGATGACAGAGCAAACGTTTGAACTGTGGAAAGGTTATAGAGATTTTTTGTTAATATATGACCAGGATGTTATGGCTAAAACTTTGATTTTCTACTGGAACAGATCAATTTGTTCAGGATTTAATAGAGATTTTGATTTTGAAAATTATAAAAGGTTTTAACAGATAAATAATGGACGTTTTATCAGTTGGCTTGTGATTCAGTGATGAGTGCTGGAACCATGATTATTACTAACAGAATGACAAAAAAAATTGAAGACTTTTTATGACATGTTAGGATTATTAAGATGTAGAATGCATTACCATACATCAGCGTTGAGACAGACATTATATTTTAAAGGGAATTGAACACTTCTGATAAGGATTTCATCGTCCTCTGCTGCTATAGTTCTGTCAATTCTGTATTTAATGGGAACATGGTGTTGGTGGTGCATGGAGGGTTTTTTCCCATGCTACTCCTGTATGCCCTTACCAAAATATAACAAGGCAGCACACCCAGCTGAAGATGGCCGCTAAACTTGCTGCATAAAACTCAGAAGGGATTTACAAGGATACATTGCTCATGAATTAAGCCTACCAAAATAAGACTGTTCTATTTACCATCTAAATGTGTACCAGGGTGTAGTCAAGTAATCTGGTGCAATTCTGGATGTACTGTACTTCGATTTTCAGATGGCATTTGATAGGATGTCACATCAAAGATATTGCTGAAAATAAAAGCTCATGGTACAGGGGTTGCATATTGGCATGGGTAAAAGTTTGTCTAGCTAACAGGAAACAAAGTAGGCATAAATAAGTCATTTTCTAGTGGGCAAGATGTAACAAGTGGTGTAACATATAAATCATGCTGGTTCTTCAACTTTTTACACTTTATCTAAGTGACTTGAATGAAGGGACCAAAGGTTTAGTTGCTAAATTTTCTAATGACATAAAGAAAGGTAAATATGTTGTGAAGAGGACATAAGTAAGTGGGCAAACTTCTGGCAAATGGCATATAATGTGGAAAATTGTGCAATTTTCCATTTTGGCATGATACTAAAGAAGCATCTTATTTAAATGGTCAGAGATTGCAGAGCGCTAAGGTACAGAGGAATCTGTGCCTTAGTGCAGAAATTGCAAAGGTGTGTGGATACAGCATTTAGTTAGTAAAACTAAGGGAATTGAATAGAAAAGTAAGGAGGTTTTGCAGGGTATTGGTGCAACCACGTAGTATTGGTCTCCCTATTTAGGAATATGGAGTAAGAGTAGGCCATACAGCCCTTCAAGGCCTGTCTTGTATCTCTGCTGGAGTTTAGAAGGGCAAGAGGCCACTGATTGAAACATGCAAGATCCTGAGAGGTCTTGCTAAGGGGAATATGGAAAGGGTGTTTTATTTTATGAGAGAATCTAGAATTACCGGTCACTGTTTAAAAATTAGGAGTCACTCATTTAAGACCGATAAGGAGAATTTTTCTGAATACCATTAATCTTTGAAGCTCCCTTCCTTAAAAGGCATTGGAAGCAAAGTCTTTAAATATTGAGGTTCTAATCAGGTGAGCCATGATTTTAATAAATGGCAGAGCAGGCTTGAGAGACAAAATGACCTACTTCTTATGTTTCCATTAAACATTGAGCCTTCAGGATACTGGATATTAAAGGGGCAAAAGATTATCGGTTAGTAAGAATATGGAATAATGAGATTAGCCATGATCTTACTGAATAGCAGAGCAGGCTCAAAGGGCCAAAAAACCTATGCCTGCTCCTAATTTTGTATGTACCTCACAATGACCACAGAGAAGCCACTTCTATAGACTTGTTATCAGGAAGATAATAGATGGCCTTGCTATCTACTTTAGGGTGCCTGCAACCAAATTGCACCATGAGGTTGTCACTACCTAGAGAAGGTTTCTTGTGCATTCGATCCTTTTAGTTCAGCCTCTTTCTAATTTAAGTTTATAGTGTAGATGATGCATATGTGCCACGCTCTTGTTTATAAAGCAATGGAACCATTGATCAGCATCTTTCCTCCTGCACAAAAAATGGTGTGAATTGACTACCCATACTACTTGTGGTACAGTGCAAGTCAGTGTTAATGGCAATTGACACGTTCCTGCTCCTCTTTGATAGTACCATTTGCTCACGTATGGTAACTTAGATTTATTTTTAAAGCTACTTTAAAGTTAACTTTTACTCCCCTCTGTCTTCAAATACTGATTAGACAGAGATCAAATGATTGTGAATCATATTAAATAGGCACCAGAATTAGGTGGGTCTAAAAACTTTATCTAGGTTTAAACTAAATCAATAAGTGCATTTACTTTTCCCTGAACTGTGATAAATCCATTTTGTTTCTGATAGCAATAAGTTTTGAAATAACTTGCTGTGTATAAAGCAATTTATTGTATGCAAGGATTTATGGTGTTATGGCGAAGGATATATTTTTATATTCAGTAGGTCAGTTGCAAAGTACAAAGAACTTGTACAAAACATTCTCATGAGCTGTGCTTCACTGTGAAGCATCGGATGCAAATCTTGATTTTAAACCTTTTATATAACAAATAATAATATTTTACATATAACTAAACTGGCTTACTCCTTTTAAAAAATTTGCTGAACTTATATTTTAACAGATAGAAAAGGAAAACTTAAATGTTTTCTTTGAACCCAATAATCAAACCAATCTTTATTTTATACTTGGCAAATTAGAGAAACCATTTCAGCAATTTGAAGTGGTGAATATAAGGAAGGAAAATAGTGTCATAGACTGGGATTGTTTGACATGTATTGTCTTGTGTTGGGGATAGCCACCTGTGATAAGAATGTCTTTGTACTGAATGAATAACATTTTCAGAGAAATTAAGGCTTACGTATGAATATATTCCATAAATACAGCTGGTTTATTAAGATTTTGTTTGAAACTGATGCGTGGATGTATCCAGCACTCTGCAGCAGAGAAACCAAAGAACTGCGGATGCCAAAAATCTGAAACAAAAGCAGAAATTGCTCCCAAAACTGGTCCCAAACTGTTAATTCTGCTTTCTCTCCACAGATGCTGCCAGACCTGCTGCATTTTTTTAGCAATTTCTGTTTTTGACTGCAGTAGAAGTCTGGTTGACCTAATATAATTTTTTTTTCATTTTTAGAATACTTAAATAATAGTCTTCATTTCAGTTTAATTTTTCTTAAGTTATTTTTCCTTCATACAGACTTTTCTTTTCCTTTGAGATTAATGACTGATGTTAAAGCTTTGAGATAGAAAGCCGCTAATTTTCTAATAACAATCAGTTAAAGTTTTTGAAGACCTAATGAACCCAGGGTGGGAAACAGCCACTTACTTCTTTACATGTTTCTAAGTTAATAACGTTCATTTTTACCTTCACCATTATGATACAGTGATTGTTGTATATTATGAAGATATGATTAAAAAGTTAATAATGGTGTGTGAGGTTTAGGACATCATGACTGGTGCTGATATTAAATAACTAAACAAACATCCATGCATTAACTTCATTATTTCATAAGACAATTGCATTATTTATTTGGTTTAGTGGTTGATCAGTTAGCAATGACTGTGATACAATTGCTGATCCTTCAGTCTCAGTTACAGGAAGTACACTGATTATTTCTTAGTGTTTACCACAGCAAAAATGATAAAAGTGAGATCAGATTGAATTTTATCTAAATGCGTAATTAACATATGCATGAGTCCCATTTAGATAGGTTTAAATAGCCACTAATTTTCACAGGACCATCAGACATTACTGGGTGTCTGCCTTTGCAAAACAACTCATATTCCAGAATATTCAGAACAGCAACGATGATCCCAGGGTTCTTTTCTCCACCACTGGCCATCTTCTTAATACCCCGTCCTATGCCCCCTCCAATAATGGGTGACAACCTCATGGACACCTTTGTCAATAAATAAGCTTGAGACTATGCATTCCCTGATAGCAGTGGACAATAACTGCTGGCCCTCCGGTGACACACAAAGCCCAGGAATAAATAAAAGAAAATCTGTTCAATCACCTCTGCTATTTTCTTCGTATACTTTGCCTGGCAAGCCAAATCTCCTACAGCTCTGCTTTGTATGTTATTTGCCCTATTTAAATGTTAATTGTTGTAATAAAATCCTTGAGCATCAAGCAGTCAATCCTGACCCCTCTATTTACAGTGAATAACTTCACCTGAGGATTTTGAAATGAGTGTTTTGCAATTATCCCATGGCATCTGTATTCTCTGTGGACTTTACATTGCTGTATATGGATTATACACTATGGGTGCCAGCCTTCTTTCCAGAACTGCCCTCTTACTTCTAAGTTAGAGGGCTTTGGATTTCCACCTCACCCAAGTTCAGAACTGATTGAGTACTGCACTGTTGGAGTTGCATTTTTGGATAAGATGTTAAAGCAAGATCATGCCTACTGTCACAAGTAAATTTTATAAAACTTGTGGCACTATCTAATAAATGGCATAGTAGCTGTTTGCATGGCCTGGACAACATTTATCCTTAGCAATCAGTACTTTCTTCATTGCTGTTTGTGAAATTTGCTCTGTGCAAAATAGCCTGCTCCTTTTCAGTACATTACAACAATGGCAAGGTATTTCATGGCTTTGAGACATTCTGAGATTTTGAGACAACAGTTGACTCTATTTGGTTCATAACGAACAAAGAAAGAAACAACGTTCGAACGTTAATAGAATTAGAGTTTCAGAAAGACAAAATGGTGAGGATTACAGTTTTGTTACTTGCAAATCATTTTCATTTTGGAATATATATGGTGACTTCTTCTGACATAATCACACGTGGTGCTTCTTGGTTAGCAGTTGTTTTGATGAAGAGAAAGCCACACATCTGAAATTTACCAGCATAGTTAAGTATGGTGTCATTGAATTTGAACCTTTAACAAATGGTTAGATGAACTACAATCATGATTCTGCTGATGAATAATGCCCCAATATGCATTTTCACCACCATTATGTAGGATCAGCAAATGTATTACTGGATAAAACACATAGTGTCTTGTTTTGAAGTTTGTAGAAGTGACTGATACTTGATCGTTTATTTTACTGCTTGTGTTTTTATCTTCCAGGCTCCTAGGTTCATGTCTGCCTTATCCCAAGAAGAAACATTCATCCATCCTTCAGCACAAATTGCTGACAGATATATGGTGAGTAATGAGAAGTACAGATATTTCCAGTAAACTTTGTGCCTTTTAACTACAGTGAATTCTCTTGTACCGAAGTCAATCAGAATCTATTGACTAGCAAAGAACCTTGATCGCAGGAATTTGAACACTCTGGTCTCATGACGTTGCATCCATTAAAACTAATGAATGAAAAATTGAAGTGATAATTGATCACCAATTTCAAAGTTTGTGCACAGGTGCATGATTTTGTAAGATTAAAACCAGAAATAACATTTTAGAGGTAATTAAGTATAATTTTCTCATGTCTGTTGATAGCCACGATATGTTTGCTTCTATAATCATGCCAATCATATCTGCCACAGTTCTTCTTATAAATAATACAGTGAGAATACTGGTTGGGTACCTGTTGTCTGGAAATTGGAATGCTAGCCAAGGCTATGATACCAGAGATAGTAGGAACTGCAGATGCTGGAGAATCTGAGACAACAAGGTGCAGGGCTGGATGAACACAGCAGGCCAAGCAGCATCATAGGAGCAGAGAGGCTGACGTTTCGGGCCTAGACCCTTCATCAGAAAAGGGGGAGGGGAAGGGGGTTTTGAAATAAATAGGGAGAGAGTGGGAGGCGGATAGAAGAGGGATAGAGGAGAGGATAGGTGGAGAGGAAACAAACAGGTCGAAGA
>NC_063341.1:52979416-52994513 GCF_021869965.1 Rhincodon typus | reverse complement strand
AGGCCCGAAACGTCAGCCTCTCTGCTCCTATGATGCTGCTTGGCCTGCTGTGTTCATCCAGCCCTGCACCTTGTTGTCTATGATACCAGTCTGTTTTTCATCCTATGGTGCTGCTTGGATACAGCATTTGAGTAGCAACTTGTTTGAGGAGACCTGAAGTGGAATTGTTTTGTAACCTCTGCTCTTTATTGGTCTAGCAGCAGTAAAAAAAACTTTGACTATCTGATGGAAAGAAATTAGATTTCAGTTGTCATTTTTAAAAATCTAACTACTGCATGTAATATTCCTCCCTGAACTCATCTGTACGTAATCAGAAATAAGAGAGAGCTTCCAAGATTTTTTTCATTTTCACCCCCCGCAATCCTTTGGTTTTACCTGGTTGATGCAAATGTGTACAGAATCTCTATGAGGAATTAAAGTATGGGCCTTAGTGCACTAAATTGCTATGCCACAATAAATATATGAATATAAGGCACAAACAGTAAAGGAAGTTTGATTTGTTTTTCCAGCTGAGTGATGATGCTCGAACCAAAAAGTCATGATAGATAACTCAAGATTTTGTAATGGAATTGCTGTAATTTTGTTATCTTTTAAGTCGTGGCAACTGATCTACCAAACATTTCTGTTCTCATAGTTTTCTCTTTTTTTTAAATTTGTATGCATGCTTTTTAAGGATGATTTTCTGGATAAAGAAATAAGGAAAATACTTGGAACTAGACTTTTAACAGGAACTTCCTGTCCTTAGATGCATTAATCCCACATAAAAAGGGGAGGGTGGGCTGTTTTTCAAAACTCTGGGTGGGCTTTGTGTATCTTAACACCAGAAGCATTGCTCAGCTGGACAAAACAAACATTGACTATAGTAAGTAACCCGCCAGCCCACACACAGAGTCAAGCAGTAGAGGATATGCTGGAGTACAGTAGGTTGTAATTATAGGCAGAAGCTTCAGACAGACCTCCTGTTTTATTATAAGGCTATTCCTTCTATGTATCAAGATCACAGAAGAATTAAATATTTTATGGCGCTACCTAATTTGTACTTTTCAATTAAATTGTTAGTTTATTTGAGAACTTAAAAAGATCAGAGGAATTGATGTGTAATTATAGCTTTCACTATTTCACTTGATACATTTCAAGACAGTACTTCAGAAATACTGCATTTCTGTTAATGTTCATTGTGATCCTGCTAATATAACTGGCTTTACAGAAAAGCCATTCATAGTTATCAGTATTTTCAAAAGATTGTAGAAGATATTTATTTTGAGTATTTTCTTTTAAAGCACATTCTCCAAACAATGTAGAAAGCTGATTTCCCCCTGTGTTACTGATCCTCTAATTTTATTTTGCATCTCTCCCTCTCTCTGCAGGCAATAAGTGATGAAGCCAAAGTTTTCTGTCTGATTTATCTCTGTACCACAGCTTGTAAATATTTTGTGATTACTGTATATCTTACACTAGAGCCCAGCTCAGACCATTGACTGTAGGACGTCATGTTGAGGTTGTACAGGACATTGGTGAGGCCACTTTTGGAGTGCTGTGTATAGTTCTGGTCGCTCTGCTATAGGAAGGATATTGTTAAAGTGGAGAGGGTTCAGAAAGGATTTACCAGAATGATGCCAGGACAGGAGGGCCTGAGTTATAAGGAGAGGCTGGATGGGCTGGTACGTTTTTCACTGGAGCGTAGGAGATTGAGGAGTGACCTTATACAGATTTATAAAATCATGAGGAGCATTGATAAGGTGAATAGCTAGAACAGCTTTTTCCCAGGGTGGAGGAGTTCAAAACAAGGGGGCATGTTTTTAAAGTGAGAGGAGAAAGATTTAAAAGGGACCTGCGGAGCAACTTTTTCACACACTGGGTGGTTCATGTGTGGAATGAACTGCCAGAGGAAGTAGTAGATGCAGATACAGTCACAACATTTCAAAGACATTTAAACAGGTACATGAATAGGAAAGGTTTAGAGGAATATGGGCTAAATGCAGGCAAGTGAATTAGTCTATTTGGGAAACTTCATCACCATGGATGAGTTGGACCAAAGGGTCTGTTTCCGTGCTGTACAACTCTGAGTCTATACATTGAAAGTGGGCTTGTGCTTTCCCATGGTGCATATTGACCTACACCAGCAACTTGTAACACACTGACAAAACCATTTGAAAGGAATCTTCCCATAATTTTAATAGATGATTGACAAGTAAAATGCTTCCAAGAGTGCTTAACCTGTAGCACCATTAGCTACAGTAATGCAATTACTACATTAGTTGTAGTACATTAGTCCAAATTCTGCCAAGGTACTGGCTCTGAAAGGGCAGTTTTGGTGAAAAAGGTTCACTGCTGTTTCCATTGATACAGTTACGACCTTTAATTGTATGCAACAGGCAAACCCCTTAGTATGGCCAGCTGTCATTCATACAAATCCCTGCTTTCTGAAAATTTGTTTCCAAGTGTTGGCTTTCCCATCAGTATAGATGTCTGGATTACTGTAGTGAAGTTTTTGTCACTGCTTCCTAGGCATAAAGTACTGATAGCCTCTTTGAGAAAATGTCATTTTGATTAGCTGATGTCTTCTGTCTACAGGAGTTAAAGTTTTACTTCTTGAAAACTAGCATTTGCTAGTTGCTTCATATAAATGTGCTCTGCAAGCTATCTGATATGATAGATGTGTCAGGTGATGAATTGGAAGATGTAGTAGTATCGAAACTTCATGCTATGGTAACTTCTCTTTAAGCAGAGAGATGTCTCCTCTCAAAAATGTCTTCTGTGTCTTGTGACATAGCAGATGGTACAATTTTGAGTGTCAGTCCCTCTTAAATGACATGACCTGGTAGATTTGAATGGGTTTTAAATGTAGTTCCCAACATGTGGTGAAGATGAAACACATCTTATTAACTTGGACCCTCAAAGCTGGTTTCCTTCATCTGAGTAATGCATTATGTTCAAAATCCCCTAAAAAGTACTCATCCTCATCACGTTGCAATGCATGAGAGTATGGACAAACTTTGGTGTCCACGTTCTTTTCAACAAGTGTGTTTTTCTCCACACAGGTTGGCACTGACAGTATGATTGGCTATATGACTAAAGTGGCAGAGAATACCTCTATCAAGCGGTCAATCATCGGCGCCTCCTGCACAATCAAAGAGAACGTAAAAATTGCCAATTCCATAATCATGCATAATGTCACTATTGAGGAAGGGTGAGTAAGTTGCACAGATATACAGAAAAATATCAATGCTATTTTTCCAAAATGCCATGGTCTAATTGTTATCATACCATGGAGTATGTCACAAATCTAGTCTGAAAAGATTTAATTGTTCCGATCCTGCACCACAGCTACTTTCATAATACTCTGGTTAAACAACACATGTTGCTATATATATTGAGTTTTGTCATAATAAAACTATCAGCGCTGAGGGTATGAGGATTTTGCACTCTTGCCCTGTGTGACGGATGTGGGGGTGAAATAATTTGGAACTGTCACAATATTCACCCACACCACCAATCCTCACAACCCCTCACAAAGCTCCCGTGAAGCCACTGCCAATTGGCACAATATACACATTACCCTGACTAATGCTCAAACAGACCAAACTGAATCTCTATCTAATAATTAGGCATTTGTAAGAAGAAAATTGACCACAATTGTTTTTTCCAAGTCATAGATTATCTATGGCTAGATCTCCTGGAAGAAAGGAAATCCGAAAAATAAAAAATAATAATGAACTCACAAAATAGAACATAGAACAGTACAGTGCAGTACAGGCCCTTGGGCCCACAATGTTATGCCAACCTATTATCCTAACCAGTAACGTGGAAAGTCGTATTTGGGAAAATGGCATTTCTTTTTGTTTCAAGATGAATATAATAAAATGTAGATCCTACGTTCATTGCAGAATTTAAAATAATATTTTAAAAGAATAAAAAGAATGTATCAAAAATCAAAACTTTTAGTGAGTGAGGAAGTATGGCTACATGCAACCTGGTGTCATAATCTTGTGGAAATCTTTTTTTTCCATCTTGCTTTCAGGCTTTTGTATAGCTGTGCTGTCCAGCAAATACCCTCACGGTATGAGTAAAAAGTACATCTATAGCCTTAGTTCTAAGCTGATGTTCCACTGCACTTTCAGTATACGTGCATCCTTTCATAGTTCATGGGTTTATAATTTGTGGTTATTTTGAAGTTGTTAGTTTTTATCCCCCGGGACCATTTTTTAAAATTCCTGGCCAGTTTTTGATAGTTTTCTTTGTTATTAGGTAACTTTGCAATGTGTGTTCATCTGTGATTATGGTTTTAAAAAGTAGAAAAACAACAATTGATTATAGAAATAACAGGAAAATATAACTAAGAGGGGCTGAGAGAGTAAAGAATTGTTTAGAACAAGGGATAAGGGCAGTAATACTGCAACCATCCACTAGGGTGATTCAAAACGATTACAATTACACAGCTCTTCCTTAAAATTAATTTGTCAATTTGGTGTTGTGTAATTAAAACAGCAAACAATAAAAATCATTCTTGTTAGGAGCTTCTGTCTCATTGAGGTGACATCAGGCCAATCCCTATGAAAATTCTTGCTCACATGTTGATAGCTGTGACAAATTCCATCGCAACAATTGACACAATGTACAACACTCTTCAATGATCAACAGTATTTAAATAAAACAACTCAAAATTCTGAAGAAAAAGTCTTAAGTTCCTTATCTCCTTACATTAAAGGATCCTTTTATAAAAAAAATTGCAGTGCTAGGTATGGATTTTCATCTTTGGCAGTTCTTCTTTAGGCCACGCATACAAAGTTATGTTGAAATCTGTCCGCTAGTTTTTGAGACATTGAGTGTTGTTGAGAAAAGACACATTCTACTGAGGTTTTTCATCTTGCACTCATCAGGACAATTTTCAAGAACATCAGTTCAAGGGGAAAAACTAACATACTGCATGAGGGGAAAGTGCTGGTTGTTTGGAAAGTGGATTCTGATTGGTAGAAGTGTTGCAATGCACAAAGTAGTAGCGATTGACAGTTAACTGCCAGACTTGTTTAAATTTTAAACTCGGCATTAAAACAGCCACAGTGATATAGTATTTGCAACAAGCAAGGTTTTGACTGCACCCAGCAAGCCCCCGTTTGCAAAACCCACAGCAGTGTCCAACATTAGATATGATTCTGCAATTAGGCAACATTTGTTGGATATCCTGTACATGCAAAGAATTACACTGATGACCAGTTTAGGAATGTTTGTTGATCTTGCAATGTAGTTCACTTGTGTGTACTGGAAGTTAAATATATTAATACACAGAGCCATATCCTTTGCAGGAAGAAAAGACTTGTAAATGTACTGTACCTATTTCAACTGAATAAAACAGGTGACACCCAATTTGTAGTTCCATTCTCAGGTCAACACCCTGACTAATTAGAATCAGATTGCCTGTTTTAAATTAAATATACCTGCTCGTCAACTGTCAAATCATCATTAATTAGTGCAGTCCCCATGGCAAAGCTTCTACCAATCAGCACTCTCCTTTCATGCATTATAAATATTGGTTTTCTGCCTGCATTAGCATTCTTACAAATTGCCCTGATGAGCTCAAGCCAAAATTCTTCAACAAAGTGTGTCTTTTCTCAAAAATTATCAAATTCTGTGCTACCAAGTAGCTATTTTTGACATATATACTGACTAACAGTGGGTAAAAACATTAACTCTTCCTGGTTTTCAGGAACAGACGCAATAATCAAATTTCAATGAGTAAATGGAGCATTCAATCTGAAGTGTCCTTTTGTATCTGTAAAGGAAAAGGAGCATTAAAGATGTCTTGATTTATTTCTGTTTATCACACTGGTGATGCTACCTTAGCTCTTGCCATACAGAAGGTATTCAAAGTTTCGACAATGATTCAAGCAGACTGAATAGTTCTGTACAGATTCTGAAACTACAGTTGTCCATACTGTTCATTCAGAATTTTTCTTCCAGTTTCAGGTAGAAGGAGGCCTTTTTAAAATAATTTTTTTAAACTTTTTTGCCCATGAGAAATGTGGATGATTTCCTTCCACCAGTTCAGAAGAATTAGAAAATAACTATGACTGGTCCTCAGCAGCTGAGTTCAGTGACTTCCAGCTTAGCTAATGATTATAGACAATGGTCAGAAAATAATCAGGTTGCATATGGATAATTCTGTGGCTTTTTAAAAAGAAGGAAAGTAGCATGTTTCCCCCCCTCTGCTTTTTCCATCATTCACTTAGATCATTGTTAACTTTTCTCAAAATTCTAGTAGTAGCATCTTTTTCAACCTAAGAATGCCCCTAAGCTTTTCCCAGCCAATGATGTATATTTGAAATAAAAATTGAACATTTTGCAAAACACTTAGAAGCTCAGTCAATATTTGTGGAGAGAAAAAAGACTTTCTGCGTTCCTTCCACAGGTGCTGCCTGACGTGTTGAGTCTTTCCCAGCAGTTAATCTTTCAAATATCCTACATTTGCAGTATTTTAGTTTATATTGGTGTATTGGTTGTGGCCTTGTGCTCACCAGAACAATTGTAAGAAATGCCACATTTTAAGCAAGTATAACAACTTACACTGCAGGAGTTGAGTGTGCTGATTGGTCAGGAAGTAGATTCTGATTATTCAAGGTATTTTATTGGAGAAAGCAACAGGAAACTAGTTGATGATAGTCTTTTGGTTGACAAAGAATTGGTCCAATGTATGAATGAATATTTTTTCAACCAAACATAATAAGCCACAATACAAGTTTGACTGATTATCATAAATTGGTCATTAGTGTAGTTTTTAGTACAATTAGGTTTGTTCAGCAAGTGCTGCCCAATTGTGTAGTTACATCTAGGTTTTCTTCGTGGTTTTGCCAAGTGTGGACTGATTGAGTACATTCTAATATGCCACTGATATTCTGTGGCTACAGTGTGTATGTACTATTTACAGGATGTACTGCAGTAATTCACTATCGCTTCTCCAAATTTGTGATGCTAAATGCTTGGGAGAACATGATCAGCAGACACATAAAAACTTAAATCACATGCAAGTTCTCTTCCAAGTCTCTCTCAAGTCTGATTAGGATATATATTGAAATTTCTTCATTGTCACTGAGTCAGAATTTTGGAATTCTCTGCCTAACAATTTGAACATTTTTTTTTATCGTGTGGTTACCTATTCTTTAAGATTTTCGATATTGATATCTCAAGCTCTGTTCTCTTTACCAGAAATGTAATTGAGAAGCAATTTGAGAAAGTTACTTTTATAGTTAAGTTAGCATCAATCAGATCTTTGCAAGTATAATTTCAGAGGGAGAAATCATGTATTTAAAATAAATGTGCAACAGCATGTGATAAAAGTTAGAGAACACTTTGTCCTTTACGTATATGCACATTATTCAGATAGTTGATTGTTCTGATATGTTATTCAAAAAGAACTTTGCACACTATCAGTGTCAAAAGTACAAAGAATACTTCCTGTAGTGTGCTGCAGTTTAATACCATAATTACATCTTCTGCACTAGGCCACCCACAGCCATAATTGCTGTTTAAAAGGAGGATCAATAAACAATGTGCAACTTGCAAAGAGTCATACAAGCCTGCTTGGTTGTATTCAAAGAGAAGTCTCCACTGTGGCTGTATTTGATCACAAAGCTCTGATACAACCCTGAACTAACATGTTTAAAGAAATGCTTAGATCTTTAATTAATTCAAATTACTTCATTGAAGTGCACCTTTTTTTGTCTAAACAGACTTTTTACCAGAAAAAGATCAGAAAAGGAAATTACATTTTAAAGTTGTACTTAGCACGCTATGTTGCTTTTTGCTGCTTTCTATTTCGTATCTTTAGTCTTAATTTGACTGCCTTGTATTTTCTAATTGAATATATTTTCATTGCTAGAGAATTAAAAATTATAACCATAAAATGCTTCAAAACGTGTTGATTTGTCCACCAGATTGGCAGTCCACACAGGCATTTCATTCTTTTAGCTGGCCCTACTATCACAGAATTATTATGGAATAGAAAGAGTGCTGTGCTGCTGGTATAACATTGCACTAATACACACTGGTTGAGGAATCTGAGGTAGAGAGACTCCATATGTGTTCCATATTATTCTTTATGGCCCAAATGACCTTTTACTCCTCACCTTGGGATAGTGCCGCTTCCGTATTCCTATAGCCTCTCAACAGCCATTGTCGGCATAAGTGGCCCTGTTCTCAGGGATTGGGACAGGAGATGTAGTCTTGCCTAATGCTATTCTACTAATGTTAATAGCACAATTGGATTTCCAGTCAGCCCCTCATCCCCATTTCTGCTGCCCTCGTTAGTCCAAGATCATTCTTTTTCAGTTCTCTTTGGTTGCATGAGCTTTTTACAACACCTGCTCTAACTTGTCTAGTACTTTACTGTGTACCCTGTCTGTGTGAAAGCACCTTGCATGCACTTAACAGTTCTCACCACTTTTACTTAATTTCTACCCATAGTGCAATCTTTCTGTAATTTATATAGAGAAAAGCAATATATCGGACGATGAGAATAATTGATTCCAGTGCTTTAGGAGCTTTTAACTTCAGTTTGTATTGAGTTCTCTATACTTTGTATCTTGAACTTATTTTAACTGCTAGATTTCCACTCATTATGTTTCTAGTGGGAAGAGTTCCCACTCAGTGCTGTTGTACAAGTTGCCTTTGAACTAAAATGCAGGTCTTAGTTGTGTTCTGCTGTATGAATTTAAAAAGACGTGTTTAGTTTGGGGAAGTCTTTCCCTTCCAAGGCATTAGTTATGAGAGGGAATAATTATTATCTCTGGTCTTTCATGCCGGACAATGGATATCACATTCTTTTGAGTTTATCTGACTTACTGGAACACTTTTGGAAAGGCTAAACCAATTGAACAACTAACTTTAAAAACCATGAAATCTCTATCTTTGACACTACAATCACACATCTACTTAGAAAATAACTGCAGAGAAATTTAGCATTCATGAATAGCTGTTAGAAACTTTTGTTTTTTTAAAAGAATGAAATTTTCTTCCTTTCACCTATTTTTCTCACCTTTTCCCTCACTCCTCTGTCTCATCATTTTTGCTCCTTTTCATCTCTCCTCCCATCCATCTTTTGCCATCTCGCAAATATTATTAATTTGATCTTCTCACTCTCTACCAATGTTTTGCTGTCTGAATAATTTTTCTGTCTGTGTTTCGCTGATCATTAGATACCCAATAAACATTTCTGCAAGTAGTCAAATATTTGGATCTGTAATTTGAAAATTTTGTAATTATAAAAGGAAACCTATATGGGAGAAATTTCCAAATCTCAAAAAACTGGAATTGAGAAAACATTGAGGTTCTTCCCAATTCACTATGAAATTAATAAAGGGGAAAAAAAACTTAAGTTTAAGTAACACTTTTCCTAACCTTAGATTGTCTCCAAGCACTTTACAACTAATTAAGTGCTGTCATTGTTGTGACATATAAATCAAGGTTGAGTATTTGTTTGTTTGTTTGTTCAATCTTGTACAGTTTTCAAATTGACTGTTGCATGAGATCAAGGTTGTCATCACCCCTTTCAGTAAACAATTAAGGAACATAGGAATGTACAGGGCTTGTTTAAAAAAACAATTGAGATACACACTCCTTTTTGATGTTGAAGAGTGTACTTTTGTGATTAGTTACATGTAGAAATTAATGACAAGTGGACTACATGGGACAATGTGATATAATATTCACATTCTAACTGCCTAATTCTGGTGCCTGCAAGTAATAAAATCTCTTCCAGCAAGTAAATTATTGCTAATTGGAGGCTGAATTATCGAGGACCATTGTCCTCACCACCCCAGGTCTAGCTTAAAAAATCAGGGATCAAGCTATCAAGAGGCCGTCCTGCAGTCATTTAAGAGCCACCAGGGTATTGATTGGCTGGAGACAAGATTGCGACCCTCGGGGACAGGCATCTTGGAGCTGCAACTAATTAGAGTCACCTGATATGCATGTATTCCCTCTCTTTCACTCTCTTGCTTTCTCTGTCTCTCTCTCACTCCCATTCCACTCGGCCCCCACGCCCATCCCATTTTTGATGTCGAAGAGTGTACCTCTTGAGTGTAAATACTGGCACTGGCAAACTGCAACCCTTCAGGAATTGTTAATTGCCCCATGATCTGGCTTCAATTGCTCAACTGGCAGAAAAGCTGCCTGACGCATCCTTCTCACTGGCGCATTTACAGAGGGAGCAGAGTTGGGTGGGGAGGTGATGAGAAAGCTACCTGCTGGTTTTAATATGACCCCTCCATCTTCGAATCTCTCAGTGAGGCAGCATTAAATTCCCTATGTGAGAGAACTTAGACCTCCATTGAGTTGATTGCCTTTGTAATATTTGAATACAATAAATACCATCTGGGGAAGGAATCTCTCTTAGACCAAAAGAAATAGGAAATGGAGTAGGCCATTCAGCCCCTTGACCCTGATCTGACATTCCTCATGTCCACTTTCCTGCCCTTTTCCCATAACCCTTGATTGCCATCTAAAATTTAGCCAATGACTCTGCCCCCACAGCTGTATGTGACAAGGAGTTCCAAAGACACACTATTCTCTGAGAGATGTTTCTCCTCATTTCAGTCTTAAATTGGCACCCCATTTATTCTGAGACTTTATCCTCTAACCTAGGTTCTCCCATGAGGGGAAAAGTCCTCTCAGCATTTACCTTGTCAAACCCCTTAAGAATTTTTTTTATTCACTGTTGGGACTTGAGTGTTGTAGGCTGGCCACCATTCACTGCCCATCCCTAGTTGCCTTTTGAAGTAGTAGTGAGCTGCCTTTTTGAACTGCTTTAGTCTACATGTTGTAGGTTGACCCATAGTGCCGTCAAGGATGGAATGCCAGGATTTTGACTCAGCGACATTGAAGGAAGAGCGATATATTTCCAACTCTGGATGGTGAGAGGCTTGGAGGTGAACTTGAAGATTGAACGTTGTCGTGTTCCTCTGTATCTGCTGCCCTTATCCTTCTAGATGGAAGTGGCAATGAGTTTAGAAGGTGCTGTCTAAGACACACTGGTGAATTTCTGCAGTGCAGAGTACACATGCTGCTACTGAGTGTCGGTGGTGGAGGGATGTTTGTGGATGTGGTGCCACTCAAGTGGATACTTGAGTGTTGTTGGAACTGAACTCATTCAGGCAAGTATTGTGTATTTTATCGCATTCTTGCCTTGTGCCCTGTAGATGTTGGACAAACTTTGGGGAGTCAGGAGGTGAGTTATACTCACCATAATATTTCTAGCCTCTAACCTGGTCTTATAGCCACTGTTTATGCGGCAAGTCCAGTTGATTTTCTGGTCAGTGGTAACCCCAAAAATGTTGATAGTGGGGAATTTGGTGATGGTAACACTATTGAATGTCAAGGAGTGGTGGTTAGACAGTCTCTTATTGGAGACGGTCATTGCCTGGCATTTGTGTGATGTAAACGTTACTTGTCACTCTTCATCTCAAGCCTAGATTTTGTCCAGATCTTGTTGCTGCTTTAGCATTTGAGTCACGAATGGTGCTGAACATTGTGCAATTATCAGCAAACATCTCCACTTCTGACCTTATGATAGAGGGAAGGCCATTGATGAAGCAGCTTAAGACAGTTGAGCCTAGTACACTACCCTGAGGAACTCCTGCAGAGATGCCCTGGAGCTGAGATGACTGACCTTCACCAACCACAACCATCTTCCTATATGCTAGGTATGACTCCAACCAGTAGAGAGTTTGCCTCCAATGCCCATTGGTTCCAGGCTTGCTAGGGCTCCTTGATGCCACACTCAGTCGAATGCTGCCTTGATGTCAAGGGCTGTCACTCTCACCTCACCACTAGAATTCAGTCATTTTCTCCATGTTTAAACCAAGGCTGTAATGAGCTCAGGAGCTGAGTAGCCCTGGCAGAACCCAAACTGGGCGTGTGAGCAGGATATTGCTGAGCAGGCGCTGCTTGATATCACTGTTGGTGACACCTTCCATCACTTTACTGATGATCAAGAGTAAACTGATGGGGTGCCAATTGGCTGGGTTGGATTTGACCTACTTTGCCCTGTCCAAGACAGACCTGGGCAACTTTCCACTTTGTCGGGTAGATGCCAGTGCTGTAACTGTACTGGAAGGGATTGGCTTGGGGACCGGCAAGTTCTGGAGCACCAGACTTCAGTACTATTGCTGGAATGTTGTCAGGACCCATAGCTTTTGCAGTGTCCAATGCCTCCGACCATTTCTTGCTATTACATGGAGTGAATCGAACTGGTTGAAGACTGGTATCGGTAATGCTGGGGACCAGTGGAGGAGGCTATGAATGCTTCAGCCTAATCTTTTGCACTGATGTGTTAAGGTGTTTCCATCATTGAAGACGGGGATATTTATGGAGCCTTCTTCACCAGTGAGTTGTTTAATAACGACTATTGATATTGGGTGTTGTAGCACTGCAGAACTTAGGTCTGATCCTTTGGTTTTGAGATTGATTAGCTCTGTGTATCACTTGTTGCTTATGCTGTTTGGCATCCTATATTTTTCAATGAGACCACCTCTCCCAGTGAGTAGTATCCCAACCTCTTTAGCCTTTGCTCATAAGACAATCCCTCCATACCAGGGATCATCTAAGTGAACTGCCTGCAATGACATGATATCTTTTCTTAAATAAGGGGACCAAAACTGCTCGTAGCGCTCCAGATGTGGTCTCATTAGCACCTTGTACAGTTGCAGTGAGACTTCCCTACTGTTATACTCTAAACTTCTTGAAATAAGGGTCAACATTCCATTAATCTTCCTGATTACCTGCTGCTCCTGTGTGCTCGTTTTCTGCGTTTCATTCACAAGTACCCAAAGTCCATCTGTGGTGCAGCTTTCTGTAGTTTTTCTCCATTTAAATAACATTTTGATCTTTTGTTCTCCCTTCCAAAATGAGCAACTTCACATTTTTCCTCATTGTCCATTTACCAAAGTTTTGCCCATGTACTTAACTTATTAATGTCTCTCTGTAAACTGTCCTTTCACAATGTGCCTTTCCTCCTCTTTGTGTGTCATTTGCAAATTTGGCTACGGTACATTTGCTTCTTCCTCCACGTCATTAACATATATTGTAAACAGTTATGTTCCAGCACCGATCCCTGTGGAACCCCACTGGTCACGGTTTGCCAATCGGAAAAAGAACTCCTTATCCCCAGTTGCTGTTTTCCTGTCCATTAGTCAGTTGTCTATCCATGCCAATATACTACCTCCAACACCAGTTCTCATAAAACAACCTTATAGTAAGAGCATAGGAAGTTGAAGGGTGACCTTATAGAGGTTTATAAGATCATGAGGGGCATTGATAAGGTGAATAGCAAGGGTCTTTTCCCTGGAGTGGGGGAGTTCAAAACTAGGGGGCATATTTTAAGGTGAAAGGAAAAAGATTTAAAAAGAACATGAGGGGCAGCTTCTTTGCACAGAGAATGGCTCATATGTGGACTGAACAGCCAGAGGAAGTGGTGGATGCAAATACAGTTACAACATTTAAAAGGCATTTCGATAAGTATGTTTGGATAGGATTGGCATGAACTGGTTGGACTGAAAGGTCTATTTCCATGTTTTCTGACTCTATGACATATACCTTGAGCCCAATGGCATTAACACTAAAAGAAAAGGAAAGCAACTATCAGTAGCCTGAAAATTATATCCTATTTATTCAGCAACATTTAAACACCAGTCTCCATGCCATAAAATTACATAGCCTAATCTTAAATGGAACATCTCAAATACCCAGTGGTAAAACAGGAAATGGTTAGGAGGCAGACCACAAGATGGCATTACTGTCATGAGACTATTCCACAATATCTATATCATTTTTAATGATAAATTCTGAACTTTAGTGTCCTAAAATGCTTAACAATTCAGAGTATAATTTCCGTGTGTATAATGGAGTCATTTATAGATTACTCTAAATTTTATGTGGGTGTTTTCTTATTTTATTTTGTCAGTTTTCTTCATTTCCAGTGAAGGTGCTGATTCTTGCAGGAGTATGGTTCCATGGGTTACCAGTAGCCTTCAAGACCTCACCTTAATACTTTTCTATGTATGAAGTAAAACGATGAGTATCGACCCAACTGTCCAGTCATGGGAAGTGATTGCTATTGAACCTTAATATCTCTCTGCAGCCTGCTACCAAGGGTCATAGAATATTGATCAAGAGTGGATCTTGTATTATTTTTTCCTCCCTAGCTTGGGAGTACACCAGCTGTAATGAGCTAAGTCAGTATTGATCTGGAATAAAAGTTAGGATTTTCTGATCTTTATGAATTGGATGCTTTTGTATGTTAGGTCCAAAACAAAGCTGCATCTTGAAGTTTATTGTTAAACTCCTTCATAGAACAGTTTAAAATTTCACATTTTATGCTCTTATGTTGGCATGCATCCCCTGTTTACCTAGCTTTCCAAACAATGCTGTCGCCAGACCCTGTGTAAAGCGCTCGAATAAAATAATGTCATGTGTATTTTAAGTAAGCCTTAAGGTGAGCATATTGAAAGAACAGAAAAAAAATTGTGTTTCTTTGGTCCTTAACACGCAATTTGACAAATGATAAATAGATAATACAGCTTTCCACAATGTGAGGGAATTGGTAGAGCGCAGAACCATGATAGTATGAGCATGCCTCTGCTCAAAATTGTTTGTTTACTTACAAGGCAGGGGAGCATATACCACGAGTAATTAATGGGAGTCGTTTTGGTATTTAACTTATTTGGTGGTCCATAGTTTAGATGTCAATTTGTGTGATCCCATCCCAGAAATTGGCACTTAAAAGGCTGTCTTCCACTGAGCAATAGTGCCAAAATAAACTGTTCATCAGCTGTTGTTGCAGCAAAGAGCTGATCGGTCTGCCTGGAACCAAGACAAAATAAATAAAGATAGCATTTCTTCATGTAGATAATTTTGTTTATAATTTAATGAATTATTTACTGAAAACCAGCATTAGATTCTATAACAACAAGACGTAGAGCTGGATGAACACAGCAGGCCAAGCAGCATCATAGGAGCAGGAAGGCTGATGTTTCGGGCCTAGACCCTTCTTCAGAAAAAACATGTTCTTCAGTGGTAGATACCTCTGCTTTTCTGTCCTCATTACTCT
>NC_063341.1:52944255-52974416 GCF_021869965.1 Rhincodon typus | reverse complement strand
TATTTATTTCAAAACCCCCTTCCCCTCCCCCTTTTCTGATGAAGGGTCTAGGCCCGAAACGTCAGCCTCTCTGCTCCTATGATGCTGCTTGGCCTGCTGTGTTCATCCAGCCCTGCACCTTGTTGTCTCTAATGATGCATGGAACTGTTTTATAGAGCAACTGTTTTATGTTGAGTAATTCAGGATGAGCAAAATAAAAGAAAACAAAAATGCTGGTAATACTCAACAGATCAAGCAACGTGTAAAGAATGGAAACATGTACCTTTGAATCATAATTCTTGAATTCTGACAAAGTGTTAAAAAAGTATGAAAGCCAAGGTCACAAGATGTTTTTATATGTATATAATATATACAATATATATGTCATGCCAGCATCTGAAAGAGAAAAACAGATTCATGTTTGGATTGAACATTGCATAAGTATGAAATCTAAACTGAGGTACAAAGAGGTATAGGGATAGGATTAGGTTATAGTAGATGGGGAAGTTTGGTTGCTAATTTTGAGGGTATATTTTCCTTTTTGCTTCGAAAAGCATTTGTTTCCCGCCCCTAATTGCTCGATTGGCAGCTGAACTGCCACCTTGAACTGCTGTGGTCCATCTCAGCATTGATACATCTGGAATATTCTAGGAAGAGTATTCCAGGTTTTGTATCCAATGACAGTGAAGGGACAGTGACATCATTCTAAGTCGGGTTTTGTGTGTTTTGCAAGGAAACTTGAAAGTGATGGTGTTTCCATGCGTCTGCTCTCCTTGTCCTTTGATGTGGTAGTGATCCTGGATTAAGAAGATGCAGTTGGAAAAACTGGGTGAGCTGGTGCTGTCAAAGGAGCCTTGGAGAATTTATTCATTGCGTCTTGTAGATGGAACGTACTGCTGCTACTGTTAATCAACATGGGAGATGGAATGCACAAGATCAATATGAGCTACTTAGTCCTGGATTGTGTCAAACTTCTTGTGTTGTTGGACCTGCACTCATCCAACCAAGTAGGGTGTATTCCAACACACTCCTGAATTATGCCTGGGCTTAGATGTTTTGTCCTCCAAAAACCACAACCATCTTCTTTTGGCCTCAGTCAGACTCCAACCAGTGGAACATTTACCCATGCTTCCTTTCGACCTCAATTTTGTGAGGTCCCCTTGATTCCACATCTCTGTCAAGAGCAATTATCTCACATCTCTGTTCTTGACTTGAGCTCTGTCAACGGGTTTTTAGTTCATGGCTATGATACGGTGTAGAGGTGTGTGACCCTGGCAGAAATTCCAACTGAGCATTGTAAACAAGCTAATGCTATTAATGACACATTCCATCACTTTATTGATGATCCAGAGTCAACCACTGGATGGTAATTGAAATTGCTGCTTATTTTTGGTAGACTAAACATACCTGCGAAATTTTCCATATTATTAGATAAACGTCAGTGTTGTGGCTGTACTTGAACAGCTTAGCCAGGGATGCACTGGCTTCTGCTCAGCATTCCTTCAGATATTTTTGAAAGGAGTTGTGTTTGTGTGCAAGCATGTATGTCGTCAAAATAAGATGATTTTTAAACATTGTTTTATTTTGCAGGTGCTGCATACAGGGTAGCGTTATTTGCACCAGAGCAGTTATTGAAAAAGGAGCTGATGTCAAGGATTGTCTGGTCGGAAGTACACTGCGTGTGGATGCTAAATGTAAGCAATCATCCATAAGCGGAAAATGTATAGAGCTTATTTGAAAAAGCCCCTACTTGTAAAGCTAATTTTATAAAATATTTTAGCTACTGCTTTCTTTCCCATCTGGCCTTTCCATAAAACTGTGGCCAGATGTTCTGTTTCTAGGTTTGGGATGACCAAGTTTTCCAGAATTCCAATTATGGCGATTTAGCTGAGATGCAAAGCATTTTATCAAGCCTTAAGTATTCTTTTGAGCCAGTTTCCTTACAATTCTGAATTCTGCCTAGATGAATATTTCCCTCAGCTCTTTATAACATTTAATTTCATATTAGCACTGCTGCCTCGCAGCACCAGAGACCTGGGTTCAATTCTAGCCTTGGATGACTGTCTTGTGTGGAGTTTGTAAATTCTCCTTGTGTCTGCATGAATTTCCTCTGTGGGCTCCAATTTCCTTCCACAGTCCAAGGATGTGCAGGTTAGGTGAATTGGCCATGAGAAATGCAGGGTTGCAGGGATACAGTAAGGAAGGTGTGTCTGGATGGGATGTTCTTTGGAGGGTCAGTGTGGACTTGATGGGCTGAATGGCCTGCTTCCGCACTGTAGGGATTCTATGATAAGGTTTCTGGCTGAAACAGTTGCATTGAATTAGCATACTCCTTAAGTTTAAAAAAAAAAGTTTAATAATTAAATTTGTGAAATATTACATTAGGAAAGAAAGCTTTGTGTAGATTGCATGTCTTTAAAAATGTAAAATGTATGCATACGTGCATTTTTTAACATGAATTCCCTCCCAAGTACTACGCCATACAGCAAGGAAAATTCATTACCATGATCCTTTGTCAAGGAGAGTGCCTTCGTCATGGCAAAAGTACTGAAATTGTCCAAAATTGCAAGTCCCGCCCTTGAACCCAGCTTCTCTCATTTTCATGGGGGCAGCTCATGATTCATGCATGCCATTCCTGGAACAAGTTGGCTGTTACAATGACTTGCTACCTCCACAACAATATGATCTTGGATTTCCTGGTGTCTGAAACTCAGAGTATGGAAATTAGACAAGTAAGAGTAGGTCAATTCTCAATACATTTTATTTGGATAGCCAAGGCACCCCTATGGAAAGCTGCGGTGGTCATGTGGATTTGGTCTAGAAGACCTTAGTGTTGAGGGTCAGGGATTCTTTGTGGCTGCAGGAGGAGTCCAGTATCTTTTGTGTGTGTGAGGAGCGGTGGGGGGAGGTGTTCAGGTACACTTTAGGATGGTCAGCTGTGGAGAATATTGTGTATAAATGATGCATACTCCCCCGGGAACTTGCCCATTTCTCAAAAAGTAGGGGTTACCATTGGCCAGAAACTAGAATGGACCAGCCATATAAATGTTGTGACCACAAAAGCAGATCAGAAGTAGGAATTCTGCAACAAGTAACTTACCTCCTTATTCCTTAGATCTTTCCCACCATCTAAATGGCACAAGTCAGGAATATGATGGAATACTCTTAACTTGTCTGGATGATTGCAACTCCACAAATACTCGCAAATCTTGATACCATTCAAGACAAAGCAGTTTGCTTGATTGGCTCCCCATCCAACACCTTGAACATTCACTCCCCTCCACCGGCACAGAGTGGCAGCAGAATGTACCATCTACAGGATGCACTATAACCATGCATCAAAGCTCCTCTGACAGCATCTTCCAAACCCAAAGTCTTTACCACCCAGAAGGATAAGGGAAGCAGAGGCATGAAAACAGCACCACCTGTAAGTTCCCTCCAAGCCACACACCATCCTGACTTGGAACTATCCATATCCTAAAGCTCCCTTCTTAACATTACTATGGATGTAGCTAAATCACATGATGAATCGTAGCAATTCAAGAAGCAGCTCAGCCTCACCCTCTCAAGGACCGTTTGGGCTGGGCAATGAATGCTGACCTAGTGACTCGCCCTAACACACTGTGAATCAACAAAAAAAATCTTTTTCTCAACAGAGTGTAGTCTGCAATATAGAAATTTAAGTAACAGAATTATACTTTTTCTTATATCTGCTTAGACACCTTAGGACTTTTTTATTCATTTACTGGATGTGGGCATCGTTGGCTGAGCCAGCATTTAGCATTTGGGAATTGAGTAAGAAGGCATAAGATTGCGCAGGATGTATGAGGGGGCTATGGAGGGTGGGTACAGCATATAGGTTAGTGTAGGGATTACGAGTGGCCATGGGACTTGGGTGCAGGATTCTAGGTTAGCATGGAATATGGACAGAGAATGAAGGGGTAAGAACAGGGGAAGTGTTTGCTATTTTTTTAAAACTTTGAGCATTGCGCCAGAGTCCGCATTCAGTCCTTCCCATTCCTTCTTGGGAATCAGACAGCCTCTTAGCCTCTCTGGGGTCACCTAGCCCAACTCCTAATCCAGGATGCAGCCCTAGGCCAAAAATTGAAAGTGCAGGCAACCGTTTGTAAAGGTCGGGTTGGCGGAGCAGGAATTCTCCAGACTCCGCACCCCCTATAAGGAGAACAAAAATAGTATCTGCCATTGCATCTCTTTGGATGAGCCACAGCTTGTTCTTTCCTTTCTCCATTCTATAAGGATTTGCCTTGGCTTCATTGAGCACTCTGCTAATAGCCCTCACTGAGACAAGGCAATCGGTCTTTGTTTCTTCAGTTTAAATAGAGTACTAAATGTTTTGCTATTGCTTTCTTTCCCACATCTGGTTGCCAAAGAATGAGACTTGACATCCTGCCAGCTGTCGAATATGTATCTCTTTGCTGAATGCTTAATAGTGCAATTAAAATGTTGAATTGTTTTATTACATGTTTACCCCATAGTCTACTATGTTGCAAAAGATATTACCAGTGCATAAACACTGTTTAGTTTAATTGAAAATGTGTTGAATTTTATTATACAAATAATTACAATTTAAAGACAATATTCGGAGCTTTGTTGTTTTAAACATCCTTTATTATTTTAAACATTGCAGGATAAAATGTTTTCAGGGCATTTAACTTTTTCATTAAACAATGAAACATTTGGTTTACAGTAAATACATTTGACAGCTGGCAGAGATGCCATTACCACATTCTTCAGCCAGCCCAGAGAACAGTAAAACTTCTCTCTAGTGTGCTTCACTGTCTTTCAATTGCATTGCCTAGTGTTTTTTTAAAATATGGAAAATCGTGAAGTGTATTCTCTTGTTCTCAGCAGGTTAAATCTTTGTGAAGCATGGTGTATTTATTTAGATGATTATTTGTAAAGAATTTATTAAAATTTCAGAGATCAATAAGGAATTAATTCAAGATCCTTAGCAAGTAGTGTTGGTGTTGCCTAAAAGGCCTGTGAGCATTAGTCAGGTATAACTGTTCATTCCACAGACCAGTTAGCCTGATTCTGTTTATGCAGGTGTCATTTGGCAAGCCTAACGTTTTTTCACCTATTCCTAATTGCCGTTGAGAAGTTGGTAGTGGAATTCTGCATACGTTTTTGAACAAATTGAATAATCCTAGATATAATCAGCAAGAAGGTTTTTGTTTTGAAAAAAGTCTGTATAATTTTGCCTGACTGCAGAAGTTCTAAAACAAAATATTGGGACCAGTCTAATATTGCAACTTCAGTAGGTCAACCATTTTTGTCTTTCAGATGTATGCCCAGGATTACGAGAACTGTTGAGACAATATGTTATTTACATACTAAGTAGCACACTTTTTGCTTTTTGAGGGACGGAATGAGAGAAGCGAATCTTTTGTTCACCACAAGGAAGACTACGCTTTCCTTAAATAACTGGAACCAAGAAGCTTGCAGTCCAATTACTGTGCTCACTGGTTCTTTACTAATGACTGAGAGTGACACACATGATTCAAATGTCTTGACTATCTTTTAGACTTTAAAACTCTGTACTGGATAGCAAAATCTTAAAATAGATTTTTTTTTCCCCAGAAACAGTGCAGATCCAACCTAATGTGAGACAAAATATTTTAGTGTAGCTTCTTTTCCAGCCTACAATGCATTTTAGCACTTCAAAATTTCACAACTATAACAACAATCAGATTAAAAATTGAAAGCAAAAATGGGAAGGTTTTTTACCTTGATGGGAAAGTACTGACAAAAAAATGAGGAAAACTTGGAATAGCAGAATTCCCAGTTTGGAAATGCATTGCACATTTGCAGGAATCCACTCATACAGCAACCATGATTCCAGGAGTTGGACCCACCCCAAGCAATAAACATGCTATAAAAACTATAATAAAGTAGAATTGCTATTTGGAGTCATGGTGGTAGTTTAAAATATGTAAAATGCATATCATTGAGGTCCTGTGATATTACTTAGGAATTTGACATTTTTAACACATCGCAAACTCATCAGTGTTCAATCTACTAGGAAAAATATCATGAAGTTTGCTTCATAAAACCGCTGGATGAGTGGCAGTGTGCTTTTTGGATATATAATTAATTTTTTTAGCTCAAGGAATGGCAGGTTTCTGATTTTTTTTTTTTGCCACTTTATTTACCCTGAATAAGCACACAGTGTGTATTGTGCGCGTCATTTGTGTTTTATTATTTAAGATGGAGTTAGACAAGTAATATTGTTAGGAGCTACAATACCCTGCAGGATTAGTTGTAGCAAGACAACAGATTAGGATGAGCTGCTTGTAGACAGTTTTAAGTAGCCCAAAGGGTCTTTCGGCTAAGACCAAGTTCTCTGGATATCTTGAAGCATAGTGCATTATTAAAACTGCACTTCTCCAAGCAAACTGGTCTGTAAAGTTTACTGTGCTCAAAATGTTGGCTGTTGTCTGAGGTAACAATCTTTATGCTTGTGGCTATCAAAGTTACACCACCCTGAACACATTCAGCTCTTTCCAGGTATATACGCAGTTTCCACAAACAAGTCACCAATGCTGTATTTTCCAAGATCAACCAATGCATCTACTTTTAATGAATGCCAACACTCTGCTCTTTATTGCACAGCAAAGGTCGACCCTCCATTGCATCCAAAGTGTTTTTGTGTCTGCCATGGCACCAGAAGATGGGTTTTTTTGTCAGCAAAGAGGTCTTTTGTCCATCAGGGTAATCATCAGGTATAAAATACTCTTGAAGCATAGTTTATGCTGCCTGAGTAGTTATGGGAATGCTGACAATATGCTGATTGTAATGTCTCTTACATCATTCCAGTATATTACACATTGCACAGTGTTCTGATTGTAGCGAGAACTGCAGTTGAAAGAGCAGAGCAATAACAGCTGTCATCATCTGCTGAGGAAAACTGGGATGAAAAGGTGGCAGAAACAGGATGACGACCACCTGACTTCCTTGCAACCAACGACACTGGCAATGTGTTGATACCTTTCCCCTGAAAATTACCTAAAGCTCCTCTACGTTAGCAACTCTTACTACTTTCTTCACCACTCCTTTAACCCTTTTAAGAACAATGAAATCATTTTATATGAATGGCATACAACAATGCAGCTTCAAAAACTGCTATGAAAAGACAGCTTCATAGTGACCTCCTCTGCGTCATAAGTATGATGTTCACTGATTGCATCATGTTCAGCCCCATTTGTAATTTATCAAGTACTGAAGTAGTCCATATCTATATGTAGCAAGACCTGGGCAGCATTCAGGCTTGTGTGTGAATGTGACTTGTCATTTACATGCCAGGAAATGATCATTGCTGAACTGCCACTGTTAACATCCTGGTGGTTACCATTAACAGAAACCAAACTCGAACAGCTATTTAAATATCGTGGCTATGAGAGGCAGTCACACTGAAAATTCTGTAGTGAATAACTTGCCACCTGACTCCTAAATCCTGTCCCCCATCAACAAGGCAAAAGTCAGGAGTGTGATGGAATACTCTCCACTCATTGGATGCAACTCCAACAACACTCCAGATGCTTGACACCATCCAGGATACAGAAGCCTGCTTGATTGACACTTCATCCATCACCGTCAACGTTCACTCCCCCACCACAAATGCACAGTGACAGGAGTGTGTACGGTGTACATCTGCAGCAATGCACCAAGCTCCTGCAACAACACCTTCGAAACTTGCAACCTTTACTATCTAGGACACGGGCAGCAGATGCATGAAGTCTAGAATTGGGATGACTTTCCTTTAAGCTTCTATCCAGTCAGGTATGAAAGTTTGCTGAAGCATCCCAGGGAGTGGCTTATGGCACACAATGTGATAATGCTGTGCAACATGCCAGTTGGAATCCAATTCCATCATAATGTCAGAAAGCACATCACTACTGCTTAACAGGTGTTCAAATATCCCATGTAATTGCTTGTGTGATGTTAGCATATGAAGGTTAAGTGCCTAAATTTCAAGTTTTAAAATAATTAGTGATCAAATGAGATTTTACAATTGTTTCTTCAAGCCCTCTCACCAAGGAGTGACAATTATGATGGTTGCAGAGTTCCTGCGGACTAAAGAACCAAGGATTAGGTTGCTGGGGTTAAAAATAGTGATTGATTTTGTGCTTTCGTCGGTAACATTTCTGGATTTGATGTGCCTTTTAAATTAAAGCATGGTACAGAAAGACTAGCATGATCTGTGATCTGCCTCACTGGTCAGCTGGATAGGGGAGGGCAGTGCAGTTTGCTCAGGCATCCCAGGTGATTGTAACATGACAATATCTGGTGGCAGTCAGTGGAAATCAGGATGGTGGGGAAGAGAGGAGCTCTCCATTTATTAACAAGAAGCTTGTATCTGCTGGAATTTAAAAGATTAAGAGGTAATTTGGTTGAAACATTATGGACCTCGGAGACCTTGACAAGGTAGATCTGGAGAGGATGTTGCCTCTCATAAGAGAATCAAGCCGCTTCTTACTCTTTGAAATTCCGGCAGGTACAAGTCCAGCCTGTCCCAACATTTCCTCATAAGACAACCCATTTACTTCAAGTATTATGTCTGTTAAACCTTTTCTGAACTGCTTGCAGTGCATTTACATCCCTCTTTAAATAAAGTGGCCACACCAAGCAGAACAGAAGTTGTTTGTTTGTTGTTGGAGGCCAGTCATTTCTGCCACAGGACATTGCAGAACTTTCGCGGGGCAGTGTCCAAGGCCCAGTTTCTGCAGCTGCTTCATCATTCATCTTTGCTCCATTATAACTTCAAAAGTAAGGAGAATCACTGTTTGTAGCAGTGTTCAGCTCAATTTACAACTCCTCAGATAATCCAACAGTCCATGACTGTGTGCACTAGACTCGGGCTGATAAGTGACAAGGAGCAATGACCATCTCCAATTAGAGAGAATCTAACCACTTACCATTGACCAGGAATTGACTGGGCCAACCTCATAAATAGACTGATATCAGTAAAGAATCCTGCATGGGTAGCAGCCTGCAGTGCTACCTTCCACCAGAGAACTGATGTTAAGTTTGTGTAGTGTCACTCAAGGCTTCACTATTTGTGGAACTAATTTCTCTCCTCCTTATCTTTGGAAAAGGAGAGAAAATAGGAAAAATTGAAAGGTTTAGTGTGGTGTGAAGCACAGATGAGCCTCTCTTTTTTGTAGATTATAAAATCATCAAGGTTGCAATTGTCCAACAAAATTATTAAAAGAACTTCTATAAAATATGATTCTTCCAAAAGGAAGGTGAGAGAAAGGACCTTTGTGTGTGTGTCGAACTATGTCATGATCTCATGTAGATGACTACATAGCAACAGTGGACAGAAACCGAGGCACAGTTTGCCTTTGTTCCCTGAGCAAGAATTGTTTATATTATGTGAAGCAACAAACATAAACAATGAAGATAGGTTAACAGAGTAATGCAAAGGTTTCCTTTCAAAACTGAAAATATATAAAGGTATGATACATTACTGATACAATGTTTTATCAATAAATTCTTTTGCAGAAAGCAGTGTTGAATGAAACTATTGGTCAGTCTTTCCTATTGAAAAACTTAGATAAATTATCATTTATTTCGGACAATATTTTGATCATCCTTTTATATAATACAAAAATTAGTATGTTTGTTTAATCACATAAACCAACCTGCAACAGTTGGTCCTGAGGAAATGAGTTTCTTGGTGGTCCTGGCCTGGGATCTAACCTTTTACACTAAAAGCTATCACAGGCAGCAACAATTTATCCTTGAGCTTGCAAACAGATTTCTCTTCCTCCCGACCCAAAGTAAGGGGAAGTTAGCTTTACATTAAGCTCTCTGTTGTCCTGACATTTGAATTTCATACAAAAGGGTCATTGTCCTGAGCCAGCGCAATCCATCGCAAGATGAGCTTAACATCTGCCAGAAACAGTGTCCATTCTGGCAAAAGCTTACAAGGTCTTTATCCTCTACAGAGTCAAACAACAGGATTTCAGGCTGACTTAGTGACTTTTACAAGGGAACTTGTAAACTAGAACCTTTCTTATTAATGATTTACAGTACTTCATAAGATAATGAAGCAGATCTGCATAAATAAATTTTATATACGTGTATACTGTTGTTGTTAACCCTGCAAAGATAATGATTATTGTTCCAAAGTCTGTAAATTCAGGAAATACTTGTGTCTGGAGGCTAACAAATTATTCAGTGCTCTGGAATAAATTCCATAACATATCTTAACTTGGTACTGAAGATCGCTATAATTGCATTAAAATTAGGTTGTGATAAAGACAAGACTTAGACCTGTACATAATGTGATAACATTTAAAAATTCTTTCACTGTCTAAACTACAACAATCTTAATTATGTTGTTCACCAGTTCAACGAGATTTGAATTATTCATAAGTGTTTCTCCCATCCTCCTTGATCTTAATGATCATTTCACAGTAACACCATTTTTATCTTAAAAACCAGAAGCTGTAAATTGTTACAAAAACAGAATTGCAGATCTGGCAGTGTTTGTGGAGAGTCCAATGACCCTCCTTCGGAACTAATAGCTAGGAAAAGGTGGTATATATGCTGATGACAGGGTGTGTGGAGTGGGATGAGGTTGATGAGCTGATAGGCGGAGATGGAGCCCAGAGAGAGTGACAGTTGGGAGACAAAGGGATGGATGATGATGTACCAAGGAGAAAGAAAAGCTGATACTGGGGCTATAAGTAGGTGAAAATAGGTTGGCTGTGCTGAAAGCAGCCCATGTCATCACAACATCTGGGATGTGGGACTGAGTAAAGGACACAGAAGAAGGTATTCAGATTCTAAAATTCTAGAACTCAATATTAAGTCCCAGAGGCTGCAGGGTCTCCAAGCGGAAGTTATAAATCATTACCTGACTCATGATCAGTCAAGAAACACCTTTAAAAACCAAAAGAACTGCGGATGCTGTAAATCAGGAACAAAAACAAAGTTGCTGGAAAAGCTCAGCAGGCCTGGCAGCATCTGTGGAGGAGAAAACAGAGTTAACGTTTCGGGTCCGGTGACCCTCAGAACTGATGGTGGCTGGGAAAACATCAGTTTATATGCAGAAAGTAGGGAGTAAACGATAGGATAGAGCCCAAAGAAAAAGAAAGACAGTTGGACAGACAAAGGAGTTGCTAATGATCAGGCTGGGAGGGTGAATAGTTGTTAATGGGGACTGTTAGTGACTAGCAACAGTGGGTGTGTAGTGGCAGGCTATGTGGTAACACCACATAGAAACACCTTTACTTTTATTAAAAGTAAAATAGAGTGTAATGAATTGACACAGCAGGAATAGTCTTAAGCTTAAAAGGCTAATAATAGGCAAACCTATCAAGGTGAGATCACCAGTCAAATAAATTTCATAGATTTTTGATTAATGCTTTTCGATGATCCTTCTCCCTTGAAAGAGAATTGAGTATAATCTTAAATCATTATTTGGTTGGCAGAGCTTGAGTTTTGCTGAAAAAAAAATACACATTTTGTCACCGATTCTTTTCTGGCTCTCATTAGGAAAGTTTGCAAGAAATGCTGATGTAAAGGGAAAACAACACTTATAGTGTATGAGAGAAAAAGAGCTGATTGGTTGGCAAATGGATTTTGATTGATAGAAGCATCGCTATGGAGAATACATCAGTGCATTAATTGTGATTCTCCAATTAAACAGATGTCCTAAATAATCCTGAGTGTGCAAAGAATTATGGTGACAACTGATTTAGGATTAACTGTCAGTCAGGCTGATTGTATGGCACATTTGCCCATACTAGAAGCTATACATATTAATATACAGGACCTTGTTCTTTGCAGATAGAGGGAGCATGGACATATTTGCATCTATATCAACTCAACAAAATAGGTGACAGCCATTCTTTGCTTCATTTCTTGACTAATCAGTCAGCCTGTCTGGTTTAAAATGTAAACAAAGCTTGGTGGTAAACTGTCAGTCACTATCTAACTGCTTAGATGTTGGCTTCACAAAGCCGTGCATTAAAAATGTGATGTTTATACTATATCTTCAAGTAGAGGTGAAATAAGTAAAAGGTTTATTACTGAAAGTTAATGTTATAGAATACAATTCTTTCTACTTTAAATTTTTTTCATGCTCACTGCTTCTTTCCCTTTGTTCTTGCAGCAAAACATGTGAATGAAGTGATAGTAGGCAATGATCGCTTGATGGAGATATAATCTCACCCACGATCTGGAGCCTCTGTAGTTTCTGTTCACATGGACATCATCAGACAAGGAACATCATCCACAGGTCGTCACAAGGCATATTAAGACCGACGAAGAATGGGCATTGGGTTTGAGTTGACTGTGCTGCTTTGCAAGCTAATTTCTGTCATCTAATATGTTGATCAATACTGGAGGTTTTTAACAGACTTTTTTTGGATACTTTCAATTTTTTTTTCTTGGTATGTCAAAAATGCCTGGCAGGAAATGTTTTAATGACTCCAACTGATACAGCACCTAATTAAGATCAGTGAGATTGGTAGCTGGCAGGCATTTTCCTTTCAAACTATTGTATGAAAATCTTTTAAAACAATCTCAAATGATCAGAATATTTTAAAATAAAAAATTGGAATACTGTGCTCAAATAGCTAAGCTCATGGTTGGTATGTAGGAGATTCTCCTACTTTGAAGTTGCATTCTCTGATTTATAATTTCTTTTTCGTGATTGCAAAATCATCATGTCAATGTACTAGTCTTGAAGGAGTAGCAGCAGGAATTGAGAATGGTCTTGCATATGTTCCTGGAGAAGATTATACTAAACAAAAGCAAAGCATGCACGAAGAAAAAGATAATTAATTTTTTGATGGTCTTTTATGTGCCATTCAGCATTGGAAAAACTGTTCAGAAATCTGGTTGGAATAAAAAATAATGCAGATGCTGGAACAAAGACAAACAAACAGGAGTTTGGGAGAACGCAGCCAGCCAGGCAGCATCTGGAGGAAAGTAACAGTCAACATTTTGGGTTTTTTGGGTAATAGCTGAAACATTGGCTGCTCCTTTCCTCCGGATGCTGCCTAGCTTGCTGTGGAAGAACAGAGTCTCCTATTTGTCTGTTCAGAAACCTGACTTCCTTCAGCTAGTTAATGTTGCCAAGACATAGACAGAAAATGAATCAAGAAATTTATGTTACATTTAAATTTGTAGGAATCGATAGAAAGTAAAGTTATTGGGACTGGCGACAAAAGAAAACCTCATGACCCCAGCGAAATCACCCAAAAACTCGAGAATCTTCCATGAGTAGTGTTGGTCCGTATCCGCTGTCAAGACAGTGGAGGGAGGGTGCATAGATTTGGTGTCTTCACAACAATAGAGTTATGACTGTATCATTGTAAAACTTTCCCATTTCCAGAAGCACCCAAGTATCTGTGAACCTTATCTATAACATGACAATCCGTTTGAACTAAGACTACTGCAATTCGAACTTGAAAAATGGGATAATGATACAACAAAGAACTGTGGATGCTGAAAATCTAAAACAAAAACAGAAATTGCTGGAGAAAGTCTGGCAGCATCTGCGGACAAAAAGCAGATTTAACTTTTCTGAAGGAACTGAAAAAGGGTGACTGGATTCGAAATATTAACACTGCTTTCTCTCCACAGATACTGTCAGACCTGCAGAGTTTCTCCAGCAATTTCTGTATCTGATAACGATGTTTAGTGTTAAACTTGTCAGTATTCATCCAGTTTTTACTTCTCTTATTAACTAACATATTAAAATGAATGAGTCAGTAAAACTTCTATATTTGCTTTTTAGCATATTACCAAACGATGTTATAATTTATTCAGTCTCTCAGACAGACGGATTCGGGTACATCAAGTAATACAGAAATCACTGTCTCTTAAGAAGACCATGAAATCTCAACTTATTGCTCATCCTGAATTCTTACAATACAGATTTATGAAGTTCATGCAGCTTGTCTGTATTTATCTCAATAAACAAGATCTGTTTACAGCTTTGTGTTTGCTTTGATTTGAAATGTATGTAAATTACTGACTAGCCAAAGGACACATTGTAAAAATATCTTTATATCAGAATATGTTGGTCCACAGAATAACCATTGCCAGAAATGCAATGATGGTAACTTAAGTGACCAACCAAAACCAATATAATTCATTGAAAACATGCAACTTAGAATTGTACGCTGCTTGATTAGTATATATCCCTCTAAATTGAAACAATTTTATGGTTTTCACTTTTTTGCTGTACAATGATTAGCAGTTATCTAAAAAGGCTTCAGTTGTTGTAATGATAAACTGATAAATTACTGTTTGTAAACGATTGGATCAAAAGTACTTTGTTTCAGCTGAACTGCCCAAATAGCTAAGCCATTCTCCTAGTTGGGTCCTTAGTCGTGCATAATTACTCAAATAAAAATTTTACTTGCTTTGGAATTGCCCGAGCGTTTTCAGTTGTTACAATTATGGCACCTTTTGATGACAAAATGCACATGTTACACTCTGGCCTTTTGCAACAGAACAGATTCTGGATCAAGAGAGAGAGATAGTGGGAACTGCCGATGCTGGAGAATCTGAGATAACAAGGTGTAGCGCTGGATAAGCACAGTAGGCCAAGCAGCATCAGAGGAGCAGGAAAACTGACATTTCAGATTCTGGATCAAGACACTCAATGATGATGTTTGGAAGAAAACTTAAAGTTTTAACATGACAATTAAAGCAAGCTCCTGCTACATGGACCTATGAAATTTCTGCTTATGGTGAAGGATATCCTTGGTGCATTAATATTTTTGTACTTACTGGCAACATCGTGGCCTCCCAGATAAGGGATAGGTGAAGTAAAGAATTTGAAATATCCACCTTTTGTGCTCCATGTCCACATTCTAAAGAGCATCAAATACTGTATGAGTGTAATGTTTTCATTTTGACACAGGTTGTATGTGTTGAATGGTGTAACGGCTGGAAATTGTTCACACAAGGACAAATGTAACACAATTAAGTCATTTCTAGGTATCAGCTTAAAAATTTTCATAATCTGATTTATGTCTGAAAAGCCCTAGTTTTGCAAACTATCAAGTATTCAGTAACCAGTGCATACAGAAGTAAAGTCAAGACAAAGCACTGGAAAGTTTGCTGTAGACATTGTGTTTATTTTGCATTGATATTGAATGTAAAACATCTCTTTCATTCCTAGGAATAACAAAAATGTATACTTAAGCATTTGCAAATTCATGGTGTTGCTTTGACCTCATGTAGGAAATAGAAGCCTGGACATCACATCACTCTACATGACAAACCTGCAGTCCAGACAACTGAGCTAACCACCCCACTCCTGTGTAAGATTATGAGGAGCATGGACAGAGTAAATAGAAAGCAGTTGTTCCCCTTAGTTAAAGAGTCACTAATAACAGGTATAATTTTAAGGTGAAAGGTAGGTGATTTAGACAGGATTTGAGGAAAACCTTTTCAGGATGGTGGGTGTCTGAAATATACTGCCTGGGAGGGTAGTTGAGGCAGGTAACCTGACAACCTTTAAAAAGTACTTTGATGAGCAGTTGAAATGTCATAACATTCAAAGCTATGGAAGTAATACTAGAAGGTGGAACTAGTGTAGATCTAATGTAGCTTTTGTGGTACTGATTTGATGGAGTGAACTGCCTCTTCTAGACTGTATGATCTATAGCTTCCTGACAGAGAACTTTCATATATAAATATATATATATATAAAAAACCTTGCATAACCACACAGAATTTGCTGGTTGATCATTTTTGTCCATCTCTGCCTGTCAGTTCCAGCCTTTCAAAATCACTGTTAAATCTCTTGCCACCCCATCTTTCCATTGACTCAGGCTTGCCTGTTTTCCCTGCTAGTCCCACCTTCATCAATCCTCATTCCATTTCCTCTTTTTGTCTGCTACAAATGACCGTATTATTTAAATCTCTTCTTGGCTATTTTGTATTGCTCCCATAATCTTTGCTGACTACCTTATGTGCTGGTTCCTGATATTGTCCTTTCTCGTCACTCCACATGTCTATCTCCATATCCAGATCTCTCTACTTTTCAGTAGTTACTTTCTTGGTAATGTTGCCCAGGTTTTTGCACTATATTTACAACTACCTTGTACAATTAACATTTTGAGTCCAGTGATCCTTCTTCAGAAAACTTCTTCCATTCTGACAAAGGGTCACTGGACTCAAAATGTTAACTTCGCTTTCGCTTCATAGATGCTATCAGACCTGTTATGTTTCTCCAGCAATTTCTGTTTTTGTTTCAGATTTCCAGCATTTGCACTTCTTTGTTTTATTTATGTCTTGGAGATTCTTCCTTTCAGTTGAAGCAATCCTTTTCTAAACCATAACTCTCACTGCACTTCTAACTACTCTAAGCAGAGCTAATCGGCTTCTTCATTTCTATTTATACCTTCTACCACCACTTTATTTTTATTGATGCATTGGATATGGCCTTCAATGGCTAGATCTGAATTTATTGCTAATCCCTGATTGCCTTTGAGAAGGTGGTGGTGAACTGCCTTCTTGAACCACTGAAGTCTGTTTGCATAGGTACAATAACAATGCTGTTAGAGAGGAAGTTCCAATCATTTTAGTCAGCAAGATGAATGAATGCCAATGTATTTCCATGTCAGGATAGAGAATAGCTTGGAGGGGAATCTGCAGATGGTGGTATTCCCATTTATCTGTGGCCCTTAATCTTCTAGATGGTATTGACGTGGTTTTTGAAGGTGCTGCTTAAGGAACCCTGATGAATTTCTGCAGTGCTTCTTGTGGATGGTACATACTGCTGCTACTACATGTCAGTAGTGGAAGGAATGAATGTTTGTGGATACAGTGCTAGTCAAGTGGACTGTTGTTGATGGTGTCAAGCTCTTTGAGTCTTGCTAGAACTACACTCATCCAGTCAAGTGGGGAGTATTACATCACACTCCTGACTAGATGGTGGACAGACTTTAGAGATTAGAAAGTGAGCTAGTCACTGGACAATTCCTAGCTTCTGACCTGCTCTTGAAGCCACAGCATTTATATGCAAGTCCAGTTTAGTTTCTGTTCATTGATCACTCCTCGGATTCACCAACAGCAATGCTATTGAATGCTGATGGCTAGATTATTTTCTATTGGTGATGGTCATTGCCTGGCACTTGTGTAGCATGAATGTTGTTTGCCATTTGTCAGCCCAAGTCTAGATATTATCCAGGTCTTGCTGTATTTCGACCTGGACTGTTTCAGTACCTGAGAATTCACAAATTGTGTTGAACTTTGTTCAATCATCAGAAGACAATCTCACTTTTGACATTATGATAGAACTACTTCAAACTGTTCATTGTCTCCAAGCTGTCACCCATAACCTTTACACCTTCATTCTAACCGTCTTCCTGAGGCTAAAACTGATGGTCCATGTATTGGGTCTTTGAGTGACTGATCTTCCTAGCTTTGACTTTCATTGTTTCTATGTTGCAACTAATTTTCCTTAATAAAGAAACAAACTATTCGAACTGGTCAGCAGAACAGAAAGTTTTGGAAAAAATCAACATAATATGATTTGGGAAATAGCACCTTCATCAAAAATTCAGAATTCTTTACACTGGAAATATTTTGATTTTTTTTTCTGTCCATTCGTGCTAGCTCATCTGCTAAATATTTCCAGAAGCTACATTGTTCATATTCAACATTTGCAGTTATTTGTTCTTTACCCCATTCGATGGTTAAACAATTTTAGTTTTATGATCAAGCCGTCAAAATGTTAACTTTCTTATCGCTTAAGTAAATTTGATTCCGGATATGGTATCCTCAGTTAGTGCCTCAATAAAGACAGGACATGAAGAAAATCCATTGAGAAGAAATGTTTTACACTGATTTTATGGACCAGCTGAGGTCAGTTAAGTATATTTTTCCTTACAGCCGAAAAAAAGTGATTTCCTGAGAGAGTGCACCAACATGACTTTTTTTTTAAAGTCATCTTACTTATTTTAGCTAAGATTAATAGGGAGATTTCTGCCTTGATAATGTAATTGGTATATGAGCAAATGCCAAAAGGGGATGTCTGTGCTAATGGGATTACAGATGCGGTGTAGAAGTCATCAAGAAACAAACTGCTTTGTTGGCTTGTCACAAAATTAAGAGAATTCTTTGTGTTATGACTTTACATTACTCAGGATCCAGGTAAATCAGCCAAGGATCATCTGGTTCTTCAACTGTGTTTCTAAATTCATCCACCAGTGAAAAGACAAGTAGCAATTAAGATGTATATCTACATGCTTTCTAAAATTGGTTTTGCTGGCTGTTTTTGTTTTTTGGACTTTCTACCTCTACATATCAGGTGAGCTTGCAACAAGTACCGGTAAATATTCAACAAAAAAACCTGGAAATGCAGGAGAAATTCATAGGTCTGGCAGCATCCATGGAGACAGAAACAAAATTAACATTTTGAATCTGATATGATTTTTCTTCAGAACTGGCAAATCGTTCTATAGATTGCCTTCTTGAAGGCACTCACATCACTTCAATCTGAATCGGTCACAGGAAGTCTATTTCTAAGATATCTCAGCTATTTTGGGCATTTTTATGAAAGGGGGAGAAAGTGGTGTGTGTCAGTTCTAAATGATTTAAGTGTAGACAGCCCAGAACAGTTAAGATGAGCTACTGATTCCCAGTTTGGACAGTTTATTTTAGGAGTGTTTTATTTATCTTCCTGTCTTGCCTCCCCAACTGGAGAAGACAGTCAGATGACCTTGAGCCTTGACTAATGCAATAAAACTGCCCACAAAAAAGTTTCACAAAAAGATCTTTCTCCTGCCTGTTTGTAGTGAATGCAAGCTTTGCACATGAGCTCAGATGATAGGAGGCAGTTTTTATGCAATTCTTCAATCAGTCTCTTGTTCTTAGGCTTCACTGACCATCTGTGTTTAACACATGAATTAGGAGTAGGCCATTCAATCCCTTTACCTACTCTGCCATTTGTTAATATCATGGTTCATCTGATTGTGGCTTCAACTCTACTCCATTTGATCCTTTTATCAATCAAGAATCTATCTTTCACAGTCTCAAAAATATTCAATGACGCAGCGTCCACTACTTTCTAGGGAATAGAATTCTACACCCCTCCTTTTATCTCTATTTAAATAAAATTCTGGCTGGCTTTTAATTTTTCCTGCCGAAGTGAACAAGTTCACAATTTCCCACATTATACTATCTGCAAATTTTGCGGCCGCTCATTTAACATATCTATATCTGTCTTCAGACTTAATATATCTTCTTTATAACCTGCTTTCCTACTTATTTTTGTATGCTTATGAAATTTTCTGATAGTACATTCAGTCTGTTCATCCATGTTATTGATTTGGATTGTAAATAGTTGAGCCCTAGCACTGATCCCTGTGGCACTCCACCAGTTATAAAGTCATAGAGTCATACAGTGCTACTTTATCAATCAGAAAAATACCCATTTGCCCCTACTTTCTGTTTCGTATTAACTAATCAATTTTCTGCCCATACTAATATGTTACCCTCACCATGAGCTCTTGTTCCAATGCAAATCCCAGGACAGAGGAAAATCCAGACCTATGGTGACCTGCTAGGGCAGAATTCCACACAAATGTCTCTTGTCGATCTGCTTTTAACCAGGACCTTGAAGGTTAAGGCATACAAGAAATGGTAAATTAGAGACATTGAACTTCAAAATCCTTGTTTTTATTTAATAACTATTAGGATAGTGAGTAATTTAAGTCATTATGGTTCTCCTTTTAATTTTCCTTTTCTGTTAACATTTGTTTTGATGTGATTCTGCTGTTGGAGTTCTCCCAGAGAAACGGAAGAGAATGAACAAAGTATGTTTCTGTCTTGTCCTGATGGTCAGTGAAGCCAAAAGCCATACAAATGAAAAGCAAATGAAGGGGGGTGGGGGGTAGTAAACTGCACATGTAAATAGGAGAGCATTAAGGACATAGAGATTATAAGTCAGGGTCATTCACCAATGCACAGGGAAATCAGTGTGGATGAACCAGTAGCCCACCCACATAGAGCAGTCAAGCCTAACCGCTGACTCCTGCACGTTCATACTGCTCTCCACCAATTTGTCTCCAATGTTCTGTTTCATAAATAAACTTTCCCTCCAAATTCATGCCATTTAAAGGGACATTGATACCAATTTTCATACTCTAAAGAGGCTACAGTCTACTACTACAAAACTCATCATAATTGTACATTACAGATTGACTTTAGTTATTCCTGTTATTTATTTTGAAAGGAGATGATAACTACTGAAGAATGGTTACAAATTATTTTGCTGCCTAGTGTTGATAAAAAGTATGCCTCCAAGATGAGGAGGAGGATGAATAATCATTTATTTACATTATATCAAGTAATGACATTTCATAGAATGTATAGCACAGTAACAGGCTATTCAACTCAACCAGTCCACATCAGTGTTCATTCTCTACTTGAGCCTCTTCCTATCCTTTCTCAGCTGAATCCAGTATTATCACCATATCATACTTGTCTAGTTTTCCCTCCCAGCACTAGAGATTTCCATATTCTCACCCTTCTTGGTGAAGAATGTTCTTCTGAGTTCCCTGTTAGTTTTCTTGATGACATTTTTTTATTTTGTTCATTAATGGCATCTAGTTATGCTCTTTTCCATAAGAGGAAATGTTCTCTCTGTATCCATTATTTTAATTCCTTTAATCATTTTAAAGATCTCTATTTGGTCACACCACAGCCTTCTTTGTTTTCAAGAAAAGACTCTCAAAACTAGGCTTGACATATAGTCAATTCACATTCTCTATTATGTAAATAATTAATCTATACAAACGATATTCAACAAGTCAACCTGATTTTTGCAACTGAGTTGAATGAAAACATTGATTAGTTAGACTGATATGTTTGGCATTTTGCTTTAGTGGAAAAAATGGAGACATGAGAGCAATCTCGAACATTATCTTTTAACTCTAAAGTTTTGGCAAAAATCTGTAGCTCAGGTTGTGGATGAGATTGTTGACTTCCTTGCCAAGCTGGCTTGTTTTTGTTCAGACGTTTCGTTGCCATGCTAGGTGACATCATCAGTGGAGCATCCAATGAAGTGATGGTGTTCTACTCCTCTCGGAATTTATACTGTCCGGTCCATTATGGAATCCCTCTCAGACCCATTGTTTCCCTACCAGGTACACCGTCACACAAATTGGCCAAGGACCTACAACAGAGACTGAAACACCTAGTAGACGGATCACTTCATTCTATCCACTGAACCCAAGATTTCCTCGATACCCTCAAGAACATAAAAATCAGCAACAACAAGATTATGGTATCCTTTGACGTCACAGTATTATTCACATGAATTGACATCCCACTAGCCAAAGAAACAGTAGCCACATTACTAGAGAAAATAGCAAAGCAGACCAGCAGCTCCATCAGCAAGGACAACATACTTAACTTACTAAACCTCTGCCTCACCACACACATCGTCTTTAATGGTCAAATATACAAACAGATCAATGGTACACCAATGGTGTCACCCATCTCAGGACTCATCGCAGAAGTAGTCATACAAAGACTGGAACACACCACCCTACCCCACATTCAACCTAAACTGTGGATCTGGTACGTAGACGCGTTTGTCATTATTAAGTGCAACAAATTAGAAGAGACCCACCACCTCATCAACAACGTATTCACAGGGATTAAATTCACAAGTGAAGAAGAAAACAACAATCAACTTCTGTTTCTGGATGTTAAAGTAGAGTGATTGACCAACGGGGAGTTCCAAACCTCAGTATACAGAAAAGTAACCCATACAGGTCAAATCCTCAACTTCCACAGCAACCACGCCAACTGCATTAGGACACTATTTAAATGGGCCAGGACACACTGCAACACTCCAGAACTACGCCGGGAAGAGGAAGAACATTTATACAAGATCTTCACTTTAAGCAGATATCCCCGCAACTTCATACACAGATGCCTACATAACATACAACAACAGGAGGACACAGTACAGCCTAACACACATACCACACTTCCCTACATCAGGAACATGTCGGAACTGACAACAAGACTCCTAAAACCACTAGGAATCATTGCGGCCCACAAGCCCACAGCCACTCTACGACAAACCTTACAAGGATTCAAGACCCCGTTCCCACAACATGCAGAACGAATGTGGTTTACACAGTACCATGCAACGAATGCCATAAACATTACATCGGACAGACAGGAAGGAAACTAGCCATTAGAATACACGAACATCAGCTAGCAGCAAAATGGCACTACGAACTCTCCTTAATATCGATACATTCAGACAATGAAGGCCATCAATTTAACTGGGACAAAGTAACCATAGTAGCCCATGCCAAACATAGATATGCACGGGAACTCCTAGAGGCATGGTTCTCCACCCATACTTCAATCAACAAATATATAGAATTGGACCCCATATACAAACCCATACAGATCAAAACTGGAAATAAGAGTACTTACCATAACGGCGTAGACAGTATAAATTCCAAACGGAGTAGAATAACATCACTACATTGGAGGATCCACTGATGATGTCACATAGCATGGTGACGAAACGTCTGAACAAAAACAAGCCAGCTCAGTGAGCAAGTCAACAACCTCCTCTTTTAACTCTGTCAGGGGAAAATTGGTTCAGTAGGATTGAAGCACATTTACGCGATTCACTTTAGCTTTTAGCAATATAATTGTACAAACAAATTGTTAGTACATTGTTGATAATATAACCATTTGACAGATGGAGGGCAATAAAATAACTCAAGGCTAAACTCTTTGGAGATTAGTCCAGGGAAACAGCAAGTCCATAAGAATGTAATTGTGTGTTGAAAAGACTGGCCTTGATGGGCCAAAGACTTCTTTCTCCTCTAATATTTCATGAGAATGTTAAGTCCAGAAATGGACACCTCCTGCGTATTGGAGACAGAAATCTGAATAGATTCCTAAAGTCAATTTTAACCTAACATGCCACATGTAAACTCACTAGATCGGTTGGGACACTGGTTTTGCATCCACCCAATTAAACCCAGCGCTACACGTGGTTCCATCAATTTTCTAAAGTGTTTTCTTAGCTTAAATTTGCCCGAATTTCAAACTGCATATCTAACACCATGCATTGTTTTAAGAAGGGTTGTGAAAGAATACGGATGCGTGAAAGGAAGAGTGTTCGAAAAGTGGAGCTGATGAGTCAGTGAGTGGGGGTTAGGGATTGGGAAATGGGCAGCATTACACATACAGATTAAGAAATTTGTTCCACATTTGAGAGATTACAAACCAGTCAAACTACTACTTGGTGATTCTGACGTATTTCAACATCAACACGGATTAACTGTAACCATAGCAACTCCTACAGCATTATTGCCCCTAAACTTCTAGATTATCTAAATTATTAGCTGAAGAAAAACAGATTGCTGGCACTAATACAACTGATGCTCAAAAACACATACAAATTCTAAAAACTTGTGAGAACATCGCTGAGCAGAACAGAAGCATACAAACGTTCCCATTAAAATGAAGTGCAGTGCTCATACAAACCGTATCACCTTCATTGAGTAATCAATGAGGGTTGATGATTACCCCTGAACATTCTGCATTCCATGCTATTTAAAAAGTACAAACTACCAAACTCCACTCGTAACACTTTCTTTTAAATATTTAACTATATTGCACAGGTATATAAATAGAAAGCTACAGATGACTTATTGCATGCCATGTTTATTCCATGAGTGAAGCTGACCTCCACAACTAAGTTATGACCCTGTCATTCATTACTCATGAAAATAAACACTACATTTAACAGCTTCAATTATGGCATCCATTTTATATATCATTGTAGTCAATGAGTAATGTAACATTAAATAATGCAAAATCACTAGTGAGTTGTTTGTAACTTCACTGAGGTTTTAAATCCTACGGTACAATCATGACTCTATTCAGATTGGGTAAGATAATTAACTACTGCTTGAATGCTTTGATTGTTTAATCAAAATTTCAGAATATTTAATTAGGTAAATCCTACATTATTCTCTTGGCTACACAAATCTCTTTGTTGCAATGTTGTTCTTTTGTTGTACATTCTACTGTGTTCCTTAAAGCTCTGTTTTGATTTTCCTTAGGCTGCTAGTTAATACCTAGTAGAATGTCTGTATCTCAAATCTTAACAACGTTCATACTGGTAAATCTGGCAACATGATTGTTCTAAGTTTGACTGAAATGCACAAAAGTGAGCTGTCATGTACAACTGTGTCTGTTTTAACTGTGCCAGAATTGTTTAACACTGATTTTGCCAAAATAGTTAAACTATTCAGACTGTCAAAGATGAAAAGGAAGAAGTATGGGGCAAGATTGCATCGTCCAGTCTGGTTTAGGGGCATAGAATTTGACAATAAATAAATGAACCGAAGTCAGTGAAAACCACTGCTGAATTATATAATGAAACTATATATTAATATAAATGTGAAAATGAATTATATAATTAAATAATAGGAAATATTAATGCATACGTGAAGTATTTAAATGATCTCTTGAAGCACCATAGCGTACAAGGCTGTGAACCAAGTACCAGGAAATGGGATGAAAGCAGATCAGTGCTTAATAACCAGTAAAGGCACAATCTGCCAAAGAACCTTTTTGACGATATAACACTCTATGATTTTAATGTGTGCTAAGGTGAAGTGACTGGAAGGGAAAAAGTGAAAGAAAGGAGGACGGGACTTTTGAAGCCGATTCAAAGAAAAGTTATCTCATTCTCACTATTTTGCATGTGTTTCAGCACAGAATAACTTTAAAGCATTTCCTGTCACAGAATGAACTTTGGATGTTTCCAGTTCCATTCCAGTGCTACCCGAAGTAGGTTCAGCAGACCTCCAATGATCACAGATCCCCTAGAATCCTTTGCAAAGTCCATCACAGTTTTATTGCTGATTAGAAATCAGCTTGCCTTAGAAATTTGAAATACGCACATTCTCAAACATGAGTGTAAATCAGACAGGAGTAAAAGTCCAGTTTTACAACCATAGAGTAAACTAGAGTAGGAGAGCATATTATAGCTGCAGCAGGAATGAGCAGACTTTGTGCATCAGGGGGACTGCAGGATAACGGGCTTTCCTGGTACATCTACTGTATAAATAAAGCATGTTTCAGGGACTGCTCTCACTGCAACTAATCTAAACAACAAGGAGTGGAAGAAACGATCTATTTATGCCAAAATCCATCTGGTGCTGCAACGCTCAGTTTAGATTCACTGGAATGTGTCAGGTTTGGAAAAAAGTTTACACATTATGAGCATGCCAGAACGTACCCCTGTTAACCATTTCATTTCTGAAGTCATTTTTACATCAAACTAAAAGCAGAACATTGGATATAAATCTAAATGACTGAAGAGATGTGCCTACGAATTTTACAAAACCTTACTATAACGGGAAGTTAGATATTTCTTTCAAAGAAGGGAGGAAAAATTGTAGGAATAAAGTAAACTCCGCTAGCTTAGATCACTGTGCGTGCTTTCCATTTGCTCATTCAAAAACAGCATGAGTGGAGAAATGGGAACAAAGTTGCAGTCATTTTGTTAACTGGTTTGAGAACATTTCAAGAAAGAAAGTAAGTTTGCTAACTACAACAGAAATCCCATCTTATTTCAAAATTACTTTTGGTGAAAACACCAGTAAAAAGGACAATTTGCAATATAGTGTGTCAGTGATAAATTTCTACCTGTAGATACTTGCTACTTGTATGAATGTGTTAAGTTGATATTTTTGTTTCATTTTTCTTTTGCTTAGCCTATACCCATAAGTAAACTTCATTCACCTACGACTGTGGGGTAGGTTTTAGGTTAGCTGCTTCAAGGAGTCCAAAGATATGGCATTAAATTCACTACATCACAATAATGAACATTAAAGATGTGTTTCTGTAACTATACACTGGTAGTAAGATATTCATAGCATTTTCCCACAAGCACAGATGCCAAACAAATTTAAAGTAAACAGCCTCACAGGATGCTTTTAATTCAGAAGAATGTTGGATGCAATGAACAATTCAAATCCCTTTAAATGATCTATGAAATGAGTATACCATCCAAGGACAACGACAGCAATGATCCATGACATCAGACCATGCGGCAGCATATTATACTGTAATATCATTTCCCTGCAACCTCCAGAAACAGATAAGGCACTGGCCATTTCTAACATGTATGCTGTGACCAGCAAAACAGAAGCAAGAATTAATCCCTATGAAGCTTGAAAGTAGTTTTTTGTTGAAAATATTAAAACCATCTAAACATTTTGTGTCTTTTTTTAAACTAGGAGGAAACCAAGATAAGTTTAATAATAGACTGTCATGAAACTTAGGAGAATAAGCAAGAAATGAATATGATGGAGTAAAATTGTATTATAATCCACATAAAACTTACAGTTCATGGATATGACTTCAATGATCTTTGAATAGTAGTTCTGAAAATAACTTTTTTGGTCAAAAATTACTGTTGAGCTGACAGAGCAGTTAAGTACATATATCATGGACCAATTGCAGGTAAATGGGTTTAGTACAATTTGGTGTTTGTTGGTTGGCATAGACCTGATGGGCCAAAAGGCTTGTTTCTATGCTGTGTGATTCTATCATTGCTGAATAGTTGGGAACAGTGGTAATGTGGCAATGTCATTTGATCAGTACTCCAAGTGCAATTGTTCTGGGGATGCAGGTTTAAATCCCCCCATAGCAGCTCATGGAATTCAAAATTCATTCAATCTACAATACAGAGCTTGAATCAGTAATGGTGATCGTGACAACTATATTGTTGTCAATACCCATCTGGTTCACTAATGTCCTTTAGAGAAGGAACATTTACATCCTTACTTAGTCTGGCCTTTGTGTGACTCCAGGTCTACAGCAATGTGATTGACGGCTGTCTGAAATATCCTCACAAGCCCGTTCAAGGGCAAGTAGAGATGTACAACAAATGCTGGCTTTGCTAGCAACTGCCACATCCCAAGAAATAATGAAGGATAAAAAATAAATGTAATTTGAAAATGAATGTTTAATGTGACACATCCCTATCATGGCATTATGTACAAGAAGTAACTTCAACTTTTAGAAGTGTTATGGTACTGAAAGAGGCCATTCAGCCCAATGTGTCAGCAGTGACATCTAAATGAGCATCATGACTGTGTCATTCTCCTGCCTTTTTCCCATCCTCTTGCACATCTTTTCTTTTTAAATAATTATTCAGTGCCCTGCTTCAATTGAACCTGCCTCCACCACTAAAGGTGACTGAACTATTAAATAATTAATACTGAAGTTAATTCTGCATGATAAACAGCGATCCTTTTCTGATGAAGGGTCTAAGCCCGAAACGTCAGCCTTTCTGCTCCTATGATGCTGCTTAGCCTGCTGTGTTCATCCAGCCCTGCACCCTGTTGTCTCGGATTCTCCAGCATCTGCAGTCCCTACTATCTCTGATCCTTTTATGTGTTCTTTTGTATTATGGATGTGATGCATCAAACTATAGATCACTGCTGAGTTTAAATGATGGCTTCAAACCTCAAATCAGGAACTTAAACAGCTATCCCAGGCTAACAATTCAAAGCAGTACTGTATTTCAGATGAAATATTGAGTTGAAGATACATTTGACCACTTAGATTGATGTAAAAGTTCAGATGGCACTTTTTGAAGAAGACGATGAGGTTCTCTCACTGTCTTGATCATATTTATTCTTCAATCAATACCACTAAAACAGTCTATTTGATTGCAATGGACTGAATCTTATAGCATCTTTGGCTATGTTGAGATTTGAGGCAAAATTGAACAAGAGGTCCAGGATCTCAATGTCGGGAGCATCTCACCACATCCTTTATGGATTTTCTGAGTGATGAGATAATCGTCCCCTTAATTGTGAATTTAGGGGAACTATAGCTTGGTAAATGCCAGCAGTTTGTCTCATTAATATTCACCTTCCTATCTTACCAAATGCACTGAGTGAAGTAGATGCTCAGAATTCTCAGTAAGGAATTCAGTTCGCTGCTGGCCAAAAGTTGCTCAGGACCAAACAGCATCAAAAGGCATGATCCAGACACACCAGCCACACACACACACACCCCTCACCTGCAGACATTGGCATTAACATTTACCTACCCTTCACAACCATCATGGCACCTCTCCAATCCACTTGCAGGTCACTTAGGAAGCACAGACTTGATTTGCAGGGTGCACCAGTAATTGGCATTGAAAGGTTGCTGCAAGGGCACCTTGTACAAAGGGGCAGGCACCCAGCTTACGGATTGGACCAGGCTGCATCACAGGGCTGTTCGCTTGTTCTCTCAGTGCTTGCTCACCGCACTTTGTTTTGCCATGCTGTGCCATAGGGTGGGTAAAAGGCATGGAAGAAGGTGCTCAGGCAAACTATTGAACCTCATATTGAGTGCTGAAGGGGAGACGGTCCCCAAGCAGAAATTGAGATGCTGTTCTTCAATGGATCACTGCAGCAAGGCTGAGACAGAGAGGTTGGCCAGGGAACATGGTGGCGTGTTGAAGTGGCAGGGAACCAGAAGCTCAGGATCATTTTTATGGGTAGAACGTAGGTGTTCTGCAAATTTAGTCTGCGATTTATCATCCCCAGTGTAGAGGAGACCACATTGTGAGCAGCCATGTAGATGTATTGTGTTGTTACTCGGTCGGCATGGCACGTTCACCAGGTTGGTTCATGTACTGAGGCTGAAACTAACTGAATGGTGGGGACATGGCCCTCATTATCAGGAAGCAGCCTGTCTCACTGTGTGAAGGAGTGTCTGCAGCCTGCACCTGCAGGATGACACATCTGAGACCAAAGAAATTATTTTGCTTCGTATGTTCCCAGCATAGGTCATTTCCACCAAGAGTCTTGCGCCCAGGTGTTAGTGGGATGCTGGTTGCTGTGGCTGCCTTCCTAAGAAGGCAAAGGCAAATGACTCCTACATCCAGGGGCAGTCTTGTGTATTGCTGAGTTTGAGGATCCAGTAGCCTTACAAGGCTGGGACAAGGGCTGGCAAGTGTGACCATGGCTAATGACACCATTCCACATCCCCCTAACTGATGTTGAGCACAGATACAACTCTAACCCATGCTTCAACTAGGCCCGTAGTGGAATAGATGGTAGGGCTGCAGTGAATGCAGGTTCTGCTGCTGGGTGAAGTTTGCAGGATAAGTCTGGGTGGGGCAGATCCTCCAGTATAGTCTCAGCAGAGATTGCAGCATCACCTTGACATGCTGTGTTCTACACAACTGGAGCAGTCTACAAGGTGAAGCAATAGTTGCTGAGGAACTGGGAGAATGGGAGCACTTTCAGCAGAGGTGAACAAGGACACTGGGGAGAAGGAAACTTTCCATTTGCAGGACAGAGCTCAGCTGCATCGTGTTTGATCCCAGAAGATGAGAGCTGGATGCAGAAGATCATTGCAGACTAGTGATTGGTCATGATGCCAATGTTTTGCTTGCATTGTGGAGCAAACTGAAACCTCTTTTGGTTTTTGTTCACATTTTCTGTCTGTAAGTAAAAGCTCATTTTTGGAATTGTCTGATGCTTGCCTGGATGTAATGTTCCCTTATTCTACAATAACAAGATGCAGGTCTACTTTGGGCATTGAGGATAGAGTGAGTGTTTAGATGGAATGTAGAACCATACAATTATACAATGTAGAAGTGACCCTTCGGCCCATCAAGTCTGTACCACCAAAACGACACTGAATCTTCACTAGTCCCACTTTCCAACATTTGGCCCATTTCCTTGAATATTATGACAGTTATGGACAGACCAACTGCATGGCTTAATAGCTAATCAGCAGTCAAAGCAAGAGAATGGTGTTGTATCCATGAGGAGGTGTTGGCCATGCTATGTGCCATGAGCAGCATGGATTTATGGCTGTTGTTCTATTATGTTGTTGGTGAGGCGCCTTGTCAGATTTCCAACACTTGACCAGCTGTGCAGCAGGCTTATGAAGATGGCACGGGTGCAAGGGACGCTGGCTTTTTGGTGGCTATCCAGTGAATGGCGAGTTGATCTGGGAACAGCGTGTGGTAAATTAGGAATAGAATCAAATGTGTGGGACACCAGCAGGGTGGGATAAGTTGTTAATGAGAGATAGTAGGAACTGCAGATGCTGGAGAATCCTAGACAACAAGGTGCAGGGCTGGATGAACACAGCAGGCCAAGCAGCAT
>NC_063341.1:52903021-52943855 GCF_021869965.1 Rhincodon typus | reverse complement strand
ATGCTGCTTGGCCTGCTGTGTTCATCCAGCCCTGCACCTTGTTGTCTCTAAGTTGTTAATGAAGCGTTTTTCGGAAGATATGGTGAGAAATGGTCCTTGCAGCGAGAATCCCTCTGAAAAACTTGATGCAACTCGCATTTAACCAAAAACACAAAAGATTCAGCCTGTTCTGTTTTGTGAAGTCTAATTGACTGCCTCATTTTCCATATTACAGCATGTACTGCATGTCAAGATGCATGTAGCTGACTGCAAGTGCTTTGGAACAATCCTGAGATCATGAAATTGTTGTATAATTGCTATGTTTTATCTTTCTTTGGCAATGCATTTTCATCTCTGCACCTTTGGTAAGACAACACAGGGAAATATTGTTTTTTTTTGCCTGCAATATAATAGAAATCATATTTTAGAGATTTGGCATCCAAATATAAATATTTGGAAGCTTATTAAAATGATTTTAAAGGTCAAATAATTTATTAGGGTCAAAAATGCTTCATATTTGTCACACTGATGAATAATTAACATAAATTTCCGTTATCCTGTTTTCAGTCCGATTGGAGCGATATTTAACAAGTCAAATAACTTGTAAACTGTGGATAAAACAATGGCTTGACTGGTCTCCCATCATTAATTTTTCGGGGACCAGTAGAAGTCCCTCGGAAATTGTATAAACCAGTGGAAATGTTCATTTTCACAATCCCCTGGTGATTAAACTGGTCAACCACCAAAGTTATGATGGGATTGCGTAGCATGGAGGAATTGCAAGTCCAATTGGATAATGTAAATATAATCAGAGAGATATAATGAATAAAAATTTGCAAAAAGTGGGAAATGAAAATCACAGAAAATATTCAAACAAACCGGAGAATGAGAAATAGGAAAATGAAGAAAAGAAGAAGGCAAATGGACCAGGTCTATTTAATATTAAGACTGAAAATGCAAAAGTGGAAGAACAGTGAGTGATATTCTCCCAAGCCCTGAATGACGTGGGCGATGATAATACATCAGGTGAAATGTTCAGTGACGCCCTTTTAACGTAAAGACAGAAAAGTCTGGGACATCAAAATGAGAGTCTCACTCATGAGTGGCAACGGGGCTATTAACATGAATTATCACACATTACTAACCTAATTTCTACATAAAGAGATATTTCTCTACTCAAAGATATGCAGTTTCCCATTCTCCCACTGTCAGATAGAACATGGCACCAAGAATTCCTGACATGAAAGTCAGAACAGGTTCCTGGCAACTCCTGCCGCTTACTGTTACAGATCTCAGTTGTGGACATCAGTCACTAGTATCTCGGAGCACATTCCATGGGAAGTGACTGCACAAATCCCACATCCCAGGACATTGGCATCCAACAAGTACCAAACTCTTCAAACCATGATGGCACATTTCTGATCCACTTACCGTCCACCTCTGCACTGCACCTCTCATCGGAATGCTGCTGCAAGGACACTTGTGCCAGTGAACATCACCCAGCCTTCACTCTGACTGACCCTGCATCTCAGGGCTGCTCGCTCACTCCCTTAGCTCTCTCACATTTTGTCTAGCTGGATGTTTACAGCATCCCCGTCTTACTTTGCCTTACCTGCTTTACCTTACAAAGAACAAAGAAAATTACAGCACAGGAACAGGCCCTTCAGCCCTCCAAGCTTGTGCCGATCTAGATCCTCTATCTAAACCTATCGCCTATTTTCCAAGGATCTGTATCCCTCTGCTCCCTGCCCATTCATGTATCTGTCTTGATACATCTTAAATGACACTATCGTGCCCGCATCTACCACCTCCGTTGGCAAAGCGTTCCAGGCACCCACCACCCTCTGTGTAAAGAACTTTCCACGCATATCTCCCTTAAACTTACATGTTGCTGTTTGACTCTATGCTGCGTCAGTGTTACACTTACACAAGATCCGTCCACTAAATATCATGGGAATTTATCAGTGGGCCACTACAGTGTGAGGGAAGCTGGAGAACTTAATTGTGGAGATTGGAGTTAGCGTGGAATGCAGAGGGGATTATAATAGTAAAGGGGGTAATTCAACATATAATGAGGAGAGACAATGGAGCATGGAAAGGAGGGGGCTAATGTGGGTGGGGTCATCAACAATCAACAGCACACTGGCTATGATGGAGGGACTACTAGTTCAGGCATAGAAATGTACCAGGAATGAAAGACTTTAGTTACACGAGGAGACTAGAGATGCTTTGATTGCTCTGGATAGATCAGAAAAAGAATAAGAGGAAATTAGATCACATTGTTCAAAATGTTGAACACTTTTATACAGTGAGTAGGAGGCAAGACAACCTTGCAAATTTTAAAGCTATATTCTTAAAAATGGACACAAAAGATTTTACAATGGCTGCAAGACATTATGTGACTTTCAGCAGTGCCAACTCCAGATAATCCTGAAATTCAAGCAGTTGCATAATTAATTCTGGGTGATCATGGTCACTTGTGAAATTCACACATCCCTTTGGTAAGGATAGACCTTTACCAATTAGGACTTTCACATATCTGCTACCTCATCCTGCTGCTTCACTATGGACAATGAAGACATTTAAACTTAATAGCTGTAGGAGAAGTATGAAATGGATATCATCGATCTTTCACTATTTTATGATGGCTTCCCAACCCAAGCACAAAGCTCTTGGTTGTCTCAAACTCTCAGAAGTGAAGCACCAGAACACAAAATGAATACTGGCTTAACACCACTGTAAATGGAAAAGAACTTTGACCTTGTAACAGCCAACCATATTCATTACCTGTCTTTAAAATTGACAGCAGAAGCTATTCATAAATTGAAAGACCAGCTGAAAGCCTTTGAACCAGCTGTAATGCAACTATGCAGCCAAGGTAATAACTTTACCTTAAAAGTGGGAGGAAGCCTGTTTCAATTTAAAGTGCACCCTAGAGCTGACTTTCTGGCAATTCTGCAAGAAGCATCACATTTTATTGACCATCCTCTGCCTTTATAAGAGATCCAATCCAGTTAAAGCATGAATTCATCTAAGAAGCAATAGGTTTATTATGAAAGAGACTGAAGTAACTCCAAATTGTAATATTTTTTCATCTGTACCTAATCTCAGTGTGTGATAGCATGTGTGAGATTTCACATTTAAACTTCTCGGGCAAGTATGTAATAATAAATAATCTTTCCAATTTTTAAAATCACAAACTATTCCTGCTGGAAAGTTTAACAGTGTGACCCATCAGTCTGAGAGCATTAAAACAAATGAACCTCACGCAATAACACACTTTGATCATAGGAAAACACATAAATTCTATTCCTTGCCATTGATAGATAGGGGAAATTAGCAAGGGGACACAGATGTAAAATGACAGGCAAAATAACAGAGAAGATATGATGAAACATTGTTCTAAACAACAAGTTGTGAAAACCGGGAATGCATTATCCAGAAGGGTGGTGAAAGCAGATTCAATAATAATTTTCAAAAGCAACTTGGGTAAATACGTAAAAAGGAAAAATGGCTATGGGGGAGGTGCAGAGAGGTTAGACTAAATGGATAACTCTTTCAAAGAAGCAAGAGGAGCCAAAAGGCCTCCTCTGATTCTACAGATAAGAAAATCATAGAGTCAGAAAGAATCCATTCAAACTTCTGAGGCCATGCTAGCTCTCTGTAGAGTAATCCAACCAGGCCCAGTCCTCCACTCTATCCCTGTAGCCCTGCAGAAGAATTTCCCTCAAATGGCCATCCAATTTCCTTTTGAAATCATTAATTGTCTCTGCTCCCACCATCCTTATGGTAAATGTGGCCCAAGTCATTAACACTCACTGTGTAAAGAAAGTTATTTCTATACCCTTGCCCACTTGGCATTGCATGCCCAAAACCGTAAATCATTTTATTCCAGATTTTTGATTTGAATTTAAATTTCACCATCTGCCATGGTGGGATTTGAACAAAAACAGATTCGCCAGAATATTAACATGGGGTTGCTAGCCCAGCGATGTTACCACAACACCACCAACCCCAACTGAAGGGCCCCACCTCACCAAATTTAGTGAAATAACTCTACAAAGGCCGATATCCCATCACCAAGTCACCCTTTATTTACACGTGCATAGTATATGACACTGACCCAGCTAGCTTAGAGCCAGCTCTCAGAATTAACAGAACCCCGACACTCCTGTTTATATCTGTCAGCCAGGGCTCCCTGATTGGACCAGGTTAACTTATATTCTATGAGGTCCACCTGGCTGACTTCGTTCCAATCACTACATTTGGTAGCTGTGGTGTCCCAATCAGGAAACTAGCTTCTTTATTTTCACGTTTGCTGGGCAGGCAGGTAATTGGGGGGATGACAGGTTGAAGCAATCAGGCAGCCATTCATTGATCACTTAAGGGCGTTAATTGCTGGTGAGTCATGAAACAACCCCATGGACCTTCCCCATCCAGTTAATTGTGTTGGTGGAAAGAGGGGTTGGATTTCTCTCCAAGCAAACTTGCCAAATTATTTCCCCCACTGTCTCCAAGAGGGAAAAATCGTCTCAAGGTGATGTTCCAACCACATACCTGCGCCATCCCAAAGACTACCTATTTATGCCACCTTAATATTGGTCAATGCCATCTCGCCAAAGCACACTTACTGCTGAAACTCTCATTTGTACCTTTTGCCATTTCTAGATCTCTAGACATACTAGACAGTCTCTCAAATTCCAAACAAACGCCATCTATGAGTTCGCTGATGACACCACTGTAGTGGAACAGATATCTAACAATGACGAGTCAAAATACAGAAGAGAGATAGAGAGCTTGGTGACATGGTGCAATGAAAACAATCTGTCTCTCAATGTTGGCAAAACTAAAGAACTGATCATCAACTTCAGAAAGAAAGGAGGAGAACACGCCTCCATCTACATCACCGGGACTGAGGTTGAGAGGGTGAAGAGCTTTAAGTTCCTCGGAGTGACAATAACCGACGACCTGTCCTGGACTTCCTATGTAAATGCAAGAAGGCACAACAACGCCTCTTCTTCCTCAGGCAGCTCAGGAAATTTGGCATATCCATAAGGTCCCTCACCAATTTCTACAAATGCACCAATGAAAGCATACTGTCCAGGTGCATAACAGCCTGATAGGCAACTGCTCTGCACAGGACCCTAAGATACTACAGAAGGCGTTGCACACAGCCCAGACCATCACAGAAGCCAGCCTTGCATCCATGGGCTGTATTTACTTGGCCCACTGCCACTGAAAGGTGGCCAAAATCATCAAGGACCCATTGCACCCTGGTAATGATTTCCTACAACCTCACACAAGCAGGTTCAGGAACAGCTTCTTTCCAGCTGTTATCAGACTGTTGGATGGACTGTAGCCTCAAATAATATAAACTGCAATGTAACCTGTACGCCTCTAAGTCTTTTTGATCTGTACATCCTTTGTTGGCTGTGATCTGCCTGCACTGTTCATAAACAAAGCTGTTCACTATATTTCGATACACGTGACAATAAAATCAAAATCAAAATCAAACAATTGGGGATACTGGAAATCAGAAACAAAGATATAAATTGCTGGAGAAACCCAACAGTTCTGGCAGCATCTGTGGAGAGAAAGCAGAGTTAATGTTTCGGGTCCAGTGCCTCTGCTTCACACATAGAGAGTAGCTAGGAAAAGGTGGTATATGAGGAAGGATAAGCAGTTGATAGGGCAAAGTGGCAGTCAGTGCGACAGGTTGAGGTCTGTTTCAGTGCAAGAAGTGTCAGGAATAAAGGTGATGAACTTAGAGCATGGATCAGTACTTGGAGCTACAATGTTGTGGCCATTACGGAGACTTGGATAACACAGGGTCAGGAATGGTTGATGGATGTTCTGGGGTATAGATGTTTCAATAGAAATAGGAGGGAGGTAAAAGAGGTGGGGGAGTGGCATTGCTCATCACGGATGGTATCACAGCTGCAGAAAGGGAGGTCATGGAGGAGGGTTTGTCCACTGAGTCAGTATGGGTGGAAGTCAGAAACAGGAAAGGAGCAGCCACTTTATTGGGAGTTTTCTATAGACCCCCCCAAAAGCAACAGAGACACCGAGGAACAGATTGGGAGACAGATTTTGGAATGGTGCAGAAGTAACAGGGTTGTTGTCATGGGTGACTTCAACTTCCCTAATATCGACTGGAACCTCTTAAGTGCAAATAGTTTGGGTGGAGCAGATTTTGTCAGGTGTGTCCAGGAAGGATTTCTGACTCAATATGTAGATTGGCTGACTAGAGGGGAGGCCATTTTGGATTTGGTGCTTTGCAACGAACCAGGCCAGGTGTCAGATTTCTCAATGGGAGGGCATTTAGGTGATAGTGATCACAACTCCCTGACTTTTACTATAGTCATGGAGAGCGATAGGACCATACGGTATGGGAAAATATTTAACTGGGGGAGGGGGAATTACAATGCTATTAGGCAAGAACTACGGAGCACCAATTGGGATCAGATGTTCTCAGGGAAATGCACGATAGAAATATGGAGATTGTTTAGGGAGCAGTTGCTACAGCTACTGAAAAGGTTTGTCCCACTGAGGCAAGGAAAGGATGGTAAGGTGAAGGAACCTTGGAGGACAAGACATGTTGAACACCTAGTCAAGAGGAACAAGGAAGCTTAATTAAGGCTGAGCAAGCAAGGATCGGACAGGGCTCTAGAGGTCTACAAGGTAGCCAGGAAGGAAGAAGGGAGTATGAGAAAGCCTTGGTGGCGGGATCAATGAAAACCCCAAGGCTTTCTATACTTATGTGAAGAACAAGAGGATGGCCAGAGTGAGGGTAGAGCCAATCAGGGATAGTGGAGGGAACTTGTGTGCAGAGTCAGAGGAGGTAGGGGACGTCCGTAATGAATACTTTGCTTCAGTATTCACCAATGACAAGGACCTTGACGTTTGTGAGGACAGTGTGAAACAGGCAGATATGCTCGAACGGGTTGATGTTAGGAAGGAGGATGTGCTAGAAATTTTGAAAAACAGGAGGATAGGTAAGTCCCCTGGGCCAGATGGGATATACCCAAGGTTGTTAAGGGAAGTGAGGGAAGAGATTGCTGCCCCTTTGGCAATGATCTTTGTGTCCTCACTGTCCAGTGGAGTAGTACCAGAAGTTTGGAGGATGGCAAATGTCATTCCCTCGTTCAAGAAAGGGAACAGGGATAATCCTGGAAATTACAAACCGGTCTGTCTTACTTCTGTGGTGGGCAAATTATTGGAGAGGATTCTGAGAGATAGTATTTATGATTATTTGGAAAAGCACAGTTTGATTAGAAATAGTCAGCATGGCTTTGTGAGGGGCAGGTCGTGTCTCACAAGCCTTATTGAATTCTTTGAAGATGTGACAAAACACATCGATGAAGGTAGAGCAGTGGATGTGGTGTATATGGATTTTAGCAAGACATTTGACAAGGTTCCACATAGTAGGCTCATTCAGAAAGTAAGGATGCATGGGATTCAGGGAAATTTGGCTGCCTGGATACAAAACTGGCTGTCCAATAGAAGACAGAGGGTGGTAGTAGATGGAAAGTATTCAGCCTGGAGCTAGGTGACCAGTGGTGTTCCGCAGGGATCTCTTCTGGGACCTCTCTGCTCTTTTGTGATCTTTATAAATGACTTGAATGAGGAATTGGAAGGGTGGGTTAGTAAGTTTGCTGATGACATGAAGGTTGGTGGAGTTGTGGACATGGCTGTTGTAGGTTGCAACGGGACATTGACAGGATGCAGAGCTGGGCAATGAAGTGGCAGATGGAATTCAACGCAGAAAAATGTGAAGTGATTCATTTTGGAAAGTCAAATTTGAATGAAGAATACAGGGTTAATGGCAGGATTCTCGGCAGTGTGGAGGAACAGAGGGATCTTGGGTTCCATGTTCACAGATCCCTCAAAGTTGCGACCCAAGTTGATAGGGTTGTAAAGAAGGCGTATGGTGTGTTGGCTTTTGTTGGCAGGGGCATTGAGTTTAAGAGCCATGAGGTTATGCTGCAGCTCTATAAACCTCTGGTTAGACCACACTTGGAATATTGTGTTCAGTTCTGGTCACCTCATTACAGGAAAGATGTGGGAAGCTTTAGAGAGGGTGCAGAGGAGATGCTGCCTGGACTGGAGGACAGGTCTTATGAGGAAAGGTTGAGGGAGCTAGGGCTTTTTTCATTGGAGTGAAGAAGGATGAGAGGTGACTTGATAGAGGTTTACAAGATGATGAGAAGCATAGATAGAGTGGATAGTCAGAGACTTTTTCCCAGAGCGGAAATGACTATTACGAGGGGTCATAATTTTAAGGTGATTGGAGGACAGTATAGGGGAGATGTCAGAGGTAGGTTCTTCACATAGAGTGTGGTGGGCAAATAGAATGTGCTGCCGGCAGTGTTAGTAGACTCAGATACTTTAGAGACTTTTAAACGACTCTTGGATAGGCACATAGAGGATAGTAAAATGTAGGGTATACAGGGTAGGTTGACCTTAGTAGGATAATGGGTTGGCACAACATTGTGGGCTGAAGGGCCTGTACTGTGCTGTATTGTTCTATGTTCTATGTTCTATGCCGAAGACAGGGGGTAGGGTTAAAGGAGTAAATGATAGGTGGAGCCCAAAGGGAGAGAAAGACGGTTGGGCAGACATAAGGGTGGGTAGTAGTAAGCTAGGGAGGCAAAAATGCTGATAATAGGTACTGTACGTGGATGAAAATGTGTTGAGGATGTGAACAAGGCATTTGGTATGCTTGCCTTTATTGGTCAGTGCATTGAGTATAGAATTTGGGGGGGTCATGTTGCACTGTACAGGACATTGGTTGGATCACTTTTGGAATACTGTGTTCAATCCGGTGTCCCTGCTAAAGCAAAGATGTTGTAAAACTTGAAAGGGTTCAGAAAAGATTTACAAGGATATTGCTGGGATTGGAGGGTTTGAGATGTAGGGAGATGCTGAGTAGGCTGGGGCTATTTTCCTGGAGGGTCAGAGGATGAGGGGTGACCTTATAGAGGTTTATAAAGTCATGAAGGGCATGGATAGGGTGAATAGCCAACATCTTTTCCCCAGGGTAGGGGAGTCCAGAACTTGAGGGCATAGGTTTAAGGTGAGAGGGAAAAGATTTCAATGAGACCTAAGGGGCATCACAGGGAGTGGTGCGTGTATGGAATGAGCTGCCAGAGGAGATGGTAGAGGTGGGTACAATTACAACATCTAAAAGGCATCTGAATGGGTACATGAATAGGAAGAGTTTAGAGGGATATCGGCCAAATGCTGGCAAATGGGACTAGATTAATTTAAGATACCTGGTTGACCTGGAAAGTTGGACTGAAGAGTCTGTTTCCATAATGTGTACCTCTATGTCTCTATGGCTGCTCCCTCCACCTACGGTCAGGTCAGCAGGATGTCAAGGTGGCAATACTGTGCCTATGGCTCCTGTTTGGCCAACCTGTGACCCATCAAGGCAATTCCCCATGAGCATTCTTCATCCCCACCATGACAAAACTGATTTCCCACTCTCTTGGCCTAAGCTTACCAGCCTGACCCCAGCAAAATCTCAGACATACAGTTGCGCCCAGATGGTATCTCTCCTTCTGGAAATACCTATGGTGCCAGCAATAACCACCAGCCTGACCACCATTAAGTTGCTGCAGGGCAACCCAGTCAAAGCAGGGAGGCTTGCTCCTGTCTTTTCAGCGAGGAAAGTGGGGCCACTGCCTCTGGGTACAATACCAGCATTTAAAACTGGATTCATTGCCAAGCCTAGATTATGCATTCCTGATAGCTAAAGGAAGCAAGGGATGAAATAGTTGAGGTTATCACCATTATTTTTTAATCTTTGTCTAGATACAGATGTGATGTTGGAAGAATGGATGACTGATAATGTTGCACCATTGCTTAAACAGGGAGAAAGGGATGAACCAAGTAACTCCAGACCAGACAGCCTTAGCAGTGAGCAAATTATTACAACATATTCTGAGTACCAGCGAGAATGATCATTTATGGAAGCACGCATTAATTAAGAATAGTCAATATGGATTTATCGAAGGAAGGTTTTGTCTGAATAAGTTGAATAATTTTTTGAATAAGTACCTAGGAGGGTTGATGGGAGTGTTGCACATCATGAAGTCTGCACAAATTTTAGCAAGGCTTTTGGCAATATCCCATGGAGCAGACTGACCAGAAAATTAAAAACTCACGGCATTGAAGGGAAAGTGGGAAGATAGATCCAAATTTGGCTCCAAAGTGCAGGAAGCAAAGAGTTATAGTCAATTTGTGTAACTTGAAGTCTGTTTCCAGTTGAGGGGACTCCACAAGGTGCAGTGTGGGTCTCCTGTTGTAGTAGGGTATATTGATATATCTCTTGGTGTGTTTCCATATTTATGAAAGTTGACCATGTGGTTGATCATGAGAAAGAAAACTATAAAGTGCAGGAAGAAACTACAAGATTGCAGGAAAGTGGGAAATGGAACTCAAACCAAAGAAATGTGACATAATGTATTAGCAAGGGGATTCATGGAAAATGATAGGATGCTAAGAAGTAACTAGTGTAAAGTTATCAGTAGAACAATTAAACGGGAGTTGAAAAATATTTTTTTCACTCAGAAAGTGTGGTGGGGATCCGGAACTCACTAGTTGAAAGGTAGCAGAGGCAGAAATCCTCTGTATTAACATGAGTTTTCATTATAAGGTTTGGGACCAAGAGATGGAAGGTGGGACAGACCAATTCATTTTCTACCAGCATGGACATAATGAGCCAAATAATTTCCTCTATGGCAAAAATCTTTTCTGTTTTTTCTAACTGCCGGTAGCTCTCAGAAGTGAAAGTGATCTATTTTGGAAATTAGTAATTGTACCTGCTCAATAGGCAATTTTTAGTAGTCAAAACAATGGGTGTAGGTGATGGCCTAGTGGTATTATTGCTAGACTATTAATCCAGAAACCCAGGTACTGTTCTGACATGGCAGATAGTGGAATTTGAATTCAGTAATAATCTGGAATTAAGAGTCGAATGATGACCATGAAACCATTGCCCGATTGTCAGGGGAAAAACCCATCTCATTCACTAAAATCCTTTAGGGAAGGAAATTTGCCACCCTTACCTGATCAGGCCTAAATGTGACTCCTGACCCACAGCAATGTGGTTGACTCTTAACTGCCCTCTGGGCAATTAGGAATGGGCAATAAATGCTGGTCCAACCAGCAATGCCCACATCCTATGAATGAATAAACAAAATACTAGAAGAAGAAGGAGCAAAAGACAGTTTCCAGATTAATTTGAAATAAAACTAAAGATCCTTTACAAAGTCAGTAAATGATGTCGTAATACTGTCACTGAAGTTGAGTTGGCAAATCAGTTGCCATGTATTTGTGTTGCTTACACTGTTCAAAACTGTTCATCATTATCATTGGCCCACACTGGCTCCCTGTGCACCAACGTTTCCAAATTTTGATTTTTTTGAATTCCACCCTTTTGAGTTGCCTTGATTATACTTATTTACATTAAGTTAATTGCAGTAAATTGAAAACACTGCACAATTGTAAGCTTTTATCACAGAATTTGACAAAGAACAGTCTTCAGTTATGTTTCTGTTCTGCATTCCTAGCAGCATTGATGTTGCTGAGGTACAATTCCATGGTTATGGACAATAGCCTGATACGTTACTCAAGTGGTCATGCAACATGTGTGATCCTTGATAATGATTATTATTAGAAAACTAATAAACAATGGAAGCACCACAGATGAACACAGTAATTTGTTCTGCTTACTAGCCAACAATAGTATGCCCAACTACTGCTTTGCCTCTGCTGCGTTAATCCAGGGAGAACAGGAGTATGAACTTAATAGCTTCCGATTTTTATGTTTTATTACTGCATAGATGGAGCCTTTATCCATTACACCCTAACAAATGAAGTGATCTTTTGTTTCAAATCATCAAGCAAACAAATTCCTAATGTTAGGGGTTGATTATGCAATTGCCTGCTTTGAGGCACATTAGTAGGCAGCATTTCTGGCTTCATCTTTGAAATGGATGACATATTCCAAGATTGATGTTCTGAGATTAATTAGCAGTTTATGATTAAGGGTGAGTCAGCCTCAGATTTACGAGAATAAATAGCTTTAAGTAAATTGCTAAAAGACATCTGTGCGAGCCTGATGATGTGCAGGATTGATGCATTAATATCTCATAGTAGTCTAGAATGGTGACATGGCTCACATCCCTGCAGGTTCCAAATTAGAATGGCCCTGATCTTTGTTGTCAGAAAGGGACAGAGAGAAAAAACACAACGTTGGAGGAAAAACCTGAGAAAGAGGCAACCCCAGGCCAAGAATGACTCAACAGCAGCACTGGCAAAGCCAATCAATCCTTTTGAGATTAAAGGGAGTGTGTCTAAAGAGAGAAAAGATACAACATTAAAATTAGAAAAGTTTAACTTCTAAAAAAGTAAGTTGAGCCTGTGCTTCTTAATATTTTCTCCAACATGACAGAGAACAGTGTGCTTTGTAAGTGATTAATGAAAATGGGAGTATAGGGGAAGTCTCAGCAGTAATCATTTGTCGTGTTTGTTTCAAACTTAATTTACCATTAAGTGTAGGTGCTTCCACCTATCAAAAGTCATGCTTCATTGTGTAAAGATTGCTATTAATTTTCTTAAAGTTTAAGATGTAGTTTTTATAATTTTCCTTTAGCCTGTATCCCAAATTGACATATTGATGTACTCTTTCTGCAGCGTCTAAGTGATTCTGAGCTGAGTCTGTGGCAGCTTCTATCCTAGTGGGCATAGATCCATAGCATTAGCTGCCCATAATTTAGCTGTATCTGGCATTAATTGCCAGTGTTACTCAGAAAAGCCACAAGGTTGAGTGATGTGGGAAATGTAACTGTCACACTGGCACAGTAGGAGATGCTCCTTTGAGGCTTTCGTCGTACATTATTGAGGGAATTGATCTCCCAGCATTAACCTCCTTCATCTTGATGAGCACAAGCATTTGGTGATTCTGTTTCCTTAAGCCTTCAGCTTTGTAATCATTCCCACATATGTATTATTCTGTATTTATTTATGTCTTTTATATCTCCAGTAATGTTTCATGCCATTCTTGATGGAGACAAGATGGGCAAAAGACTTGCCACACGTGCTTGGTGTGGCCAACTCAAGCTGTTCTAAAGTATCCTGCATTAACTGCAAGCAGGAAAAAAAATATACATTTGCAAAGTGCAGTCATCATAAGTAGGAAAAGAATTTTAATTAATCACAATTTGACATTTCTTTGGAGTTACATACATTGAAACAATCATCAAATATTGCTACGCCTAAATATTCAACAGCTAAATTTTAAAATAGTCTCAGGGCTCATTTATACTTAGCTTAGAGGATTACCATATTATTCAGAAAGCAAGTGAGCAGTATTGTCAAGATAAATATTAGTATGTAAATTCAAGTCTATACATGTTGAGAAAAATATGACCTGACCATGAACTAGTTTTCAGTTAAGGGTAGTTTGTTAAGTATTTTGTTAATAAATATTGCAAGATTGCTTAAACAAGAGTAAAATATTCCTACGTAATATATTGAGAAAACAACAAGTCAGGGGTCAGATCGGGCACACATGGAGGTAAGGATCAAGAAAATAGTAACTTAAATTGCAATTTATGAAAGAGGATGTTGAGGTGAAAGCCTTGAATGTGAAGTTAAAAAAATTGAATTTCAAATGTCAGTAAAGCTTGAGTTCATAATCCACAGTCTTTGAGAGGAATACATTCACAAAGAGAAACTGAAGACTAATAATTGAGGATATAAGATTAAAGGATATAGTAGTGGTGATTACAGTAAAACAAAGGAGAAGAGGAAACTCAAAGTAAAATAATTTCTAGTCACACTAGTTTCACTGTGATTACCTGGGCTAAGTCTCCAGGACAAAACATAATTCAAATCACTCAGTAAAATGTATTCACTACTAAAGTAGCTGAAGACCATCTAGGAGAAAACAATTGGCACTCCATTCACCAACATAAACATTTCCTTACTTTACCACCAACACATAGTGGCAGCTGTGTGCAGTATATACAAGATGCATAACATCAACTTACTGAGACTCCCAAAAACACCTTTCAATTCGGTGACCTCTACTACTGCGAGGGGGAGGTTGGTTAGCTTAGTGGGTCGACAGCTGGCTTATGCACAGTGACGTCAACAGCACGGGTTCAATTCCCACATCAGAAAAGGTTACCATGAAGGACTGTCCTTCTCAACCTTTTCCTTTGCATAAAGTGTGCTCACCCTCTGGTTAAACCACACCAGTTGCCTCTGTCTAGTGAGAGACTAGCCCTATTGTTCAGTAGGACATTGGAGACTCTACATTGTACTACAGTAAAATGATACGACACAGGAGCAAAAGTAGGCCAATTGACCCACTGAGTCTGCTCCACCGTTCAACGAGACCATGGCTAATCTGATAATCCTCAACTCTACTTTCCTGCCTTATCCCATAAACATTGATTCCCTTCCTGATTACAAGCCAAGATGGTGACACAGGGGTTCCAGCGGCGACACTGCAACTCCAGACCATGGATGGGCCCGGATACCTTACAGCGGAGGCAGTGGTGTTCCATCTGCAGCAGCATGCAGGCTCTCGGGACATCTGAGTGGTCACAGACTGAGGGATGGGCTTTGTGGCTTTGTTTTTCTGGCAGAGAGGACTCATGGTGGAGGCAGGGGAGTGATCTAAATGTTTCCTTTTCTTCTCACTGTTTCTTTTATTTCTGCTTCTGTTTTTAATCCTGTCTTTTATATACTAAGATGGCACTGGAGAATGGCAACTTTGTAGACTTTTCACTGTACTCCTGTATTCCTCCACTTGAGTACACGTAACAATAAAATCTAAATCTAAGGATGTCTATAGATTAACTACCCTCTGAGGAAAACAATTCCTTCTCATCTCTGTCTAAAATGGGCAACTTCTCACTCCAGTATGGTCCTAGACTCTGCAACAAGAGTTGTCATCCATAAACTTGGCAATAGTACATTCACTTCTGTCATCCAATCATTAATGCATCTTGTATGTAATTGTGGCCCCAGAATTGATCCTGGTGGCATTCCACTAATTAAAGGTCGCCATCCTGAAAAATGCCTTCACTATTCCAACTTTCTGTCTTTTATTAGTCAGCCAATCATTTATCCATGTTAATATACTACCACCCAACATCATGGGATCTTAACTTACTGAAGTAGCCTTATGTGCAGTATTTTGTTGAACGCTTTTTGGAAATCCAAATATATTACTCCTACTAGTTCACCTTTCTCTATCCCATTTGTTACCTCTTCAGAGAATTGTAATAAATTTGTCAGACATGATTTTCCCTTCATTAAGTCATGCTGACTCTGTGGGATTATATCATTCATTTCTAAATACTACATTATTATATCCTTTATAATCCTAACATTTTCCCAGTGGCAGTTGTAAAGCTAACTAGCCTATAGTTACAGAGATAGTAGGAACTGCCGATGCTGGAGAATCTGAGATAACAAGGTGTGAGCTGGATGATCACAGCAGGCCAAGTAGCATCAGAGGAGCAGGAAAACTGATGTTTCGGGTCTGGACCCTTCTTCAGAAATTTCTGAAGAAGGGCCCAGACCCGAAACATCTGCTTTCCTGCTCCTCTGATGCTGCTTGGCCTGCTGTGTTCATCCAGCTCTACACGTTGTTATAGCCTATAGTTACCTGATTTTTGAAGCATTTCCTTTTTGAATAAGTTTGTTACATTGGCAGTTTTCCATTCATCTAGATTTTTCCAGATTCTAAGCATTCTTGGAGGATTACTATCACTTTAGTGACTTCCATTAAAATCTTAGGATGCAGCCCATCTGGTCCAGAAGACACGTTGGCCTTTAGTCCCATTCGTTGCCCTAGTACTTTTCACAAGTGATCGTTATTGTGTTTAATTCCTCTAATCCCCTTGAGCCCTTTGATTTATTGGTATTTTTGGTATGCCATAACTGTCCTCTATCATGCAGACTGATGCAAATTATTTATTCAACTCCTCCATCATTTCCTGGTTCCCCTTCACTATTTCCCCAGCCTCTTTTTCTAAGGTGTTTATGTTCACTTTGGCCTCTATCTTCCTTATTATATAGGACATGGGCACATGAGAGCATCATCATAGAGTCCCCACAGTGTGGAAGCAGGCCATTCAGCCCATCAAGTCCACACCGACCATCTAACAAGAATCCTATCCAGACCTACCCCATCCCTGTAATCCTGTATTTCCCATGGCTAACCCACCTAGCCTGTGCATCTCTGGACACTATAGGCAATTTAGTATGGTCAATCCACCTAACCTGCACATCTTTGAATTGTGGGAAGAAAGCAGAGCATCCAGAGGAAACCCATGCAGACATGAGGAGAATGTGCAAACTCCACACACAGACAATTTCCCAAGGGTGCAATTGAACCCTGGTCCCTGGTGCTGAGGCATCAGTGCTAACCACTGAGTCACTGGGCTGCATCACCATCTACAAGTTCCATTCAAAGCATTGTACTATCCCATCTTAGAACTATACTGGCCATTCTTCATTGTTTCTGGTTCAAAATCCTGAAACTTCCCTTCTAACAGCATTGTGGGAGTTCCCACACTGGGTGGACTGCATGAACTTAGCCCACCATCACTTTCGATAGAACAATTACAAATGACCAACAAATGCTGCATTTGCCAGTGATGGTCACATCCCATGAAAGAATTTTTAAAAAGCTATATCTCATTCAGCACCATATACACCAGTTTTTATAAATGTTACATACCTAATGCGTTAATCAAGTATAAAATGCAATAAAACCAAATTTTTAAAAATAGAAATGTTAAATCATGAAAATTTTCTTTAAATTATTATAAACACAATTTTAATTGACTTCTTCCTTATTTAAAAAAATGTGATGGTCAACTATCTTGTTCCAATTTTTTGTGTTCCATTTGCTGTTTACATTAGGTACTCCAGTTGTTTGATGTCAGCCTTTAGCTGTAACTGTCAGGAATGAATACAGTTTGATTGGTAAGAGTGAACAGATTGCAAACATATTAAAACATATGGAACTGTTTATTTTTCAGAGAGGCATAATTCAAAATAGATTAAATTTTTAAACCAATCTGAGTGATTGTTAATTGTAATAAATGAGTCTTGACAAGTTCTCCACAACTTCTTCCGAAGACAGAATATGCTTCATCGGGAACCTGAAGAGTGTGGGGCACCATCCTAGCTGAAGGTCCAACCATATACCTTTCTGGTATTACTGGAAATCGCCAGTCATTTATTGCAGGTTTTTTTAAGGAGGTTAACAAGCTGGATAGATAAAGGGGGACTAGATTTACCCTCATAATACTGCCCTTTCTTGAGAACTTCACAGATTTTCTCTCTGACCCAGTTTGCCCCTTACCAACCCTCTCTTGACAGCTGCACCATATCTCAGTGTAGCTCACAACGCTCCCCACCTGCGCCCCTTTTTCTCACTTTTTTCTGACAACTTTCCATTTGCTTCACCCTTGGTGACCCTTCCCCCAACTCTGGCACTGTCATCCTAACAGCCTCCCCAAAGAAAACAGACGTGTGATAGCCCTGGTCTCCAGGACTTGTCCTGAGATGCTTTGTCCTGACGACTTCTCCTGTTATGCCCAACTAACCCCAGGGCGTTCTGCCCCCAGTCCCTCTTTTCGCTCTCACCTCGCTCCACCCTGCTGCTGGCTTATGGCGCGGCGCAGATAATTCCTCAAATTTTATCATCACTCCCGAATAGTTCACTGCTAAACTCCCACCACTATCAATTACCATATAATGTCCACACAGGGTCAGGAATGGCTGACTGACGCAAAATAAAAACACAAATGAATAAATCTACGGCTGTGAAATCTTTCCCAACTGCTCCCACTCCGCCGGCGTTGGTCCGTCGGAATGACGAGCGTAACAGCGGCGAAACGGGAGCAGCTCGGTACAGAATCTCCGTACGGGGAAGGCAATGGTTAAGATCTCGATTGGAAATGCCCGAAGATGGCGCTACAGGAACTGATACCGGCTCTTGCAGCTACACAGACGGGCGCCTGTACTCAATCTGGGTCTCCCATTTACTATAAAGGTTAATTGGAGAGCATTTGGAGCGGGGCACTGCGTGTAATTTATATGCAGCCATCCCTGTTAAACTTGTAGCTGGAACACACCTCTTAATATTAAGCAATGCGAACAAATCCGCGGAAAATAAGCAAAGCAATTGCATCGATTTCAGATTTCATTGCAATAATACAACCAGTTCAAGTGTAATGGTTTTCAAGCAGTGATTCTTTTAAAGAAAGAGACGTTTGTTAACATAAAGAAGCAGAACACTGAAATATTTAGAAATATTGGCAACACGTTTGTCCTGTTACAAAGTATTCTGCGGTGCAAGGATATTGGGGGGGGGGGGATGTTTGTAACAATTTAGAGAGGTCTATGAAACAGACTGTGGATAGGGTTTTACAATAACGCCACTTCTGCTGTTACATTTTAACAGGATTGTGGAGAATCCAGTTCGGAGTAAACACACGTCCGAAACTCCGTTCTTTCCGCACCCCCCCCCCCCCCCCCCCCCCCCCCCCGGAGACAAAGGAGGGTTTGGAAATAACCACCTGCTATCTGCAATCCTACAATACATCCTTAAAAGACAAACAAAAGACCTTAAAAATCTTAAAGAACACCATTCATTAGATCGACAAAGGGGGAAAGAAATAAATTATCATAATTAATCCTATCAGTGATGGTGGGTGGCATGATGTGCGTCCTTTAAGGTAATGTTGGACACTGGTAATATTAACATATACATATGCTTTTGTGGAGGCAGACAGTAAGCGTTTCCACAGCATTTCAGCCGCTTGGTAAACAAGCTTCAGGGGAAGGAAAAACAGTGCAGCTGCTGGCTGCAAGGAAAATAACATTTTCTGAAATCATAGACAATGCAGACATTTATGTAAAGTTATATCGCGTCTCTCTGCTTGCAAAAAAGTCTCAATGTTTCGCATCCATTCCCGTCTGATTCGAAATCTTTAACACACTTTCACTATTATTTTGCATTTGCTATTCAAGTTTTACGTTGTGCACGCTGAAGTACGTTTTGGGTAGGAAGGCTGCTCTCTTGAGCGATATGAACGTCTTAAAGGAATGTGATACACTTTCACATGTGCTTTTGAAAACAGTTTTAATTGCATTGATTGTCTCCAGCCCAATCTATTTTTCCCTCTGCACTATCATCCGTTTTATCCCTCGGGCCGATAAAAATACTCAGATCTCCCGGCTTTGTAAATAGCTGGGTGCAATTTCACTGCGCGTTCCCCTCATTCATTTTCGCTGCACTTTATTAACAGCATTAGCAATGGCAGATTTCTGGATAACGTTTGTTCAGATTTTAGTTGCCCTTGGTTTATTTATGCAGTCTCCAGAATTCTACCAGGAGACCTCCGATGTATTTGTTGGGTTAGGGGGAGGGGGGATGTGTGTGTGTGGTGGGGGGTACCTCACGAGGCAATTCACGGCGTTTTATATATACATACATACCTAATATAAATACACATACACAGACGTGTGTGGCTGTGTGTGCGTGTGTGAGAGAGAGAGAGAACGACAGTGGCTATTCCCACTACTTTCATGTTATTTTGTAAAGAGAAACTCTTTAGCAAAGTTTATTTGCAACGATGAAGATCTTTACGCGTCCCTATACCTTAACAGGATCGTGTTTAGCTGGCAGCTTTGAGTATCAGATGGGAAGCTTGTTTTCTTTTTCGGTTTTAAAAATGCAAGGGTTTTAGAAAGATCCCCACGCAGAGGTCCCCGCTACCTCCCATTGATGCTCCTGCAGCCTGGGTGGTCCGTCCACTTTGGTGAGCTGTTGCTTAGCAGCTAATAATAGTGGATGTTTGCTAAGTAATTTGCTTCTTCCTTAGCCAATGGGAATCCGGTCGAGAGGACTTTCCATCAACTCTTTTTGATGGGCTGGAGGCGGGTTTTTCTCTCCAAATGCTGGATGTGTGAGATCGGGGACAGAAGTGAAAGATTGAACTGAAAAGAAAGGGGATATTTCTCTTTTATTTTTGAAAAATTCCGCGGTGTTAGAAGGACGGAGCAAGGCGAGCGAGAGAGGGCAAGGAGATAAGAAAAAAAAACTACACGTGGATGTAGAGTCAAGATCCTCAAGGATTTCTGCGCGAAATGTTGGAATGGAAATATCAGACTTTCGCTCAGGAAGAGACTAGGGATTCGCCAGCTGGTTTTCTTGTCACTTTTGGGGGATTATTCCTGTTGTTGTTGTTGAACCGAACGATCCGCGACTGGTTTCCAGCGCCATGGCTTCAGTCTCTCATCCTCCCCGGAGCGATGGAGCTCAGCCCCCGAGGTACAGTCACCAAAGCCCGGCCGCTTGCTCGGATCTGCTGCGGAGACCCAGCTACTGCCACGCTGCTTTTGCATTGAAACAGATCTCCAAGGTGCAGAGAAACAAAAAAAAAATTCTTACTGTTAAGTTTCTCCCTTGCAAATAGGAAACATGCATTCGTTCAATAATAACGCCAGGGCTAATTCTAGTGATAACCCTTTACAGATTCAGGCACTTCCTGGGAGATTTTTTCTCTTATTTAGAAACTGCATTTGTCCCAGGGAATGATGTTTGGTTTGAAAGAATAGGGAAATGTTGTCAGATAAGTCTTCAGAAACGGCTTTCCCTCCAGAGGACGGACAGGTTTATTGACTGTTCACTTAACAAGGCAGTGCAGATGTGGGTGAGGAAGGTGCCTGGGGTTTGACTGGGGTGTGTTTATTAGAGTGTGTATGTGTGTACGTGTGAGGAAGTGCATATACAGGTGTGTGCATGTGTGTCTCCGGCTTGCCTTGTGTACAGTTGACCTAGAGGCTGCGGTGTTGCTCTTAAGTTTGTTATTGCGACTATTTGGCAGAGTGAAGAGCTGAACTTGTGAAAGCCTTGGAAGAATGTCAGCATTTTGTTTTTGATTAAACGAAGTAGAGACAGTTACTCGCGGTGTGTGTGTGGGGGGGTTTTGCTGGACGGAATGTGTCTTGCGGAGAGAGCAACTTCTCGCTGGGGGGAAAAGGAAAGGAAAGCGAGAAGCCTGAGCGTACAGGAGCTTGACAATTCTAAAGAGGGAGACACGGGTCCAGCCAATGAGCATTTGATCAGAGTTGACGGAAGGAGAAGCCGAGAGAACACAAAAGAGGAAGTATGAGAAAATGTCCTGGAGTGAAAGGCAGATTGGCAACAGCAATGAAAAGACTGACAGACAGGAGCGAGAGAGAGATGAGGGGAGGTGTGCTGGGGGGTTGGAGGAAGGAGATGGAAAACATAAGTAAAAGTTACAAAACGCAAAGGGAAAGTATGCAACGCCGAGAAATGCTGACTGCCGGGGTGCGACGTTAGCGAGGGAGAAGTGAAGAAAGGTAAATGAAGAAGTGTAGGGGAAAAGGCTGAAGGAGAGCCATGAAACCAGAGGAAATTGGAGAATTGGAAGGATGTGGAAACTGGAAACGGGAATGTAAAGGGAAACACTCAATGAAACAGAACACGGGGACAGAACAGGAGAATAACTGATACGTTATAGAAGAAAGAGGAAAAAAATGAAGCATGTAACAGACAGAAGGGGGAAATGATGTGAATTGTGTTGAATCAACTTATTTTTCTCTCCCGTGACCACTTTGTAAGTGGCACTGAGATTCATATCTTCTTTCTCTTAACAGTTTTCTTTCATTATTCATTGCTCAGATCTTTTTCTGTCCCCCTGCTATTTAATTAGAAATTAGACAGAAAGAAACTCCTTTCTTTTATTCTGTTTATGTTTATTTTATTTCCTAATCTTTTTGTTCTTTGTTTATTGCCCTTTCTGCTGTTTTTGCTCATTTTCTGTTCTCTACCCATTATCTTTGCTGTTACGTCTCTCACTTTCTCTGAACCTGACTCCCTTCTGCTTGCTCTCAATAATATTGCTCTTCCTTCCATTTCTTTAGCCGTGCTCACGTTATATTCTCTTTTCCCTCTTTCTGTGACTCTCTCCATGTCTTTGCTTTCCGTTTCAGAGTTCTTGCTTTCTTCCCAGTTTTGCCTTCCCTCCCATCTTTCTTCCCGCCTTCTCATTTACAATTCCTAAGCAAACCTTTTCCTCTCTCCCTTCACTTTATCTCCTTATTTACCTATGCTCACTTTCCCTCTCCCAATTTTTTTCTGTTTTGCTTGTCTTAAATGTCTCCTCTCCCCATCCCCACATTCTTTGCCCTTCTCTCTGCAGCCACTATCACCTTCTACTTTCTTTCTCTGCTACTGTACTTCATCTCCTCTTCCCTTCATCTGGTAAATCCTGTGGTCTGACGCAACTCTTCTCTTTGTTCCCTAGGGAAAGGCAGAGGGGCGGCGGGCTCCACTCTGGCTCCGAGCCCACTTCCAGGCACTGCTCTTCAGGTTGGGCTGCAGCATCCAGAGGCACTGTGGCAAGTTCCTGTTCATTGGGCTTTTGGTTTTTGGAGCTTTTGCTGTTGGCCTGAGGGTTGCTAGCATTGAGACCGACATTGAACAGCTTTGGGTGGAAGGTAAGACAAAGTAAAAACTGACATAGACTAAAAAGAAACAAGTATCCCAGTGCAAACAGAGCCTATGATCAATATGTCCTTGCGTACTAAGATCTGCCTGTATTGCTCGCAAACAAAGCGTTTCACTGTACTTAGATACACGTGACTAGAATAAATCAAATCAAATCAAATCAAATAGGCTGACAACATTCAGGAATTTGGAAATGAAAGCATATGCAAGTGACGCAGACTGATACTAATCAGGCTTTACTTTCATAGTTACATTTTCTATCTAGTTATCTTTACTTTTTTCAATTCTGTCATGTGTCACCTCCTTTAGACCCTAATGCACCTAAACTTGACAGTATTTGCATTGTCTTTTATCGTAAGTACACAATTTTACTTGCATATTTCCATTTGCTTCACCATCGTAGGCATTCTCCTCTAGTGTCCTTGATTGACTCCAATCTCCTTTTGCCTCTGAGATAGTAGGACCTCCGTCCTCCCTGGACTGACCTATCCCCTTCCTAACTCCCTACCTACACTCACCTTTCCTGGCCCCATCCCCGCCTCTTCGACCTGTTTGTTTCCTCTCCACCTATCCTCTCCTCTATCCCTCTTCTATCCGCCTCCCACTCTCTCCCTATTTATTTCAAAACCCCCTTCCCCTCCCCCTTTTCTGATGAAGGGTCTAGGCCCGAAACGTCAGCCTCTCTGCTCCTATGATGCTGCTTGGCCTGCTGTGTTCATCCAGCCCTGCACCTTGTTGTCTCCTTTTGCCTCTGATCAGCCTTAAACTTAATGTGCATATTGCCTCTTCTAATCATTGATTCAGAATATATCAGCAGCTGTTCCCACACTACATAGCCCTTGAAATACCTTAGCCAGCTACATTGATCACCTCGCCTCCATCCTTGAGTCAATCCCAGTTGCATAAATATGAGATAACACAGTGTGGAGCTGGAGGAACACAGCAGGCCAGGCAGCATCAGAGGAGCAGGAAAGTTGACATTTCGGGTCGGGACCCTTCTTCAGAAAGGTCTTCAGGAGGGTCCCGACCCGAAACGTCAACTTTCCTGCTCCTCTGATGCTGCCTGGCCTGCTGTGTTCCTCCAGCTCTGCACTGTGTTATCTCTGACTCCAGCATCTGCAGTTCTTACTTTCTCTGCGCAAATATGTTCTTTGCAAAACCAGTTACATTACTAAAACACATTCAGACTGATTCCTCATTTCACTGCAGATATTGCCATGACCAACTATAGTCTTTAGTTAGTGACATATATCCTTGACTGTTTATGAGAAGGTGGTAATACTTAAAGTTTTGGTGTTGTGCTGATTGAATTAAAGCAACACTTTAAGTATCTTACTTTGGTTTGATCTGTAGATGAGCCAAGAAGAACCAGCTCATGCAAAGTTTGCTTTCACGAGCAAACTGGTTTTATTGTTTCTCACATAGCAGCAGAGGATTCTTGGTATCTGTCCTACGTTGGTTCCATTTACTCTTTTCTGTTTGTGTTTAAGCAGCACTATCTAAAAATTCTGGACTGTGAACTTTTCCAGGATCTCTTCAAGGTAAAAGACCTTGATGGGAGGAAGGGAGTACATTGCTAGTCATCTAAAAATCTGAAATTGTAAATGTGCGAGGGCCCATAAAATGGCTTTTAACTGGTTTGCTGCTAAAGATTCCATCTGTTGTCATTCCCACCATTATTCCAGGTTGTGGGAATACTCCAGATGGTGTCCTTGTTGTAGCTGTGCAAGGAACAAATACAAGGCAACAAGTGACATCAAAATTGCAGGATGAACAAGCATTCAGAAATATGAAATTTTAATTCCTTACTTTGCATATTTGCATTATCTCTTCAAATTCTGTTTCTGTTAACCTTCTAACAACAAAGATACTGAACTTAGCGTCAAGCTTTTGATGGAATTTTGCTTCTCCAGCAAAGTAATTTTTGTTAAGGGGCCTTTCATATTAGGTACATGGTGTTACAAAACAGATTGCCAGATCAGAGAACAAGAAGATGACACAACAACCATGCAATCCCAATGATAATGCATTGTACATCACACTTCATGTTACTAAATTGTTATTGTTAATCTTAGCTTTAAAGAAGTTGACTTTAAAAACAGCACCAGCATGCTGGGGTATTTCAACTTGAAAGCAGTTTTTTTTAGAGATCAAATTAATCTAATAAAATGCGAGTTGAAGAAAAAGACGATTAAAATTCTGCGACTAACATTTAGCACTGATTTCTCTTGGATTACCCATAAAAGTGATTTTCCACAAGTTCCAAAGCTTGATTTTTTTTTCAGAAATAGAATTGTAGGTATTCAAAATACAAATTTTTTAAATAAAAGATTAAGTTTGCAAGTTGAAAATTAAATTGTATTTTCTAACTCAATATTTCTGAGGAAAAAATTGGATGTGTAAACACAATTACAGTCCTCAAAGGGTTAAATCTGCTTTGAAGCAGCCATGTTCATCTTGTGTAGCACTAAGCTTCCAAACTTCATTTACAATAACATAGTCATCTACTGGTAGAAATGTAACATAGCTTTAGACAGCAGTAGTGAGTGGTTTATTGCAGACTCTGCTTGTAGTCGATTCAAGTTGTAAAATGCATCTAATTTGTCTAGTTTTTTTTTAAACTGTAAAGCTACTTGTGTGTCCTTTTTCTGTCTCTCAGCTCCCGTTTCTATTTTTCCGGTCTCTCCCACACTGTGCTGTTTTTATTTTAACATTTGTATGCTAATTGCTACCTTTGACTGAGTTTTTTCTCTCTCCATGACTTTCTCCGTTCCCTTCCTGTGTGTTATGCTTCCTGATACTCCCCCACCTCTCTCTCTTTTACAGACAGTTCAGGGCCATGTGTTTAATTCAGTTTTCACACTCCACCCCTTTCTAAGGCCTGCTTTCGACTCCCACCCCCAGCCCCCGAAAGTCTTCTGCTGTTTTGCTCCCAGGAGCAGATGTGGTGTGTGAAATTTACGCCATTTTGAGCTATTGACCCTGTATAGAGTTGTGTATGTATGTATGTGTGCGCGTCTATGTGTGCGTGTGTGTGGTCCCAAACTATTCTTGGACTCCATTCAACAATAGAGGGAACCTCTCTTACGAAACCTGAATGCCATTAAAGTTTACCCACCTGTTTGCACACGAGGTTTTCACAGCAGTTGGAAAAAGAAAAAAGAGGAGACTGATGCCTCTCCTAATTCTTTCATCTAGGTTTTTTTTTAAAGTGTTTTCTTCTAGAAACAACACCACAGGGAAGAGCAGCTGTTCTTACTTTTATATCCTGAAGTGCTGCATCTTTTTCTTTCATTTAATGGGTTGTGTTTGCAAGAGCTGCACAAACTACAGTAAATACATGTTAACTCTTTGAGGAACATTGTAGATTTTGTTCTGTAAGTGAAATTAAAGTTTACGTTATTAAAAACAAATTTTCATTTTTTATGCTTTTTATGTTTCTAGTCGCTCAGAAACAAGGATGTGAGTAAAGGATTACAAAAGCAAACATGACTATTAGCTTACTGTAACAAATTAACATTTCGGGGGTTTTTCCTTCTCAATATTAATGTCTTGGAATTTTAACAACAGGAAGATTCCCTTGAACTCTTTACCGGAAAGGTGCTTACATGTTAAGATATGCCTACCCTTTCAGTTGTGTTTGGTATTGGCTTTGGTAGCTTTTTTGGTTTAAATGAGATTTGGTTGTTACAAAAATGCAGTTCTAGAAATGACAGCCGGCACTGTCAGTGGATGAAATTTGTCATGCTTATTTGTCATTTCTCTGTCTCCCACTTAATAAAAGGTTCCACCAATAACTTGTATTTATGGAGAACAAACACAAATGAGTTACCACCTTACCTGTGTTAAAATCAATGTCAAGCAACATGGTTAAACATTCAACTATTTGAAGTAATCTTAATTTTATATGAATAGAGATAGCAGTACTATCATGGAAATGAAGCAGTATTATTCTTGAAAGTGTTATTTATAAATTTTGGTTCCATGCCATTGGGCTTTTATGAAATAAGTTTGATGATATCTGTAGCTTCCCCCACCCCCTCTGCACCCACCTACATCTCTCCAGTGAGTCAAACTACCTGGTAGTTTGCCGGCAGAATATGCTATTGGTCTTCTCATTTTCTCAGTGTTTCCACCTACAGCCATCCATTATTAGAGATCACTGTGAGGGGCGGCACAGTGGCTCAGTGGTTAGCATTGCTGCCTCACAGCGCCAGGGACCCGTGTTTAATTCTAGCCTTGGGCAACTGTCTGTGTGGAGTTTGCACATTCTCCCTGTGTCTGCGTGGGTTTCCTCTGGGTGCTCCGGTTTCCTCCCACAGTCCAAAGATGTGCAGGGTAGGTGGATTGGCCATGCTAAATTGCCCATAGTGCCCAGGGATTTTTGGCTTAGACATGGGAAATCAGAGGTAGGGGGATGGGTCTGGGTGGGATGCTCTTCAGAGGGGCAGTGTGGACTTGTTGGGCTGAATGGCCTGTTTCCACACTGTAGGGATTTTATGATTTCCATGAAAACTTGGTCTTGGTCTGACCTGCAACATGTTTCATTTTTTGTGTACATGTGTATTCGTGCATATTTACAAACAGTTGTGACTTCCAATCAAGTTACTTTTTAAAGAACTACATCAGCTTAAATGCTTCAGGACACAAAAAACAACCTTATAACTTATTGAATCTATAATTTTTTCATATTTCCAAAGATTCTGCAGAAAAGATAAATTGCTTTGCACTGACTTATAATGCAGCAGCTGATTTATTTGAGATGTATATTTTAAAGCAAAAAACATAATGAGACTTGTTTGTATTCAAGTCAATGATGTATAGAATATAGATGGCTGTGAAAGGGATGTTTCTGTTAACGTGAGTAGATGGCCTTTATAGGAGATAACTAAAGGTAAAGTCACTATAGTCCTGGCAGACCACAGGGTTGCTCTCTCATTAAAGAGAGAGAGAGACTGGGACAACTGGTGGTGGTTTAACCTGAGGGTCAACACATCTCAGGCAAGGGGAGAGATTGAGAAGGTAACTTTATGGTAACTTAAGCCAGTGCAGGAATTTAACCCACACTGTTGGCATCATTCTGTGTTGCAAACCAGCCATCCGGCCAACTGAGCTAACCAACCCCAGAAAATAAGTAATCATGATTACAATGCCATAAACCATACTATAAACATGAAAAGCAGTGAACTACTTAAATAGGTTATAACCTAATTTATTTCCTAACTCAGGTTATATGTGCCATTAATGAAAGAGGATACTAATCAGATTGATTAAGTCATTGTACAGTTATGATTCAGTTTGCTCTGTGTATTATTTAATGTGTTTCATCTAATTTCTCCCTGTGCACATTTTTCGTGTGTTTGTTTCTTTGACTCTGCATTGTCCTCCTAAACCCCGATTGCTTTAGATTATTTTTTACACATGCCTTGAAATGTAGTCACTATGTAGTAAATGCTATGAAAGGCTGAAGATGATTTTTAGTTAATGGAAAAGTTTACACACAATGCTAAAGATTTAAGGAAATTGGAACGTCAACCTATGTAAAACTTCCAGCAAACCAGAAACTTTTGAAAAAACATTTATCTATGCAAATATTTCCAATTTAACATTAAAGAGCGCAAGATTTCGAAGAGTGGATATTTTGCATTTAAGGAATAGAAACTTGTCTTGATAAAGCCAAAGACCCTGCTATCCCCCCTGGATTGTTCAAAGAGTGCTATCTGAATCAGGTTTAAGTGGTTCACCAGCCAGTTTCTCACAAATACTGCACTTTTCTGTTAAGCAGTGTTGAAAGGACTCTGGGCAAATCTTTGAGTTGATTACAATCTGTCTGGAAAGTAACCCGTAGTTTTTGTTGAATACGTGCCCAGGAGACCTCAGTGTATTGTGTATTCCCTTGCAGTATTCACACTGCTGCACAAAGTAAGATTTCTTTTACTGAGGGCAAATATATTAAGAGAATATTAAGGACATCTCTTGTCACTTTGGATTCCATGGAGTTTCAATTTTGTTAATTTTTTTAATATATGTGGAAATAATCTTTTATGTCTGAAGCCAAGTACTTTTAATTTTCAGTTGGGTTTTAATTTTAGCCATTAGCAGGGCCAGGTGATGCGATAATGAATGATACAATGTGTTCTATAGTAGAATTGGGGGCAAAATATAGGCAATGGATCAAACATTAACATTAGTCCATCATTCGTTGTGTAATTAAAACTACTAGTTGCATTTAAAATAAAATTAAAAATGTAGTCAGGTGATATCATAAATGACCAAACCAAATTTGAAATGATCTGAATCATAAAATCATGCACTGCTTTTTTAAACACATTGTATTCCACGCAGAAGCATCTTTACTGACCTTCATTGTTTGCTTGAAGATGGTGTCATGGTGGACAGTAATAGACAGCAATTATAGTAAATCATGATTTGAACCAGAGTGTGTTAGGATTTCTGATCTGTGTTCGAACAATGCTGGGTTTTATTTCACTACTGTACTGGAAATGGTATGAACATTAAAAGCAGAAAGTGATGGAAAGTAATGAGAGGTTAATCAAATTTTACAAAAAAATCCCATGTTACCAGCTTGAACATAAGTTCTTCATGAGGACTCTGAAAAATCAGTTACACCTGATAATGTCTATTCTTTTTAAATTCAGGCCTCGTGCATTTCATAATTTGTTTGAAGTTAAGTGCCAGTTAGGATCATTAGACCTTTACCAATCATAACCTGTTATGTACACATAATCATAAGAAATGAGGCTACCCAACAGCTCTGGGAAACTGGCAGAGATGTTTTTGCAAATTTGGAAGAGCTACATGTCATTATTCAGCATCAATCTTACAGATGTTCCTAATGCCATTTGACAGGTTCTTCCTAATTGGTTTCAACTAAAAGTTCACACACAAGTGCAAGAGACTTTGTGAACAGAAACCTCAGTGGTTCAGTCTCTTAATTGCTCCACTAACTCTTTAGCTTCTTTGCTTGGTTCTAGAGTTGCCATTTTCTATCTTAATTTGAATCTGAATAAATATTTTCAGAGTATTTGGGTACTCACTGTGTTCTAAAAACCTTACCAGCTAGCCATTTGAAATATAACAACAGACTTGTATTTACCTTCTGTACTATAGGTGACCTTCACCTAGAATTTTTTTGTGAGAATGAGGAAACCAGCAATTAGTTTTAATATAAATATTGTTTCTTAGCAAAATTAAAGACAATAACAGGAATTGATCGCAATCTTACTCACTGCCTCATAATTTTGTAGTCAATTTTGTGAATAAAGGCTCTTCAGTTCATTTAATCTCATGGTTGGGGTCTTCTGGAAGCTGCCTGATCATTGAGCACAGAGAAGGATTTTTGCCATAGATTTCTGAATCACATCACCCAGTGGATATTGGAGGAAGAGAAATGTGGGCTAGAATATGGTCAGGTCTAACAACAAGTGAGAAAGTCAGTTTTGAGTTTGTTACCTGTTTGTTGTTCTAAGTACCTAACATTTCATAACTGAACAGCCCTACCTATTACATTCTTGCACAATACCAAGCATTATGTTTAAATTACTCAAATGTTCTGGTTTCAAAATTACTTCTTGGCAATCTATCCAGCTGGTCAGTGATCTTCTCCTCTAACAGGCTCTAATAGCTGGAGGTCTAGGCTATAAAAATGCCCATGTTTTATTTCTACATAGAGAGTGTCACTCAGAAAGATAACAAGATGCCCAAGACTTGTAGAAGGAACTTGCTGTATGTGATCTGATGGTGTAAGCGTTTGCAATTGTGGAAAAGTGACAAACCATTTTCCATAATGAAGATCATCCCAGTTCTTCTAGTTGGAGCTACAGTTTGTTTTAAATTGATTTTTGTTGAATCAGAAGACTCCGCAGGCGTTTAAAAGTAGCCGGTGGATGCCAGATCTGGAAGTCCCAAACTTATTTCTAACAGATCTATTTGTGAAAAGGTGAAGTGCAAGCAGAATGTAATTCACGCAGGTAGGAAACCCAAAATCAGCAGAGCTGTTTGAACTTAGCACTGAGTTCATATTGATCATGTCTTGATTGGTTCATGGGCCATCATCCACATGTGAGAGTCACAAGTTGATGGAGTGGACATAAACACTTTTGTAGGGTGCATGCATCTGCATAGTTGTTTTAATTTTAAGTTTATTAAATGTCCCACTCTTCAGCTTTATTAAAACAAGCTGATGGTGACAGTGACTACCTGAAAATAAACCTTTATTGGACTGCTTTGATGGACAGACTTAGTTCAGAAAAGAGTTGTATTTGGTTTTGCAGTTTAAATAGTGGTCTTTGCTGAAATTTCCCATGGGCTAACATTGGGGAATCATGACTGGCTGAGTTTCAATCTCTATAATTATCCTAGCAGGGCATTGTAAATTCACAGTTTGATTGACATCTTAAAGAGATCATTAAAGGATTGAGTGTCATTATTGCGGCAACTGAATTGAAGCTTGCTTTTATGAGATTAACCACTTGTGGGCATTTAGAAACTCTTGATTACATTTTATGAATGTGAGTTTTTAAGTGTCATGTGTGTATGAGTGAGAGCTGTATTAGATTATTAGAAGTTTTTTTTCTCCTCCTCATGTGACTGCTGTGGTGAATTTTTAGAATTCATTACGGGACGTAGGCAACGCTGGCTGCCCAGCTTTATTGCCTGTCCCTAGTTGGCCTTGAGAAGATGGTGGTAAGCTGCCTTCTTGAAATCCATGTGCTGTAGCTTGATCTACAATGCCACTGGGGAGGAAATTTCAGGATTATGACCCAGAAGCATTGACGGAATGGTGATATATTTGAGTCAGGGTCGTGAGTGGTTTGGTGGGGAGCTTGAAGGTGGTGGTGTTCCCAAGTATCTGCTGCCGTTGTCCTTCTAGATGGAAGTGGCTGTGGGTTTGGAAGGTGCTATCTGATGAACTTTGCTGAATTTCTGAGGTGCATCTTACATAGAACATAGAACAATACAGCACAGTACAGGCTCTTCAGCCCACGGTGTTGTGCCGACCTATTATCCTACTCTAAGATCAAACAACCCTGCATACCCTACATTTTACTATCATCCATGTGCCTGAACAAGAGTTGCTTAAGTGTCCTTAATGTATCTGACAGTGTCCCTAATGTATCTTGTAGATAGTACACACAGCTGCTACTGAGTGTAAGTGGTGGAGGGAATGGATGTTTGTGGATGTGCCACTCAAGTGAGCTTCTTTGTTCTGGATGGTGTCAAGCTTCTTGAGTGTTTTGGGGTTGCACTCATCCAGGCGTGTGGGAAGTATTCCGTTATACTCCTTGTGGCTTGTAGTTGGTGGACAGATTTTGGGGAGCCAGGATGTGCATTTTCCTAGCCTCTGACCCACTCTTGTAACCACTGTATTTATGTGATGAGTCCAGTTCAGTTTCTGTTCATTGGTAAACCCAGGATATTGATAATGGAAATTCAGTGATGGTAATGCCATTGAATGTCAAGGGACAGTGGTTAGATCTTATTTGAGATGGTTATTGCCTGGCATTGTAGCACAAATGTTACTTGCCACTTGTCAGCCCAAGATATTATACAGATCTTGCTGAACATGGACTGCTTCAGAATACTTGGTGAATAGCTGTGAAGGTGTCAAAGAGAGTATGAGAAGTGGATGGGTGGAATGGATAATATGAGAGGCCATGGGGGTGATGTGAGTTGGAGCATGAGTTGGCATTGAATAGGCGTGGAGGGTATGAAAGGCTATGCAGCTGGGAGGAGTGTAGATCAAGAGTTGAGGGGATATGGGCATTTGTAAGGCTTATGAAATTGTGAAACAACTTGGATGCAGATCATGAGAATTGAGATGGGCCATCTAACTGAGATACAATGAAATTCACCCACCTGATGGTCTCTGTCTCTGTCTCTGGGGACAGCAGGCTTGATTCAATCCCAAGACTATTCTCCCAGGGCAAAAATCACATGTCTAAGGTCACTTGTTGCTGAGGTGTACCTGCCAATGAGTATTCCCCATTTCACTAGATGAAATTTGTCCTTTAGATTTTTCAACTTAAAGATTGGATTAAAATCTATTACTGATGCAAATGTAAGGAATTTGAGTTAGATCATAGAATCCAAGTCCACACTGCCCCTCCAAAGAGCATCCCACCCAGACCCATTATCCTACCCCTGATTTCCCATGTCTAACCCACCTAACCTAAACATCCCTGGGCACAATGAGCAATTTAGCATGGCCAAAACACCCAGCCTGCACATCTTTGATCTGTGGGAGGGAACCAGAGCACCTGGAGGAAACCCATGCAGACACAGGAAGAATATGCAAACTCCACACAGACAGTCGACCGAGGAATTGAACCTGGGTCCCTGGTGCTGTGAGGCAGCAGGGCTAACCACTGAGCCACCGTGCCACCTTTAATCTACAATAGATAAATATAGTTATTTCAAAAGCAACTTTACAGTATAAAACTTTCCAAGTCCTTTTCAGTAGGATTATAAAATGAAATCTGATATCGAGTCTCGTATGGAAATATTGAAAGAGATGACCAGAGATTTAGTCAATGAGATAAGTCTTAAAGTGCACCTTCAAGAGGGGAAGAAAAGGGAACATTTCAGGCAGGAACTTCAAGACGTCAAGGCCAAAGCAAGACCAGTGCACTAATGGGAATGACAGTTGTGAGAATACATTTTGTCCCATTCTTTGACCTGTACTTCCTTGAGTCAGACCATAGACCACAAGATATAGGGGTCGAATTAGGTCATTGAGCCCATTGACGGCTCCACTATTCGATCAGGGCTAATACATTTCTCAGAACTGTTCTCCTGCTTTCTGCCCATAACCTCTTAATTCCCTTACTAATCAATCTATCTTAAATAGAGTCAATGATTGGCCTCTACAGCATTCTGCAGCAATGAGTTTCACAGATTCATCACTCCCTGGGTGAAGAAATTCCTCCTCATCTCAGTTCCAAGGGGTTGTCCTTTCACTCTGAGTCTGTGCCCGCAGGTCATAGTTTGTCCTACTACTGGAACCACCTTTTCCATGTCCACTGTATCCAGACCTCTCAGTATTCTGTAAGTTTCAATGAGAAACCCCCTATCGTTCTAAACCCAGAGTCGTGACCTCTCCTCATATGACAAGCCCTTCATCCCTGTGATCATTCTTTTAAATCTCATCTGGACTGCCTCCAATGCTAGCACATCCTTTCTTAGAAAGCGGGCACAATTTTCCAAATACGGTCTGACCAGAGCCTTATACAGCCTTAGCAGTACGTCCCTGCCCCTGTATTCTAGCCCTCTCAAAATGAATGCCAACATTGCATTTGTCTCCCAAGCTGCCAACTAAACCTGCAATGTAATCCTGAACTAAGACTTCTAAGTGCTTTGAGATTTCGAAAGCTGTTCCCCACTTAGAAAATAGTTTATGTCTCTATTCTTCCTATCAAAGTGCATAACTTCACACTTTCCCACATTGTATTCCATCTGCCACTTCTTTGCCCACTCTCCTCACCTGTTCAAGTCCTTCTGCAGCCTCCCCACTTCCGCAACACTACCTGTCCCTCCGCCTATTTTTGTGACATCTGCAGACTTAGCAACAGTGCCCTCAAGTCCTTCATCCAGATCGTTAATGTATAACATGAAAATTGTGGTCCCAACACTGAACCCTGTGGAACTCCACTAGTCGCTGGCAGCCATCCTGAAAAAGACACCTTTATCCTCAGGTTTTAGCTGAAAGAGTTCAGCTTTTCTATTTTAAGTGCAGATTTTCAGATGAAAAAGACAGATTGGAGAAGCTGGAATTATTCTCTTTAGTACAGGCCTATTTAAAGGGAGATTGAAATGTTCAAAATGTTGAGGGGTTTGATAGAGTAATTAATGAAAAAATGTTTCCCTTGGGTTTGAATCAGTAACCAAAGGATACAACTTTAAACTGTTTAGAAAATAAACCAGAGGAAAGCTGAGGAGAAAGATTTTTACGTAGCTAGTTGCTATGATCGTTGAGCATTATCTGAAAGGATGGTAGGAGATTCAAAATTAACGTGAAAAAGGTAATTGGATTTATACTGTTTCTGAAATAGAAATATTTGTAGATCTTTGGGGAAAGAACAGGAAAATGAAACTAACTGTATAGTTTTTAGAAATGTAGGCATAATAGACTGAATGTCCTCATTCTGTGCACATGATATATGTAAATATCACACTGGCTTTTAGCCCCAGGCTGGTTGTACCAAAGCCAAGAGGCCTCAGGATCACTTAATAAATTTGTTTAAAGTATCACTGAGATCTGCTAAATATAAAAAGCTATATTCACTGTGAATTATACATATCCGTAATTCTTTTAGTGTAGTACAAATTACACATCTAGTGTGCATAGACGTCACATTCTACACGTCACTCTGTTTTAATCTTACATTCTTCTGAATTACAGCCTCAAAATGACAACCACCTGCCAAGCTTCAAAATTCCTTAACTAAACAATTATACGCTGACTGACCTCAGCCCATGTTTGTTTAAGAATTACACTTTCTGCCCTTAAAGAGACACAGTGCCACCTTTGCACAATAATACATTGTGTGTTACATAGAATAACACCCTATTCCTGATGAAAAATTTCACCATCAAAGTGGCTAAGCAACACCACACACATGTGTGCATTGCCTCCACATTACTGATTCCCTCTCTTTGCATTTTGTTTCTGCCCTTTTTTTTAGCTGTCTCTCCATCCACTTTTGTATTTCACTCACTCTTTGTCTTCTTATCTGGATCTTTCTTTCTCCTGCCTTTTGTTCCCTTTGCTTTCTATCCCTTCTCTTTTTGCGTGCTCTTACTTTTTGATACCCAAAGAAGCAATCTGGTGAAGTGGGAAAGTTCAGAGAAACACAAGGCTGCTTTAAAGGCTTAAAGTGAATACCTCGACATCCAACTCAATAGTTGAAATTTCGATGAGTGTGGCTCCCTCACACACAATCATTTCTGCAATGTTCGTCATCATTTTGCAGAATTACCTGTGCTGCTCAAGGTGACGAATGTTAATACTGAGAAATTGAAAAGAAGATGTTTATTTTCTTTTTTCCATGAAGTGTCAGCATCATGTATTGAGGGCAGTTGTAACATGGATTAGATGGAGAGAAAGGAATTCATGTGACTCCAATGACCATTGTAACCTCAAGATCGGAAGAAACTCCGAATTCATTTCTCACTCTCAGCATCCATGTGACTTTTGTGAGTGCGATTCGGTGACGATTACTGCTGAGTTTAGTCAGAATTTACATTCCAGAAATGCAAGTTCTTATCAGGTGAATCACATTATTACAATGTAAGAGCCATTCAAAAATGGTGGCCTTGCAGTTTAGGAGTACCCCTCACTGCAGTGGACAGGTAGGCCTCGAGGCTGGGATTTCATCTGGTCTTTTGGAGTTTGGTTCTAAAAATGTGATTAACGCTTTAGCTTTTTTTTTGCCTATATTGTCTTTCTATTTGCTTTTCATATTTAGCCCCATTTTGCTATTTATGACTATTTTTAGATGCCGATATCAAAAACAATTGCAGCCTGCTGCTCTTCAGTGAGGCTTCATGTCTAGGCTGTAATTTTCTGTTTCTTTGTGTGGGGGTCATCAAGTTGCCCTACAACTTCTGCTAGTACTTTGCTTACTATTTCCCCAACCAGTTGCAGCTGATCTCTTTTTTTCTATTCATTTGTGGGATAAGGGCATTGCTGGCTGGGTCAGAATTTATTGCCCATCCCTATTTGCCCAGAGGGCACTTAAGAGTCAACCCCATTGCTGTGGGTCTGGAGTCACATTTAGGCCGAACCAGGCAGGAATGGCAGTTTTCTTTCCTGAAGGGCATTACTGAACAAGGTGGGTTTTTCCTTACAATCAGTAATAGTTTCATGGTCATCATTAGACTCTTAATTCCAGATTTTTTTTATTGAATTCAAATTTCACCACCTGCCATGGTGGGATTCGTACTTGGGTCCCCAGAATATTACTTGGGTCTCTGGATTAACAATTTAGTGATAATACCAAAGACCATATCCATCCTGCCTAGCATTTGACCAGTCGTCTGAGGAAGCCACTTAGATTGGAGAGATCTGCCAACACTTTTTGAGGGAGCCACATCCGTCTTGTCTCCTGTCATTGCTTGGGCTGTTGGAGATTCCTTACAGGTGACTGGAGACCTGTGTAGAATCAGACATCTGGTCACCATGTAGGAGTGTGAAGCTGGCCTTCAGCAGATATGCAGCTGATAGCCCATTTTAACTTCAGTTCCAGAAAATAGTGAAAAAATAGCATGCAACTTTTAAAAATGGCTTTAAGGACAGTTTCATTTCAGGAGCAGCATTTGCAAAGCAAGAATTTGGCAGATTATGAATATAAATACACAAAGCCAGCTACTTCAGCCTGATTCCCATTTTCCAGACATTGTGTGGGTTGGTCGGAGGCACGATTGCATCACATCTGTTGGTCCAGGGGGATGGTGCAGGAATGCAAAGATTAAAAGATGAATGTAATTGGGAATGGCCTCAAAGCAGTAATGGCATTGACTCTTGAATTCTAACCGATGTGTGTTGGCTTTATTCATAAAACATATTGCAGTGATCTGTCAACATGACTTTATTCGATATTAGGCATATTTTGTGTCAGCAGTAGGTTTAATGTTTTGTGTGTGTGCGTGTGTGTGCGCGCGCGTGTGTGTGTGCATGTGTGTGTGTGTTTATATATATATATGCTAATTATTAATAACCACTCAAGATGAATAAAGAGCTACTTACAGATAGGCAAACACTGGCAGCATACTACTTTAGTGTTCTGCATTTTAATATAGATCTACAGAAGGCTTAGGCAGAACAGGGAATGTGCAACTTTAATTTGAATTCGTGGCTTTTTGGCAAAAAGAGAAGAGGATATGTAAATGAGTTGTTGGAAAAACCACTGTGTAAGAAAAGAAAATGCTGGCCATCTGAGCTCCAGCATTGAAAGGTTTGGATGCAGGGAATAATAGACCCAAGGGACCATTGTTAGAGAGAAGAAAGGGGAAGGCTGGAAGAGGAGATGACTGCAGTGAAGCCCAGTTGAGGGGTACTTATTTAGTGTTAGATTTGCAACTTAAAGGAGGTTAAAAAAAAAGATTTCTCGATGGACGATGATAGCTAATGTCAGTCAAGTTATATTCATCTCTCACTTGCAGTTTTTCAATCAGGAACATTTCATGTGTCTTGATGATGGGAGAGAGTTTAAAAAATTTTGAGATTTTGGTAAGATGACATATTGCCTACAGAAGATCGTTTCATTTATTTTTCCTGTCTCAATTTTGACTATAAACAAAGTACTTAGGGAAAATTCTGGCAATTCATGACTGCTCAGATCAGCATCTGTGAAGAGCATCAGCAAACAAACAGAACATTTTAGCATCCTGTCAAAAAGAAGATGGTGGGAACAAAAATGAAAAGTTGTGTGAATCTATTAAAAACTGCAGTAAAATGAAATGAACTGAACAATACTTTTTGGTATTTGATATGTAACACTTTACACAAACTATTCATTAAATCTCAAACTGACCAAAGTTCTGTATACTTTTAATCTCATGGTAAACAAGTCCTTAATAAAAACCTTGTCTTCAAAATAGTTAAAAGTTATCCCTTTCAATTTAACTTTTGCCCAGAAGATGTTGCACCCCCTTTAACCCTGCACTGAAATTTGTCAAAAATTGAACGGCCAATGCAAAGAGCATAATTTCGTTTCATCATTATTGGACAGATAGCACACATTATACATTGCATGAAACCTGGGGACACATCATTCAAGATATTCAAAGCTGGTCAGTAGTTATGAGAAAGTACCTCCATAAAATCCCATTGAACACAGAAACCAAATATTATCTTAAGTTTAAGTCCTGTACCTCCCTTTTACAATATTTCATGCAAGTTGAAGAAAAGATGCAGACTTATTTGTCTCATTTACTTTTGAATTGTTTGATTTGTACCATTAGATAGGATGCTCAGCACACATAAAGGTTGTGTTTCTATTTTCATAAGGGCAAAATATTCATTTAGGTAATTTAATGTAAGGAGTGAGTGGTTGCATTTCCTTAAATATAGATGATTGAGAGTTCATCTGATTGAAGTGTTTAAAAAGCCAATAGGGTTTGACTGTGTTATTGAAGAGAGACTACCTCCTCTTGTGGGGAAACAAGAAGAAAGAGATTTAAATTCCTGACTAGAGCTAGGAGATTCACCAGTGAAATCAAGAAGCATTTTCAAAGGATAGAAGAAATTTGGAATTCTCTCTCCCAAGAAAACTGAGTTAATTGATGTTTCCAAGATTGAGGCAGACACAGTTTTGTTATATATGAGCATTGAGGGACATTGAGCAGCAGCAATTGTGTAGATTTGAGTTGCAGATAAACCATTATTTAATTGAATAGCAGGCCAATTTTGAAGGGCTGAATGGCCTACTTGCTGCTTTACTTGTGGCAGTTTGCATCATGTACAGAACTGAAAACTATATTACGCAGGAAAGCAGTAAACCTTTCTTGATAATATTTAATGTAGTTGAATGCATTTTTGTTAGGATTTTCAAGTGGTGTGTAAAGTCTTTGCATTCTAATTGTGGTGGAGATGCAGGAAATGTCTCTTTAGTTGCCAGTACACGCATGCAATATAGAGTACCACCAGCTATGGGATATTTTTATTTCTATGTGGTAAATGAAACTAAATTTGTACCTATCAAACACCAAGCTAATTATATGTAGAAAATGCTACAAATACTCAACACATTTGCCAGTATCTCTGAAGAGAGAAATGGAATTAACATTACAGGGTTGTGTTTTGGTGAAAAGTCACAGTCCTGAAATGTCAGCCTGGATTCTCAAAGTTGGAAATTCTGAAAGCATTTTGCTGAGCTCAAATTCTCATCTACATCCTGCCTGCCTGCCCTGTTGTTCTATTGGGGAGATGGGCATGGGTTTGAAATGGACCTGCCATCTATAGAGACAGAGCAGAGGCAGAAACAGATTGAGAGACAAAGGTGGGCCAGTGCTATTTTGGCCGGGTTTAGAGTTCCATCTTTGCAGGTGAGGAAGAACGTTGGCAGCTCAAAACAAGAATTAAAGAGGTGCAGATCAGTTTAAAGAAGCCCTCCCCCAGCCTCAACTTTGTCCCTATGTCTACCCTCAAATCCTATTCCCAATCCCCCTACCTCCTGCATTCTATCACTTCAGCGTTCACATTCGGCCCTATATTAACATGTTCCAGTCTCTTCAGATGTCCATAAGAGCAGTCAAAAAATAAAAACAAAAGTTGAATACATTTTTTTGAAAACAAGCACACATGTTCAAAGCCCTGCCAACTCTGACTGTGGACAACATGGATAAACCACAGGGCGCAGTATTTCCTAATAACCTGTAAGCAAGAAGCACTCTTCGAGCCTCTAAGTTACAGTGCACATTGTCCTCATCAGACATATATCTGCAGGCCTGTCAGTGGTGGAGAATTGTGCAGGATCTGACTGATATTTTTACAATGATACCGGCAACTCTGAGCAACAGGTGATATGGGAGTGACAATTCATTTTTCTGTGCTGGTGAAAATGGCTAGCATGGGGAATGGAGCTGGGACTTTCAGACCTGAGATCTAGCTGCCATGATTTTTCCATTACTGCTTCCGTTGTGGTCCTGATGAGGACCATTAAATCCTACACGTTAACTCTATTTCTCTCTATGCGGGTGCTGCCAGATGCTGCTGAACTTTTCTCGAATTTTCTGTCAGATTTCCAGCTTCTGCAATATTTACTCTTCTCAATAATGTTAGTGATTGTTATAAATAAAATCATGCCCTGAAGAAGACATGTTCTGTGATATTCCTGCACTCTGATCTCTTTAATGTTCACTCTGGAGTGAAAGGGAAATGCCAGTGACTGAGGATTTAATTTACCATGGGTCCACATTGCAGGAGGTACATTTACATGCGTCATAAAAACTGTTGCCAAGTTTTCATTCTGAATCTTTTGTTCCAGTTCTCTCCATTGTGTTCACCTCACAATGAGTGAGGGAAGGAGAGATAGTAGGAACTGCAGATGCTGGAGAATCCGAGACAACAAGGTGCAGGGCTGGATGAACACAGCAGGCCAAGCAGCATCATAGGAGCAGAGAGGCTGTGCTCGCTCTCTGAAAAAACAATTCACTTGAGTGCTAATCCCCACTTGTTCCGTGTACAGTTCCTCCTTTTTCAGATAATAAGATTAGATCACATGAAATACAGGGAGAACTAGCCATTTGGATACA
>NC_063341.1:52839018-52902621 GCF_021869965.1 Rhincodon typus | reverse complement strand
GTTGTTGTCTCAGATTCTCCAGCATCTGCAGGTCCTACTATCTCTAATGCCACAATATAAACTGTTATTCAAAAGATGATGCAGTATTGTCTTCAGCTGTGCAATTTCCTTCAGCACTGCATTAAACTATCTTCCTTTGTTATGTGCTCAAGCCCCGAACTAGAGTTTAAAACCAAAACCTTCAACCTCCAAGTGAAGCAGCTGACATGGAGAGTTTGATGTAGGAGAGCTACCTAACGCTCCTTCCCTATTTTGATTTCCACCTCAGTACTGCTGTCTGTATTGTGATCTTTCCTGGCCTGTAAATCAGAGCTGTGAATTAATGTCCTGGTACTCATCCCATTGGTTCCAAAATTCCATAAATAGAAATGCCATTTTGGTCATAATTTAGTTTCTGTCTGCCCAATACCAGCAGCAATTTGGTTGTCTGTCTACCCTCAGAGATTAACAGGGAGAGGTTTTTTGCTTATCCAGCCATCCTCAGCACCCAAATTAAGCATCATTCCAATTGACACCCAAGCAAGAGAGGTGATCAGAAAGTTTTTAAAAGTGTTTTTCTCTTCAGAGTTCCAGATGCCCCCTTGGTGAAGGTGATGCACCCCACCATGCTGGGAATATTAATACACTGGGTCCAAATTAAGGGTTTGGAGTGGAAACTCCCAGTTTATGATGTCTTTCCTGAGCCTATTCTTGGCTTGTTAATTCTTTTGCAAGTGATCCACAAAAGGTGTCCGCATGTAGTGTACCTATATGACTACTGCCCGATAGATCTGACTTCAATAATTATGAAGTGCTTCAAGAGGCTGGTCATAGCCCACATTAATTCCAGCCTCCCAACCTGCCTCGATCCCCTACAATTTGCCTACTGACATTAGAGATCCACAGAGGATGCCATATCCCTAGCCCTGCACTCATCCCTGGAACATCTGCACAACAAAGACACCTACATATACTCCTGCTCTTTGACTACAGCTCCGCCTTCAACACCATTATCCCCTCCAGACCGATCTCAAAACTGTGTGACCTTGGTCTCGGCTGCACCCTCTGTAACTGGATCCTCAGCTTTCTGACCCACAGACCACAATCAGTGAGGATAGGCAACTGCACCTCCTCCACAATAACACTCAACACGGGAGCCCTGCAAGGATGCATCCTCAGCCCCTACTGTACTCCCTGTACACCTATGACTGTTGCCAAATTCCAAATGAACGCCATGTACAAGTTCGCTGAGAGCATCACGGTAATGGGACAGATATCTAACAGCAACGTTGGCAAAACTGAAGAACTGATCATCAACTTTAGAAAGAAGAGAGGAGAACATGCCCCCATCTACATCAATGGAACTGAGGTTAAGAGGTTGAAGAACATCAAGTTCCTCGGAGTGATGATAACCGATGACCTGTCCTGGAGTTCTCACGTAGATGTGACAGTCAAGAAGGCAGAACAGCACCTCTTCTTCCTCAGGTGGCTCAAGAAATTTGGCATGTCCATAAGGTCCCTCACCAACTTGTGTGGAGGCACCATTGAAAGCAATCTGTCCAGGTGCATTACAGCCTGGTATGGTAACTGTTCTGCCCAGGAATGTAAGAAACTACAGAAGGTGGTGTGCGCAGCCCAGTCCATTACGGAAGCCAACCTTCCATTCATCGACTCTATTTACACATCTTGTTCCCGCGGAAAGGCGGTGAACATCATCAAAGACCCATTGCAACCTGGTAATGATCTCCTACAATCTCTCCCATCAGGCAGAGGATACAGAAGCCTGAACACACGCTCAAGCAGGTTCAGGAACAGCTTCTTTCCGGCCGTTATCAGACTGTTGAATGGGCTGTAGCCTCAAATAATATAACCTGCAATGTAACCTGTATGCCTCTAAGTCTTTTTGATCTGTACATCCTTTGCTTGCAGTACAGTTCATAAACAAAGCGTTTCACTTTATTTTGGTACACGTGACAATAAAATCAAAATCAAAATCAAAGTTCATTCTCTCTCAAACAAGTAACACAGAAATCCTGAAGAGTCGGTACAAAACAGTTTTTTGGGTTTTGCTGATTTGCTACTAAACTTACAGCCTAATAGACCACCAGTTATGTTGTGCTACCTTAGTAGAGTATATGACATTTTTCGCTTTTAGATAAAGATGAAACAAGGCATTGCTCTCTCTTAACAATTCAACCAGGAGGCCTAGTTCATGGTGGTGTTATTCACATGGGCAGTAGTCATGGCCCATGAACTGTGGGGCACTAGTTACACAAATAAACTTGCTGAGGAACTACATACCTTAGTAGCAGTAAGTATAAACAAAAAGTGGCAATTGCCTTGGGGCTCAAGATAAAGATGTATTGAGGAGTTTGAAGGGAGTCAGTTCTTTGTATATTAGGAGAGGGCTTGATGGTATTCATACAGTTCGTGCTGTTTCTGAGAAACAGCAAGAATATACCAGCTGGAAGGCAATAAAATAATAGCTTATTATTAAATAATGTGGTACAATTAATAAATCAAGATTTAGACTCTAATGTCATCAGCATCTTGACAGGTATCACTTCGGCAATACCACTAAAGGTTTGAATTCAGATTTCGGAGACACTTTGTACTAAATTATCATTATCAGGGATTCAATGTACATTTGTTCATTTAAAATAGTACCATTAATGATTAGTGTGATAATTAAGCCGGAGAAAAAGTAGAAGTTTAGTAATTTTAATTGCATTTAATACTGGGTGACAGTGATTTTTTAAAGACTAACCTGTATATTTCAGCTTTCTTAAAAAAAGTTTATACTAGTGTTATGCTTTCAATGGCTCTGTTATGGTAAGCTTAATATTCATTAACATCTACTTGTTCTATTAACATCTACTGCTGTCCGATGTTCCTATGTTCTTTGAAATGCAAGCGAGGATCATCACAATGTAATATCCGTTCAGCTGCCTGCCCTGGGATTTCACACCAGATTTTTTAAAAAGTTATGAGCGGAGGTTTTGGTGACGAATACTAAAGCAACATATGTAAAGATTGAGTTGATAGTATAGGCCAGCCCAACAAAGACCTCCTTTACCTCGAGTAATCAACTGCAAGATTCGTTTGTATATGTGTATGTTAAATAAGAGACTATAGTTGAAGTAGTTATGAGATAAAGAGGCAAAGTGCTCTAAAATTATTGAGTCACAATGAACCCATGGACAATAAATTGTCAGTATTTGGAACTACTGGCACCTATAGGCTTCCTATTTACTGATGAAATTTGGGTAGCATTCAATATAGGGAACATAGAGCATGCTGGTCTGCCTAGGATCAGCTGTTCTCATCTAACATACTGTTGTCTGCTTGTGTGTGTGTGGGGGGGTGGGTGGGACAACTTTGTTATTCCTCAGATTGTTTGACATATCATTTACTTCATTCCCCCACCCCCATCACCAGTCCCACCACTCACCATCCTCACCATTGACCGTGCCCATCCAAAAGTAGGATTCCCACATCTGTCCCAGATTTTTAGGGTGAGAAATTTGAGAGTTGTTGGCTCCTGCCCAATCCTGTTGTAGCTTTCAGATTGTCCCAAAGGCTATTTATCTTTAATAGGAGTCTAATTTTAAGACAGGAACTTGCTAAAAAAAATTCTTTACCTCAGTGTATTCATTGTTATTAGTACGGGCTGGTTAACTGTCCATTGCATCGTGTTTTTTTAATGTAGAATCACATAAACTTACATTTGCAGGTGAATTTAGAATGAAAGATGGCATTAAAATAGGCCTTCTTAGCACCCTGATATGAAATTAATAAGCTTGCTAGAAACAGATTTGGTTTGGATAGTTGACAGAACTGAGGATGTTCTTTCCCAATGCAGATTTCTGACTGCCAGAAGATCAGGAAAACTGGCAAGGCAAAAGTAATTCCTTTTTTTAAATTCATATATTACTTTGATAGGTAGTGGGCGTATCTTGGGTTTATTTTCTAAATAAAAAGAATAGTGAGAGAGAAAAATCAACAGTAACATTTTTATTTCAGCCAGCATTTCACTCGCCATGGTGTAAGTGACTGATCTAAGTTCAACAAATTCATTTTTTTCCGTGAATGAAGCCAGCAATGTGGAAAAATTTTGCCTTTCAGAGCAGGATGAATGTATATCTCAGCCACACATTAAGCCGCATTAGCAGGCAGTGGAGTGCTTAATGTGGCCATTTTTCACAGGAGCCAACAGAGGAGATGATTAGCATAATTAGTACAGGCAAGTCTATACATATGGAAATGCCAACTGCGTAAATGCCAGCACCAGTGGAAATTTATGTCAAGGCTGACAGGAGTCTCAGGGCTCAATAGTTCCCAGCTGTACCTCTTTGGGTCACACTGTCCTCAACCCAGTCAGGGTCTTTGGTTTCTGAATCTAAGTACGGAGCGGCTAAAGCCAGATGGAATTGAGTACTTAGGCTTGTAAAACAAACTAGACAGCAGCACTTTCCTTGCACCCTTAATTGCTCAACTTCGTCCTTCCCCTCACAATTTTGCAAGGATTTTAATCATTTTCTATATTACATGAAACCACCGCCCCCCCCCCCACCCACCGCACATACATGCTTTTTCCTTCCCCACTCACTTTCCTTGGTTTATTTTTTTTTTAGAGGCTTTGGTCTTCTGCTTTTGTTGTAGAGAATTCTTTTTCTCCCCCTGTTTGTTACAGAACATCTCTGACGGACATTCATGGTGGTGACAAAGCCTTGCATTCATTCACTGGAGGCTCGATGAGACCAGCCTATTGGGCCTGAGGTGGAGCACACATCTGCTACTCGATTCAGGGAATGGAAAGATTTAATTTCAACAAAGCTTTTCCTAAAGGCCTCTTTCTTTCTCTCTCTTTCTCTCCTCTTGTCTGCCTCCTAGCCCCTCCCACTGCCACCCCTACACACACACACACACACACACACACCCCCCCCCACACACACACACACACACACGCACAGTCCCCTTAAAAACACAGAAAGTGGTTCTGGGGAAGGGCCTGTATGAGCAATGATGTAAAACAAAAAAAAACATTCTGGCCAATGCATGTTTTGACAGCACTTGGCTGGAGAGCACTTATGAGCCTCTTGGACTTATTTCTCCCTGCCCCCCCTCCCCCCACCTCTTCTGACAGAAGCAGGAGTGGCTTGGACAGGTACAAAAAAAGTCTCTTTCAACTAGTCCACAGTGAGACTTCCTCCAAAGCAGCATGGGTCTTTTCAGTGGAGCCCTAATCCAGCTAATCCTACCCACAACACTTTGAAGGTGGCCTTAGCCATGTACGCTATGTGATTGGAAGAAAAGCCCAAAAGCAAGGCATGTAATTTTTTTCTTCTTCTCGATGCTGCTCGATGACAGAGACACGCTTGTTTTTACCAACAATTAAAATAGATGCGAAGCTTTAAAATAAAAGCTGTTCTGTTACTTGAAAATGCATTAACTGAGCCATACTATACTTCTTGAGATATATTCAGGAGTTCCTTACTACAGTAAAACAGAAAATACTAAAACATGCTGAAGACAGTTTTAATTCAACACCGGAGAATGCCGCTAGTATATGCAGAATTCCAATGTAATTCACTGTCAGAAGGAGATGAAGGCTTTTGAAAGTGTGTAGAAAAGATTTAAGTGAATGATTGCAGGGATAAGAAAAGGTTGAGGGGAGGTTTGATAAAGGTGTTTAGAATTATGCAGTGTCCCGACAGGTAAAGTTAAAGTGTTTCCGTTGATGAAAGAGTTGCGATCCAGAGGACATGCCTTTCAAGGTGATTGATAAAGGAACCAAGAGTGACTTAAAAAACACCTTTTTTACACATCACATGGTGACAATTTGGAATGTGATGCCTGAAAGGGTGGTTGATATCATTTCAATCATGAATTTCAAATGGAAGTTGGGACAAGGACCCAAAGGCAAAAATTTGCTGGGATACATAAAGGGGTAGAGGTGGTGGAGACTCAAAAAAAAATCTTGTTGAGCTGGCATGGACATGAAGAGCTTAATATCTTCCTCTGTGCTATAGCCAAAGCCATTTTATTACCCATTGATAACTTCAGTGACAGTCAAGATTATTCATGACAAAATGGCATAGATTGCGATCATTATTTGCAACCCTTAAGTGGCCATTAATTGACCACTTAAGGGTCTTAGATTATAGTGAATGGAGAAAGTCCCCAGTGCACCATCAGGCCCAGAGCTTAAGTAGGGGGGTAGCAAGAAGGTTGTGAGTATTTCACCAGAGCCAACTTAACCAATTATTTTCCCTTCTCGCCACCTCCCTTGCCACCTCCAGGAAGTGGCAAATTGCTGCCGCTTAGTATCATTTATCTTCGACTGTCAATGACATTTTGCTCCAATGATTCGTTGATTTGGGCAGTAGTATGAAATGACCATATTTAATCAGGCACCAGTTATACATTTCCCAATTTTAATTTCCATTACAAATGAATACCATATCTTCCCAAGAAATTATATTCCTGGATTTTAGTCATCTTGAATTAAAGTACGATAAATTCATTCAGAATAGACCAATTTGTACAATTTGTATCTTAACTCTGTATAATTTGGAAACAAAATGTAAACTGTTAAGAGCAAAAGATTATATTTTGTAAGACTATTAGTAAGCAAGTGATAAATGACATGATGGGCTGTTTATGAGTAATAAAAACATTGGTTATTGAAGAGTAGTTTGTGGTAGTAGTTGGGAACCCTTCTAGGTGGCCTGCATACATTGAAATTTTATGAGCAAAGCTGACAGTTCCCCAATCCTTGATCTTACTTCTCCTCTCAGTAAGTGTGTATTGGAGAAAAAAGATATCTCACTATAGGATGAGAAGGATTATTCAATCAACAATTTATGTCAACCACCCATTTCCAGCAAAGTACAGCATTCCAAGACCATGTTGGCTACCTTCTGTATCTTACAGTTATTTGTAATCCACCTGCTCAGATATGCTGTGGCACACCTCCAGGGCCGATGGGACTTGAACCTGAATCTTCTGGATCAGAGGCAGGGACACTACCTCTGCATCACAAGAACTCCCTTCTGCATTGTTTAAGGATAAGGAATATAGTGCATATATAAATGGTAGGGGAAAGAGGCTGAATACTCAATTCCGGAATAAGAATCAACTGTTTACTTTCCCATGGATTCCTTTACAAATATAACAGACTCTTAGCAGTGTGACTGAAATTAAAAAAAACTTCCCTCACTTACATTGATAGTTGTCTGTTGCAAAACAGTTTTTTTTGTTGACTGGCCCAATTAGTTTGTGGAAATGAATAGAATAAATTATGTGTGATTGTCAGCAATTGTTTTAAGCATATAAAAAGACTGATAGTTTGCAGATTGAGCTTAAGTATTTTTGTTCTTCATTTTAGAGATATTTGTAGGGTTTTCTTTCCACTCTGGATATTTGGGATTGTGTTGTACTATGTGGCCAAAAAATACTTACAGATAGCTGTGACTGTTGTGCCCACAAATCCAAAATATCTAGCTGTGAATAATAATTTTAATAAAATTTGACACGAGACCTCTGCGAGCTAAAAGGCTAACTCAAAGTAACTCAGTGTCTCACTTGGTTTAGAAACCCAATATACAACCAGTAATAAAGAATTTCCAATTCTTTCAAATTAGAAAGTCCTGATACAAATCATTAATATCTCAATTAACTGAGGATTCCATAGACAAAATTTCACCAGAGCAGCATATTAGAAGTCTATTCAGTGTTGTATAAAGGAAGGCTTTTGTTAAATGTTTTGTGTTGGTTTTTATTTAAATTGATTTGTTGAATGAAAACTTCACATGAGCTAAGATAAAAGAATCCGTCAATTGGCTATTTTTATCCAGATTTTGCAGAAACACTGATTCAAGTACTGCATTTCTTGGCATGAAATAATTCGATGATTATTAGGATTCAGCAGCACAGTTTCATTGCTATGGTCACAGTGAAGGGAAAAAGGGGATGTGAGAAGGATGTGTGGTTTAGATAATGAAGAATTAAAATTTCCCAAGATAGTAGCTGTGGATCAGCAAGTTACAAAATTGAATTCCTGTGTGATAATTGGAGCGAGTGAATTTTCAAGCCCAACACCTCCTCTTCACGTCCACTGCAGGGGCAATGGGTGCTGAAACCACTGTTGGATTCTGGAACAGTTCCTATGGACTGAAGGTTGGTTACTGTAACCTGGGGAGGCAATGGCCTAGTGGTATTATCACGGGACTGTTAATCCAGAGACCCAAGTAATATCCTGGGGACCTGGGTTCAAATCCCGCCACGGGAATTCAACAAATATCTGGAATTAAGAATCTAATGATGACCATGAACCCATTGCCGATTGTCAGGAAAAACCCGTCTGGTTCACTAATGTCCTTTATGGAAGGAAACTGCTATCCTTACCTGGTTTGGCCTACATGTGACTTCAGACCAACAGCAGTGTGCAACTGGGATGGGCCATAAATGCTGCCTGGCCAGCGACACCCTCATCCCATGAATGATTAAAGAAAAAAAAGGAGATAGAGAAGACATAGGGAATTTTAAACTGGTCAGCTTGACACCACTTGTGAGGAACATGCTGGAGTCCATTATAAAAGATTTAATAGCAGAGCACTTGGAAAATATTGGACAGAGTCAGCATGGATTTACAAAAGGGAAATCACACTTGATAAATCTACTGGAATTTATCAAGGATGTAACTAGTAGAATTGATAACTGGGGAACAGGGATGGTTTACTCAGACTTTCAGAAGGCATTCAATAAGGTCCAACCTATGAGGACACAGGTAGTGGATTGACATGGATAGAGAACTAGTTGACAGAAAGGGAACAAAAGATAGAGATAAATGGGTCTTTTTCTGAGTGGCAGGCACAGGCAGGTACCACAGGAATCAGTGCTTGGACTGCAGCTACTCAAAATATATATTAATAATTTAGATGAGGGAACCAAATGTAATGTCTGCAATTTTGTAGATGAGACAAAGGTGAATGGAAGGGTGAGCTGTCAGTAGGATGCTGAGATGCTTCATTGTGATTTGGCCAAGTTGAGTAAGTGGCCAAATGCATGGCAGATGAAGTATAATATGGATAAGTGTGATGTTATCCACTTTGGTAGCAGCAACAGGAAGGTGGTTTAATATTTGAATGGTGATACATTAGGAAAGGGTGAGGTACAATAAGATCTAGCTGTCTTTATGCACCAGTCACTGAAAGTAAGCATGAAGGTGCAGCAGATGGTGAAGATGGCAAATGGTATGTTGGCCTTCATAGTGAGAGGGTTCGAGTACAAGAGGAGGGATGTCTTGCTGCAGCTGTTCAGGGTTTTGCTGACATCTGGATATTGTGTATGCAGTTTTGGTTTCCTTTTTTGAGGAAAGATGTTCTGGCTATGGAGTGAATGCAGGAAAGGCTCATCAGACTAATGTCTGGGATGGCAGGACTGATGTATGAAGAGGGATTGGATCAGTTAGGACTATTTTCATTGGAAGAGTAAGGTGGTGGGGGGATCTCATAGAAACCTCTAAAATTCTTAATATGGTAGGATAGGTTAAATGCAGGAAGGGTGTTCCTGATGACCCGGAAATCCAGAAACAGACAGTCACAATTTAAGGATACAGGGTAGACCATTAGGACTGAGATCAGGAGAAATTTATTTGCCCAAAGAATGAAGAACCTGAAGAATTCCCTGCCACCAAAAGCATTGAGGTCAAGACAGTGAAAGTTTTCAGCAAGGAGCTACACATAGTTCTTACGGCTAAAGGAATCAAAGGGTATGAGGAGAAAGCAGGAACAGGACACTACATTGGTTGTATCAATGTCGGAGCAGGCTTGAAAGGCTGAATGGCCTACTTCTCTTCTTTTCTCTGTTTCTATGTTATTGTGCTTCATTGCCATGTAATTGCTGTATTTTGAGTACTTATACCTGAAGCATTTTCAGTGTCGGGAATTCTTTTTTATTAACATATAACTACACATTTAATTATGAGATATTTTCTGTGAGATGATAAGGGAGGGGGTTAGAAACATAGCTGTAATGTCACTGGCTAATACTCTAAGAAGTTACTTCACCCAGTTTAGATAACTTTCCAAAGGATCAGAGTTGTGTCAGCGAGTTATTCTGCGAGATTCAATCCATTGAATACTTTTCTGCAGCAGTCTGCAGTGAACATCCTGCAGTGCTACAGTTATTTATTTCTGATATAAGTTCAGCAGTAGACAGAATGTAGCGCAGTTTTACTAGGATGCTGTGTGGTATGATGAAACACTTCAACATCACTTTCTGATTTCATTAAACCAATGGAGGCAATGGTATGACTTGATAAAAGTGTTTATCGTTGTGGAGGCATGAGATGGAGTAGGTAGACACAAACTTTTCCAATGACTCAGGGGTTAAAAATGAAAGGACTAGATATAAGATTATATGCAAGAGGTTTAGAACAATGAGCAGAAAATATTTTCCTTTGTAGAGTGAATTGCGGCCAAAGAATTTACTACCAACATTAATGATTTGACCAGCTACCCTATCAACATTTATACAAAGATTAAATAGGTGGGTGAAAGAAATATGGATGAAGGGACCTGGGAACAAAACAGGTACAAGCAGTTGCTCGGTAACAGAACATAAATATTTCTGAAATGAGGGGCATGATGCCAAAGCTTTTCATCTTACAGTCATCAGGGCAAGTGCAAGAATGTTAAATTTCAAGAGATCACAGCAATTTAAACTACAGGAGATTTGGGTGCTATTTGGTTAGACAATTAATTGTCTCTGATTCACTGATGCATTGTCATGAAGAAAACTTCATGGATCTATAGGCTCCACAAGCTCTTGGTAATTCAAAAAATGCATAAGGTTTCAAAATATTCCGTTTTACGGAGAATAGTCCAGTCAGCCTAAATGAGCCATATTGTGAGTTCGACTGAGTAACTTAAATTGATTGTTACTATAACTACAGGTAGATGGGAGTAGGACTCCTTGTCAAGCGAAACCAAATGTGGGGCCAAACATCCTGTGTTCCTCTTATCATTTTTATATAATTCTGTTTGAAGCAACTGGCAATATGATAATGCTTTCAATCAAGTTGCTGCATTCATCATTGTGTAAATCAAAATCTTACTATCAGTGTTCAAGGGAATAAAGTGAAGTGTAGTCTGATGCACATTTTTGATGTTTGTCAGTACCTGTCTGGTTTTGTGCCTTTTGGTACCTATCAGGAGCACACTTGAAACTTTTCTGAATTGCAAAATCGAATTTCAAAAGCCAGGTTTTGATGGATGTAAAGTAATTGTACAAAATAAACAGCTGCAAATTTGGGATCAGTAATGAATTGGGACTTACGAGATTGTAGCTGTCTGAATGACACACTTTGCAAACAGTTTTGTCTCTTCCTTCACACATCTGGTTGCAAATTTAAGAGAAATTCAGGTTATTGGAGGGTAGGGAGGAAGGGGGAAAGTAGACCTCCAGGAGAGAAAAAGGTGCATTGAAACTAATTGTTTTAATAGAAAAAGCAACTTTTCAGCTAAATCCACACATTTGACAGTATCAATACAGGGAGACTCATATGACGTTTTAGCACTACAAAGGCTAGTTGTCTGAGTGGCATCTTTCTGCACTATATTCTCTGTCGTTCAAAGTTCGACATTATAAGACCATGAGGATGTTGAGAAAAGGTCTTGATATAGGATCAGCAACAGGAAAATTTGCTCTTCAATTCAGTTTGATCATGGCTTTTCTGCTCTTTATTTCCACTGAATCTTCAAATGGCTACCCAACACAAATCTAAATCAATTTTGACAGTCAGGCCCGACCAGCATAGCTTTACCTTCCTGATTATCTTGAAATCACCAAATTGAGTTAAAGAACAAAATTGCCGGTGCTTTGCTTAGAACCAATAAGACTAAACTAGGGATGGTGGTGGCAGGGTGGCTCAGTGGTTAGCACTGCTGCCTCACAGCACCAGGGACCCGGGCCCGATTCCGGTCTCAGGCGACTGTCTGTGCAGAGTTTGCACATTCTTGCTGTGTCTGTGTGGGGTTCCTCTGTGTGCTCTGGTTTCCTCCCACAGTCCAAAGATATATGTGGATGGGCCATACTAAGTTATCCCTAGTGTCCAGGTGTTGGATTAGCCATGGTAATGTGTGGGGTTACAGGGATTGGGTCTGGGTGGGATGCTCTTTGCAGGGTCAGCATGGACTTGATGGGCCAAATGGCCTCTTTCCACATTTTGGAGATTCTATGTGGTAATGTTATAAAATCATTACCAGCTATTAGGCAGTGCAACAGCATGTCGTATTGCATTCACCACCATCCAGAAATATTGATTGATACAGTGCCAGATCACGTTTGTCGACTTTGGTGTTGTGTGGAAGGTGCAGAGCAGAGCAGAGGCTAAATGCTTACTCACAGGAAGGAATGGAAAAACTGGCAGACCGCTGTTCCCAGTCTTTCCAAGGTATTCCCAGCTCTTCTGACAGCTGCTCGCTGAGCTAAAATGCTGCTTGCCTATTTAATCAACTTCAGTTTGGGAACTGAAAAGAAAATGGTCCAGTGGGGGAGGGAATTGAAATTACTAAAATTAATGTATCAAAGTGTACCAGAATGGTTATGAAAGTAGTGTTGAGGGGATGAATCAACATTCCAACATGAAAGTCAGAACTTAATACTGAGTAGGGAGCAGCATTATAACCAGCTGGTCAAAGTGCTATTAAAAAAATCCAAAAGTTCATTTTTGATTTCCCAAGTACAAAACATATTACAACTCATTTGTCTTTTGAAAAAAGTGAAGATGCTGCCTTGTGTATTTGTCTTGGCTTAGTGACCCCAAGGCTCGAGCGCAGCTGCAGTTACAGGGCAGGCTTCACTAAACCCCAGTGAAATTGCCAGATGAAAATTTTTGGTACTGTATTTCCAAAATTGACACCATTGACTTAAAAATAAGTGAAAAGGAAATCGTAAGTCATGGAGTCCAAAATCTGTTTAAAGTATCTGACTGGAATGTGTTGAAAAGGAGAAAAAAGGGAGCCATTTGTAGCCAATTTTTCTCTCTAGTGTACAGAGGAGGATTGATGTAAAACATTAAGATAAATGGACAGCAGGAAGACTCAAGGCAGTTATTGCTTTCAAGAGTTTTGCAGGCACCATAAATGTCATCACTACAGCGCTTTTGGTAATATTGTTATTCACTCCATGGGGAGCGAGATTGAAACTTAGAATAGGTTTCTTTTTCTAAGATAGGTAAGAGTGACTGTTTACTTTAGTAAAGCCAAACTCTTCAGAATTGGATAATACCTTAAATCTCCTGCCACCACTTTCTATTCTTTACAGTTGTATACCACTGTAGGTTATGTTTTTATATTGAAGCCTGCTTGCTTGTCCATGTCACCTGCTCTTTGTTTGATAGCAATGATGGTCTAGATGGGCCTGCAGGTGATGCTAAGTGTTAAGGTACCAGTCTTGGTAATGGAGCTGGGCCAGCTGTTAGTTTGGATTTTTACTCTGCTCGAGTCCCAATCTGTGTTTCCCAGAGTGGGAGGAACAAAGCAAATGCTGCAATGTTTCCTGGTATGGAGGCAGGCAGAGATGGGGCAAGGGGAAATCAGAGACAACATTGGCACATGGGCAGTGTCAAGCACCTTCTGGTGGCTAATGATGGTGGATGGGCGAGACATGGAAGATGTCTGGTAGCAGTCTAATGCATGGAGAACTAAAGACTGGAAATTATTCAATTTATAGACCAAAAATTTAGAAGCAACTTGCTTTTGATGTGTTATAAGTGTATTAGAGTTTTGATCTTGACAGTTGCAGGTGAGGGTATAGACCAGTCCAAGTGTTAAACTGTAAGGGGGAGCTAAATTGCTAAGCATAGGGACTCCTAGAAAATAATCCATACCCATTTGCCTGACACCAGCTTCCCTGGTAAAAGCTGCCAAGCTTACCCACATCTTGTGGACATCCCCCCGGAATTTGGGAAAAATAATGGAAGGGTTAGGTTGAAGCACTTAACTAGCCATTCATTGACCTCTGAGAAATTTCAATAAGGATGGGAAGAATGTCTGACATCCCACCCACCCACCACAAAATGGAAGACAGGTTGGGCAGCTAGTGAGAAGGTAGTGAGAAGACCCCAAGTTGCATTTTATATGCCCACCACCTTCTGTTGTAAAATTCAGCCCAAGGAAGCAGGCTAGATTGAAACCATCCACATGTGTTAACTAGACTTCGGGATTGTGTAAGCTTTGTGCCTCAGATAACAATTATAAATCCATTCAAGCTTAGCTGACCTTCTCAATTGCATTACTACTTTGAATCATCCTCAGGTATCCATTATTCGATGCACAACCATATCATTCCCTTAAGTAGATTGCAGCCTTCTAATCACTCTCAGATACCCATTATTCCACACATAAGTAGTCCAAACATCTCAGTTAGCCTACAGCTTTGTAATCATGCTGAAGTACCCATTATTCTCTGCAAAACTCACAGAAACTATAACTTCTAATCAACAAAATTGTTCCTGTCTCACTGATCCTTTCTGTTACTGATGTTCTTGAAGTATCTCTGGATTCTCACTTCAGCACTGTTCCAGCTCCTATTACATAATATAACATAATATGTTTTAAATATATTGAAAGCACAGAAAATTACTGTCTTTTGTCAGTGATTAATCGTCTAATGTGCATTTTCCATTTTCTTGTATTTTGTTTTCTCTTAAGTGTTTTCATCATTTTTTGCTGTATTTCTTGTGTCTTTTCTTGTCTTCCAGTTTACTGTCCAGGCTGGGTTTCACAGTGTTTTGTTTCTGTCACATGTTGTGGCTCATCATCAAGCAATACTATCAGAAGCCTATGCAGGTGATGAGTGCTGGTATATTGTGCCACAGAGTTAAATTTAATCCAGATGTGGTGAAAGAAAAAGGTATCATGGTTGGTTTAGGAACTCTGACAGATGACACTGTAAATTGACATGTCCACACATCATTTCCCTGTTTTAATCATACATGGTTTGAAAAAGCACAAAGTGAAGTCCAGGGACTTCATCCACAGAAGACGATAGTCATCCCTAGGATTGGGTTCATGTACTACTGAGTCAAAAGATTGGGCCAGTAACATTGGTTGGTCTGAGACCGATGGCTCAATCTTCCCTTCCAGAGCAGGATATGGAATTCAGGGCTGCTTCCCTACCCTGAATCTGCCCTCAGAGGGAGACAGTAATTGACCATGTATTTCACACCCATGTGTTTGGAACAGAGATAAATTTGTCAGTCACTTCAGGGTGGTAGGGATGGAAAGAAGTGGGAACCTTGCAAAGTAGCCTGGGCTGCCAAGCAGATACTTTTATAGATTGCCCCAGCCTCCATTCCCACCCAGGCAGGACCTGAAATTTCAGCCCTAGTTCTCTAGCTAGTTCATTTGGTCAGTGGTAAGTTGGGGTCTTCTGTTATTTTGTGCAGTATTGCTTGCAAATAAAGAGGAGGAACCAAATTTATCTTTTGGTGCTGCAAGCCAAGCACTGGAAAATAACATGTGCCTGCAGGAACCAAGCTATTATAAGGAAGGACCAGCTTCTCGTCACCCTGTGGTTTTCGAACTGGATGCTGCTGAGCATTTGTCATGACATGATGGATAGCCAGTTTTTATGTTTGGGTGTTCTGGGTGGTCCAGATGGATGAATAGGGGACAGCAAATAACTGTAATTTTGTTCAGCAACCTCGCAATTAAAGGGACAGTTTCCATTTTGTTTGCCTGTGCAGAGTGCAGTTTTTCAAAGTTACTAAAGAAAATTCAATTTAGAAAGGCTTTTCTGGCTCATAATTCTTTTGAACCGTGGTTTTGTCAACCATTCCAATCACCCTTAAACAAAAAGCCAATAATTAAAGACAAAGTTTTATTTTACAAACTTTGGCAAAGTTATATGTAATTTGTTTAATTATTGAATTCTGAGAAGTGGCATGGTAGCGCATTGTGTATAGGGCACAGATATCATCGCCACAATGCGCATGTAGCAACTTGCCCGTCATGGCCACAGAGGATGAGGGGTACCATTTCTGCAGTGGGAGGATTTGTGATAGTATCAGGTGGAAGTCATGCACTTCAAAAGTTGAAGAGATTTTTGGGAACAGGATCCCCCCTTGCCGCCAAGCTGTGATTGGTGTGTGATACCGTGGTATTGGGGCAGTTTTATTACTCCAAGTGGAATAAAGCTCTTGATGGAAATTCCTTTTGTCAACCAGAAGCTAAAAGTAGGCTTGATCTTTCTAAATCGTAGGCGGTAGCACCATCATTGCAGCAAAATGTAGGCAAGGTGGGAGATTGTTTGGGAATGCAGTGCGCTGTGCCCAGACTATTTTAGCCCCCTTGTCTATTGCACTGTTTCTGCTAGATGTTCACGGTTACAATTGGGATTAGCATCTTTAAAAAGGTAAAACAATACTGTTGACAGGGTATGATGGTAACCTTCACTTTTTTAGAGTATGACTTGCCAGGTGATATCTTTGTTGATTATGAAACTGCTTGGGCTAAAATCTTTTGTTTTATCCTTACTAAGAAGGGAATAGTAGTTTGAAATTGCCTAATCATAAGAGGGATTGTGTCCCTTGAATTGTTGCTTTTCAGATAGTTATTTTCCATCTCACCTTGTCATGTTGATCTGTACAATAAACTTAAGGAGTTTGAGAATTCCATTTTTTTTTATTTGTAAGCCATGCTTGTAATTTTAAATCACATTCCCAAATCTAAAATGAGGAAAATGGGAAATGAAATTCCCATTTTTTAAATCAGAAATTGTATAGAATGCACCCATTACGTTCAGCATTTGAATAAAATTTAATTGAATTTAAATTTACATGCAAGTCATTACAAATAGGACACTTGAGGCTCCAATGCGTTTCATGAGGGTCTGACCTCTTAATTATGCCTTCATTCATTACTGTACTAAGTGAAGAATGAAAGTTATATTTTGCTGTGTATTTGTTTAATTCTACACTATGTTATACTTTATAAAAACTGAAAGAACTGCGGATGCTGTAAATCATGAACAAAAACAAAGTTGCTGCAAAAACAAAAGCTCAGCAGCGGGTTCTGAGGGAGGGTCACTGGACCCGAAACATTAACTCTGTTTTTTCCTTAACAGATGCTGCCAGACCTGCTGAGCTTTTCCAGCAACTTTATTTTTGTTCCATGTTATACTTTATCCTTTCCTTCTAATGTATGTCTTCCATGGCTGATCAGATTCTCAGATCAGCATTATTGTATGCTTCTTCTGTGTGTTGCGTGACCACTGTCACTGAATTTGACTTTCCCTCCCCTTTTTCCTTGACTCTCAGTGTCTATGGCTGTAGTCTATGGCTACCCTGTGAGGAAATTACATGTGCACACTTGTGTTCTGGCACAGATCCAGAGCTGTGCTGGCAATACAAAATAAAACTGAATAATTACATGTCCAAATTCTAAGTTACTTATTTGCCCTTCTCCAGTGAAACTTTCATCCAATTTATAAGTCTCTTACAAGTCTTTTATAAGTTGCTTTGACAGTCAAAACACAGAATGCAGCACATCTAAAACAGTAGAAGAAAGACAAAGTAGGTGGCTGTAGAATCTGCCTGTTCATTATATGCGCCCAACATCAAGTTGATGGTTAATATTTCATATCATTGCAGTTTGAGATACTTGGAAAACCTTTGAGGACTTTCGTCTTTTGGAGCTAGATTCGAATTCTGGTGATGGGCTGGAAGGTAGCGGGGGGCCAGTTGGGTGACAAGGTAATGGCAGAGGATGGCATGCCCATAATCATCCTCCTGTCGAGAAATCTTCCCCACAGGAGGGAGGGTGGGCAGACTGCTCTCCCCAGCTTTAACTGGTCCAGGACTTGGAATCTGAGAAACTCCTTGTAGTCCCAGTCCTGGCCACAGCTGTCCTGGCACTGGTGGGGACTACAGTGCTACTAGCCAATCAGATTGCTGAGCAGCTCTCTGAGCGGACTTCTGCTCAAATGAGGTGTTGAAGTTCCACTTCTAACTGAACATCGTTCCTTGCTGTGTAAACTGGCTGTGGGCTGGCATAACAAACACAGAGAATGCCGGAGAGACTCAGGAGATCTGGCAGCATCTGTGGAGAGAGAACCAGAGTTAACAATTCCTGTAAGGGAGCAGTGACTGATCAGATTACAATTTGATTTGATAGCGTGGTGCATTTCTCTGTGAACTTCTCTATTTGTATGTTAATTAGCTCAAGCCTATACAATCATTAGAAATAGGAGCAGGAATAGGCCATCATCTCTTTGAGCCAGCTCCATTATTCATTAATATCATGGTCAATCTGATTGTCACATCAGCTCCACTTTCCTGTCTCCCATAACCCTTGACTCCCTTGTCAACCAAAAATCTGTTCTAACTCAGCCTTGAATATATTCAATGATGTAGCCTCCACTGTGCTCTGGGAAAGAGAACTATATGACCGTATGACTATATGACCCTCTGAGAGAAAAGAAAATTCTTCATCTCGGTCTTAAATAGGTGATCCTTAATTGTTAAGCCACATCCCCCAGTTCTAGATTTCCCTGAGAAAACATAACCTCAGTATCTACTACTCTCTCAGTCCTCTTAATAGGAGTAAATTTACTGATCTTGTGCTAACCTGCTTGAAGGGATAATAATTCTGCAGCCTTGCCTCCAATCTGCAGTCCCTTCAAGCAGTAGATCAGCAATCTTTCTGAAGATCTTTGTGCTCTTTGTGAAGTTCTGTTTGAGTTTTTTTTTGAGCTCTCTGCCCAAAGGCAGGCCCGATTGCAGTGCCACAACCTTGACCACAAGTAGGGCACGTCCCAAATCCACTACAGCCAGAACAGGGATTGAATCCATTCTAGAGATTGGCACCAACTTGATCCACATTGGTTCTCCAGCCAATTGAGCAAACAAGCATGCCAGCAGTCTGAGTTGCTATGGCAACATATACTTTTACGTGCATGTTGTATCCTGGAGCAGTGGATAATGGTTCCAATTTCTTTCCATCATATGGCTGACCAAGAATCTCTTCCGCTGTTACCATGTTTGGAAAGATTTACAAGTTGATCCTCAACTTGTTTGGCTGCATTGTGAACAAACCTTCATGGGCCATCAAGTCTAAGAGTGGGACTTGAACCCAGGCCTTCTGGTTTAAAGCAAGGATGCTACCCACTGGTCCACAAGTCTTTCTGTCCTGTCCATCTAATTATTATACTTCAGAGAAATAAAATGACTGAATAAAATTACATTGCTGTTTCTCTAGAACAAGATGCTGCTGTGTAAATGGATGGTTTTGTTTAGGCTGTGATGTAGATATTCATCGAGCAGTTCATGCCACCTCCCCGGGTGTCCTCGTATTAAATTGCCAATCAACAGCTCCAAGTAGACAGAGGTATTTGGCTAGCCACAGCAAGGGAGGGAGCTCAGCAACCATCGGATATTAAAAATAATGCTTTATAATATTCCCTGTTTGTGGTCTTGCTCTATAATGCTGGTTTACATCACGCTGGACATCTGCCAACCCTTCAATCTGGACTGTATAGCAGACAAAAGCATGTAGGAAATGGAGCCATACTGCAAGGAAGTGGGAGTCAGGGTAGTTATCAGGGAATGAAAGTGGAAGGTATGCACCATGCAAGCCAGGAAATGTTTTACACACTCCAGGCCAAGAAGGGCTGTAGTATCTCAGTGTAGATTTTTATGAGTGGAATGACAGCCCATTCCTATAATCAAGTCTTGGACTGCTCCTCTTTGAAAGGCTTTGTTTTCTCTGATACTTCATTTACCATCTTGAGTTCAAGGATTCAGTACAAAGTGTGAACAGTCAACAATATTACCTCAGGGCTGAAAAAGAATTTGATCAAGGATCAAGTACTGTGGGAAATGATCGATCTACATTTCAAATTTATGGACGTTACATGGAAAAGGAAGAAATATTTCTTTAAGCTTACTTATTTGGAATACCTTTTCTTAATTTACAATCTTTTTTCAGTCTCATATTACTTTATTCCAATTGATCTGGAGAATGAGAGGACGAGGTAGGCTGAAACTGCAGTGCAGCATGAATTTTTAAATTATTAATACACCAATTTTGGAAAGCTTTTTGGGGGAATGATGTACAGTATATCATTCAAATATAGTGCTGCATTCAGGTCGATGTGTCATTCTATATGAGAGAACACCTTTGTTATTACTTCGCACATATTCATTTAACAGTATTTTTAAAAGGTGTTTAATAGAGCCAAAACTGCCCAGGGGTACAAATGCTAAAAAAGAGAGACTATACTTTTTTATGAAGGTGTCAGATATTTAGCTGCTGTAATGTAGGAAATTACCTTTCTTTCTGACACAAAAGCAAAATACTGTAGATGCTAGAGATCTGAAATAAAAACTGGAAGTGCTGCAGAAACTCAGCAGGTCTGACTGTATGTGTGGAGTTTCAAGTTCAGTGTTTCACTTTTGCAGAACTGAAAATAGGTGCTTTTATCTCTGAATCAGATGGAGAAGCTCATGAGTATTACAAATGTTCCACGTTCTGTAGCTTTAACCATGAGTGAGACAAGCAGCAGTTTTGAATGTTCACCCTGCACATAAACCAAGATGTTAGCTACATAATCTGAAGCAAGCATCAATCAAAGAAGGATAAGAAGAATGAGTTTTGTCCTCAAAATGCTGAGGAATGTTAGCAGGGCGTTGAGTATTTTTCTCCTAATGTCACCATCAAATGTTCTAGGTCTTGAGTTAAATGTAGGAAAGAAATCTTTAAACTCCATCCTACAAAACATGTCTTATCCCCAAAGGAGAGGAAAACTACCCAATTAAAACATGAAGAATTTGATTTTCCCAGACCAACCACCTGTTTGGCCCCAGTGTAAGACTGCTTAGTACCAATTCCTTGCATGGACTCTTGCCCACTAGGAACTCAATCTCGATTGCCTTAGAAATGTTTTATTTAAGACTTTTACAAAGGAGACTTTCATTCTGTCAATCTAAACTTGAGTTGATCCTGATTGCCAAAAGTGAAAAGGCAATTTTTAATCATGACCCTAGGAAACTCACCATAAGCTAAATCTGGTGATTGTTGTCATGACTAATGTTGGACTGAATTAATATCTTGTTGATCAGGTTTCAAGATCTATTGTCATCGTAATTACTTGTTAATTGTATTATTGAGAGTAGTACCTTAAATGCTTTGTTCTGTTTTATTGCAGTGGGAAGCAGAGTGAGTCAAGAGCTAATGTACACACGGGAGAAACTGGGCGAGGAGACGATCTTCACTACACAGATGTTAATTCAAACCTCAAAGAAGGAAGGGGAGAATATCCTTACTCAGGAGGCGTTGCTTCAGCACCTGCTTGCTGCACTGGCAGCCAGCAAAGTGCAGGTCTCGCTCTATGGAAAGTAAGAACATTGCTCCCATCACATGTTGACTTGAAGGGGGTTTTCAGGCAGGAAGAGAAGGCAGGGCAAATATGGAACACACTTTATTGGTCAGGTCATTGACGTGAAACATGAGCTGTTTCTCCCTCTGTGCGCAGAAGCAGCCAATGCTGCTAAGTATTTCCTTCCTAGTGCACTCAGCAAACTAGGTTTTAGGTCCATGATATTTTAATCCACACATATCCTTGCCCATGTAGCCCATGTAAAGATGGGTGGACAGACAGGTCATGTTGAGGAAATGGGGAGACTGCAGAAGGACTTGGACAGGCTAGTGGGGCAAAGAATTGGCAGATGGAATACAATGTGCAAAGTATGAGGTAATGCACTTTGGTAGGAAGAATAGAGATGTAGACTATTTTCTAAATGAGGAAAGGCTTCAAAAGTCTGAAGCACAAAAGGACTTGGGAATCCTAATACAAGATTCTCTTAAGGTTAACATACTGGTTCATTTGGCAGTTAGAAAGGTAAACACAGTGTTAGCATTCATTTGAGAGGTTTAGAATACAAGAACAGTGATGTACTGCTGAGACTGTATAAGACCCAGGGCAGACCACATTTGGAATACTGTGAGCAGTTTGGGCCCCATATCTAAGGAAAGAAGTATTGGACATGGGGTCCAGAGGACATTTACAAGAATGAACCTGGAGATGAAGGGCTTGTCATACGAAGAGTGATTGAGGACTCTGGATCTGTACTCGATGGAGGTTAGAAGGATGAGGGGGGTTCTATTGATATTTACAGAATACTGAGAGGCCTAGATAGTGTGAACAAGGAGAAAATGCTTCCACTAGCAGGAGAGATTAGGACCCAAGGGCACAGCCTCAGTGTGAAATGATGACCCTTTAGAACTGAGATGAGCAGGAATTCCTTCAGCCAGAGGGTGGTTAATCTGTGGAACTCATTGCCTCAGAGGGCTGTGAAGGCCAAATAATTGAGTGTGCTTAGACAGAGATAGATAGGTTCTTGATTGGTAAAGGGATGAAAGGTTACAGGGAGAAGGCAGTAGAATGGGGTTGAGAAACATCACGGCTATGACCAAATGGTGGAGCAGACTTGATGGGTTGAATGGCCTAATTCTGCGCTTATGCCTTATGTACTTCTCATCTGTTCTGGGCAGAAAGAGAGTGCAGATAAACCTGCAGCAGATGGTGATAAGCTTTCTGAGCATTTCTCACCATTTTCCAAGTATATGGTGCATATTTCGGGAGAATATGTTTCCCCTGATTGGTCCCTCAAGAGCTGGTCAATTCTTATTGTTCATCCGTCCATTCCCACCCATTCGGCATGGAGACCTAAAGTGAGACTCCCTTCCTTTGTTTTTTGGCTGGGCTGTCAGCCTGATACCATTCATTTCTCCTGGCTGTTGAAGTTGAAACGTCTGTACATCATTCTCAGCACAATAGGGTGGAAGGTGGCCTAATCTCCTGCTTTCACTATTCGCCCAGTTGATTTCATAGGATAGGAACAATATTCTTCCATTTCAGTCATTCTTTCTTGTCCTTACCTAGTATCTGATGATTCAAGTCCTTCAGCTTGTCCTGCTTGCCTATATTTGGGGGAATAGGATGATCCTTAAAAAACTTCGTCAATGGAATGTTTAGTTTAAATTCCTGAAAGTACAATGTTCTGGCATTCACAATTGTAAATAAATGCATATATGCTTGCTGTCAGTAATTAGCATTGCTGGCTCCATCAGTGTACTGTTTAACCAGGTCATTGCCCTTTAACCTTTCTTTCAGATCCTGGGATTTAAACAAAATCTGTTACAAATCTGGAGTGCCTATCATTGAGAATGGCATGATTGAGCGAGTGAGTATGACAGAAATTAAATTTATAATTATAATTATAATAATATAATAATTATAATAAAGAGGGTATCTCTTTACTTTCAGGAGCTTTTCATTTTTATTCACAATTCTCAGAGAGCTTTCTGCTGATTGTCAAAGTGAGTGATAATCAGTGCCCAGGACCCATTCTTTAGCCGCTGAATTTCAGCGTTACTATCCTGATATAGAATGATGCTTCCTCTGCCCTAACCTAAAAGTGTGCCTTGAATCTTTGTTATGCCCTGATATGATGGCTACATTGCAGTAAAGTTAGTGTAATTCAATTTAGCGATAACCCAGAGTGATGTGTAGCAGTGGAGTACTATGTAGGACTCTCCTTCTTAACCTGTCCCCTCGCCTGAAGTGTGGTGACCCTCAGGTTAAACCACCACCAGTCCTCTCTCTCTAATGAGAGAACAGTCCTATGGTCCGGTAACACAATGGTGACTTTACCATTACCCTGTATTATCTCCATGTGACAAGGTGACAAAATGTTTCAGAATTCAATCTGCTGCTACTGTATTTAGCCTGTGCTACTATTAGAGCTCATGTAGAGAGAATTCTCAATAATTGCCTTCCAGTCCAAAGATGTGCACTTAGGTGGATTGGGCACAGTAAATTTCCCCCCATAGTATTCAGGAATGTGCAGGCAAGACGGATTAGCTGCAGGAAATACAAGGTTACAGGGATAGGGTGGGTCTGGGTGAGATGCTTTTCGGAAATTCAGTGCAAACTCGATAGGCCGAATAGCCTGCTTCAACACTGTAGGGATTCTATTGAAGAAAGGATTACAAAAAAGTAGCAAATTCTGCCTCACCAATATAAAAAAAACTTGGTCCAAATGGTTGGTACATGTATACATATATTAGATATTGAGCATTGACAAGCTGTGTGATCACGGGATGCAGTACAGGTGAACTTAATCCTATCCCCGTCCAACATTCTGATGTCTCTGTACGTCCAGCACAAATCATTGGATAAGAGTCAAGTGTGGAAGGCATAGTTCATTCTTGCTTCCCTAACTCAAGAGTGTTGAGATCAATTGTAACAGTCATCTAACTATACTGGGAAATGTCAGCTAATTTAACACAATCTGGAGATAAGCACAGCCTACCTTGCCTGTATGGTTGTGCTTCTCACTAGATAAGCAAGTGGGAAAATTATTTAATCTCTAAATAATATTAGCAAAGCCCATAAATCTCTATATACCTAGAGCACTTTGTTAAAAGCCCTGTGCTTATACCTTATGACTGCCAACAACTTTGCCATGAAACACAAATTTTCATCTAGATTATTTATTATATTGTAGGGCAAAGGGTTAATTTAATATGGTGATGGGGGTGGAGTGGACTGCAGACTCTTTTTTTTAAAAAATGCTCCCATGTGGAGTTGCTGACATAATATGACACTATGCTATGTGTACAATGGAACTTGCATGTTGCTGTCAGGCTTTCAAAGCCAACTAGTATGATCAAGACGCAGAGGCAGAAGGCTGATGACAGGCTATGCTGATTTATGGCCAGCTAATAGTTTTGGAGTTCAACGTGGTCTCTGCCAACATAGCCTGTATATGTTCCAACGGAAGAGGCTGTTTGGCACACACCATCATTAATTATCTCTGCTGTTTTCTGTTCTGCCTTCTCCCCAACCCCCTGCCCCACAGATACACACACACAACCACAAATTATTAAACATCAATTCAGCACTGACCACAATGAATATTGTAGTTTATGAGGATCAGAAATCCCCTTGTTAGAAGTGCAAAATTCGTACTCCACTATGTTCTTCTCATAAGTAGTCAGTAAACATAATAGAATTGTGGTGGATCATTGTGGCCATTGATATGTAGGTTTGACCATAGAGTTTTTGGCCAATTTCAAAATGTTTCTGAAAATGCTGTTAAGTTGCTTTTTTTGTATTTCATTTAATAGATCTAATCCCATACTGCATGTGGGAGCTGTTCTTTACAATTAGAAAAAAAATGGAGAGTTAGGTCAGTGTGATAACAAGTTGCAGTGTGGAAAAGTCTGGCTAAAAAGGGCTTCTCATTCAAACCAGTATACAGTGCACAAGTTAAAAAGCATAAATCGTTGGCTGTAGGGACAGGCATCAAACTCAGTGGACTGCTGAAATTCGGTTGGAAGAAGCAGTTATCAGGCTGATGATAGCAATGATTGCACACAGGTATGTTTTAGGGGGTGGGGTGATGTTAGGTATGAGTTTGAGAGAGTTTTGTGGGTGAGAATTAGGGTGTCCAGGAAAACAGAGGCTCTGCCTTGCTTGGCACAGCTCTCCTGCTCTAATCTGTGGAACTCACTTTAAAACTTACTTAGGACTGAAATAACTGCACAGAGGCTGGTATCCCATCACCAAGTCACCCTTTATTTACACGTTCATAGTACATGCACTCTGACCGGCTAGCTCAGAGCCAGTCCCTAGAGTGAGGAGACTCTCTGAGACATCTGTTTATATCCGAGAGCCAGGGCTTTCAGATTGGCCCAGGTTAACAGCTCCAAGCAGGGATCTCATACTTAACCTCGATACAGGCACTACAGACATTCGCTCTGTCCATCACAAATAGTTGTATAAAAACGCAAGTTCTGACAGTGGCTGTGGGTAAATGCACTACTTGATGCATTATTGAGCCAGAAGCTAACCAAGGCAGTCACACGTTCAGTTCAGATCCTGGCTGATATTGAGTCAGTTGATTTTAGACATAAGAGTATGGCATTTGTCGTCAGCACCCTTGGTGGATAGTGGGGAAGATCAGCCAATGGTGATCGTTGTATACACACACACACACACACACACACGTGCGCGCGCACACACCGAGTCAGTGGAATTTATGATTGAATAGCTTGTTGACATTTTATAATCCAGGATCACACACGAACAATAATTATTTGGGGTGAGACACTGAGGATTACCATTGGCTTTAAAATGCACCTCTTTGCATTCGTCATCATGGACAAATGAGAGTCTGCCATGATCAACCTCTTTCCAAACTTGTTTCGATTTGTTTTAGCACTATGTAAGGACTACGACAATTAACCAAGTCAAGTATTTCCAGTCTCTGCAATTTAGGAGAAGTCTTGAAGGTCAGGGGAGGGATTACATCACCATAAATCAAAGATGCCAGTGTGCATACCACCAACATTTATGGACAATGTAATGCTTTTTCCCTCCCCCAGTCACTAAATATAACTTTGCCTTGATGGGTAGACCACAAATTAATGAAAATCAGCAGTCAAAATAGGATTAAATAAATTGTTTTCTCCCAATTTTTCAGTTTCTTTGTTTTGCTTATGGTACAAACACAGCAATATTTGCTCACTTACTTTCCCTCCACCCTCCAGATGATTGAGAAGCTTTTCCCCTGTGTTATCCTAACTCCGCTGGACTGTTTCTGGGATGGTGCCAGGCTTCAAGGAGGTTCTGCTTACCTACCGTAAGTACGACTGTGTTAATTGTTATGTTTCTGGGGTTTTAGGGATTGGTACTCTAAAAATGATACACTGGATGTTTCTCGCAAGTTTTTGGTCTGAACTAGAGTGGTGAGAGACTGAACAATGGCTTGCATTCTTCCCCGCGATGTGGTTACTTGTCAGGCGGAGCAGAGAGACCTATGGGAATTCTTTGTCAACAGACGGTAACTGAAGTTATTCTCATGCTAATCGGAGCCTTATTGCTGCAAGTTGTCCAACAAATAAAATGTACACATCATTCATGCCACGGGCCCTATTTAAAAAATGCCCCTGAGAAGAAAAAGGCCCTCTTTCGATTAAAATCAGCTCACTTGACAGCATTCCATTCTTGAAAGATTTTTCACAGTTTTTTTTTGTGTTTACTCTGTGGTGTTAAACTGACACTGACTCCGACTCTTTCAAATCCATTTTAAAAAAAAATCAGTGTGGACATGTGACGTGCAGTATTTAGCATTTTTTTTCCATTTGTTTCCTCACTGCCTCCGAGCCACAGAACTTACCCCAATTTGCTACCGTCCTCCCAACCCCCCCCACTCCCCTTCATAGCCGAAGGTTAGTCTGTGTGTGCCGTCAGCTTCCGCTTCAGTTCAGCCAGTTTGAAAAAGGAAGGGAGAAAGAGAGAGAGAGAGAGAGAGAGGGAGAGAAAGAAGGAGAACAAAGAATGGCAATCTATTCTCAAAAGTGGAAAAACAAAAGGGCTTGAGAAGGCTCACTCAAGCAAGAAATAGGAGATAAAGGAGCCTCTCTTTGGTTGCAGTAGAAGGGGTCGCTGGTATGTGGGAATCAGAAAGAGCTTGCTTCATGCGATGCTTCACTCATGAATTATTGGAGTGTCATTCTGCCAGTGTTGGACTTTTTAATCCCCGCTTGTCTTCTATTTGAGATGTCCTGTACACTTGAGTCACCCTTTCTGGCAGATTTTTTTTTCAAGATTCCTTCATTTGGAAAAAAAAACTTAAGAAATCATGGGGAGGCTTTACTTATGAGAAACCAGTTCAAAAGCAGCAAAAAGAAAACTTATAGGAAAGGAATACGAATATTCAGAGAATATTTTAATAATTTTATCTTGGATAGTTGGAACTCTGGCTTTAGCTTGCCTACTGCTTTAAAGCTAACAAGATCTTGTAAAATGACAGGAAAGTTTTGCTTTGTTTTAAAGGACTATCTGAGGAAAGTTTCCTTTCCTTTCACAAGTTTCCTTTACGGACATATGGCCAACACTGAAATATCAAGTTGTTTGTGATCCATAGCATTTCATCACTGTGTGTCATGGATTCTTTGGAAAACCACTGGCTTGACGGTTCTCATGGGAAAAGGGATGGTACTTCAGAATCCATTCTCCAAAATGCCCATAAATCCACAGAATTCCATGCAGTGAAACGTAGTATGACTTATTCAGTTGTCCTGTTTATTTGCCAATAATACTTTAAACCTATGATGATGATGTCAGTGATTGTTACTTGTGCAGACATTATTAAGGCACTGAATTCTGCCACTAAACAGCATTGATTGATTGTCACTGGCCTTATAGAAATGCAATAAAACACCTCCCTCTCTAAATATCTCTTTGCCTGTGTTAGATTAGACTTTGATTTATTGTCCCACGTATATAAAAATACAGTGAAATGTGTTTTCATGTACAAAACGCAAAATATCGCCATGCCCTGGTGCTATCTTGAAACGCTGAATATAATGCAAGATTTTACTGCATTAGAGTTCATCTTGCCCTCTTCTTCTTGTAACCCTCTGCTACTCCGCTGTTCGCTGCTTGACACTAGTGGGGCTTTCTGTAACGGGCTCCAGCATCTCGCTTATGAGCCTCCCTCTGCTGTTTTAATATAGAGCATGTATTTAAGATATTAAATAAAAGCAGATGGTAAGGAGCAAGTTTAAGACAGTTACCTGATTTCAGTTGTTAGATGATAGTTTGAAAGCTTTTGTATGTCACTCTTTCATTTTGCACACTTAATGCTTAAAATAGTCACGTTAAATCACTCTGTGATGGTTGGTATTCTATAACTCATCAAACTAACATTTTATCATTATTGACTTGAGTTACCAAGCATTTTAGCTTATTTAAATGTTACCGAAAGGCTTGGAATAAAAAAGACGATAGATTGTCTTACTTCTCCCCACCCCCTCCCACCCACCTTCCAGTAAAGTAACTAGGAGAGACCTGACAGTTCTGAAGAACTTTATTAGGTCTTGTCGGAATGGAGTGAGGCAGTCTGGGGAAGGAGGGTGTGAGCATCGTATAGGAACCTCTTCTATCCTGCTTCCCTGAGTCCGGTTTTCCACTTGGCTCCCAAATGGTGATGAGCTGGCAGCACTGGGTATTGAAATGCACTGAAACGAGAAGAAAGAAAGAGAGAGAGAGGAAAAAAAAAGACACTCTTTGTGGTGGCGGGAGAAAACCGTACAAAAGGATATTTTACAGATGAAGAGATTAATGATTTAATGTGGCTGAGAAGAGAGCTGTTACATGGTGAGTGGGAGGAGGAACGAGCACATTGGGGGAGGGGGAGAGACACAATCAAGAGTGGCGGCCAGTGTTGGAGACCGCAAGGCTCTGTTTGTGGGTCGTAATCTGATTATTTAGAGGAACGACCTTTAATGAAAAATTAATTTGGTCGGGCCTTACACATAGCCTGGATATATGCAGGTGGACAGTGCCGACTGAAGGAAAATTGATTCATTAAAGTGCCACCTAATTGCAGCAGAGTTGGAGATCTTAAACAGGAAGACTCTAATCACATTTTTAAAGAAACACTAATGATGGAAAAAAAATCTGAATGTTTTGCCACATCGAATAACAAAATTTTTTATACATGTATTTCTGTCTGGTGATAAGCTAATTATTATGCACCTCTTCTGTGTGAAATGGTAGCATGTTAGTATGAAGCTGTTTTTTCTATCATTTTAACCAAGAAACTTAATAACTTTTAATGGAGCAATTTCATACAAGTACATTGGTACATTTGCTTACTGTTATTGAATGACGACAGTTCTGTTGGTGTTTTGTTTGTGTTTATATTAAAACTATTTTTTAGTTTTGACATATTTTATTCCTTAATTTTTATTTAGTTTTCCAGTGTTTTTGTAGCTTAATGCTGCAGTGAACCATTTGTCCTATTCCATTAAGTATAAAACCTGCAAACAGAAAAGCTCACAAGTATGAGGCTGCCTCTCACTCATTTCGGGCTGCTTCTTATTACAGTTTAGTCAGTCCTTTAACTAACAAGCATACATCATTAACCATCCTGATATCACCATGTCAAAAGAGGAGGAGATGATCCCTTCCCTTCATTCACTGCAGGAATTTAAAATGACCCAAGACAAACCACACGCCAGTAATATCAAGACATTTGAGAGTTCTCCAGTAATTGTCATGTCTCACTGCACAAAGTTAAGAAATACGAGTGGGCACCGCAGCCTGATCAGGCTTTCCCTCACTTTGTTCCTCCATAATAGGATAATACATGGTCTTTTACTCTGCATCTGGCAATGATATAGGCTTAAAGGAGGAGGTATCACCATGGGTAAGCATTGTCAAGAGGAAATACTTACCTATAGACCACTTCAGTGTGTTTTGTCAATTTCTAGGAGGATATTAGAAATAAAGTATACGATAGATATGGGAAAACAGTATTCTAAATTTCAGGAATATTTGTATCTGTATGGTTCCCTGATTTATTTGCCCATTTTCTATAAAAGCTGGGGGCAGGTGTGGTGCAGGAGTTTCCTATTTGGAAAACATCAATGACAGCAGTGTTTCTCCTGTCTATAGAAAGTGATTGTAGATTGTTTCCTTTCAAGATAAACAGTTTCATTAACAGAAATTACCTGTTGAGTTACCTTATCCACTGAGACTCACATTAGAAATGTGAAATAACTGAAGCGATCAAGTGAACTTACTGACAAGGTGGGGAGGCGGCGTGGGATTTCTTCTGTTTACTGATTGTAGCCAATTTATACAAGAATTCTTCGTCCATATGTTTTCCATTTCATGACAAGTAGTGGACAGAGGAAATCTTCCTGCATAGTAATTTAAACAGATATTGTCACTTCCATAAAGAAGGAGTCTCGCCATCAGAATGAACTGAATAACTAAAAAAAATACTGCTAGTAATGTTTTTTCCTTCAATGTCTACTTTTTAATTTTTTGGTCAGTAGCCATTTTTATTCAGTGGTTGAAATAACATCATCAGTAGAATTGACTTTGATTAGCTGCTGAATCTTCAGTGGGGATGTAATGAATTAGTGTCCACAGTTAAAATGACAACAGATAAAATAAAAAGTATAAAGGTTCCCAAGGTTAATAATAATTCATCTTCCTTATACTGTCTTGCCTTGTAACTCCTCCAGTACACACACACCCTCTTACTGATTCATAGTTCAAATAGCATTATCTCACAAAAAAATCAACCGTTTGACAGAAAAACAATTTTTAAAAGGTCTTGATGTTAAGACGTGCCCATTTGAAAGGAACCTTGATATTGAGACTCCCTGTGTAAATAACATCTGCATGGTTATATTGAAAAATTTTTAAAAAGCAAGTTTAGTAGAAGCTTTGAACAAACTTGGCTCAGAATTTGTATTTTTTATTATTTTTGCTAATCAACCTGTTCAGAAATGGCATTACTCACTTCTGAAACAGGCGGGACTTTAACCCAGGCCTTCTGGTCCAGGGGTAGGGACATTACCACTGCATCACAAGAGGGCCTCTGCACAGAATTTGTAAAATAGAACAAAGCATATGTAACACCTGGCCACAAATTCCAAAACTGGTAATATTGTTAGCAGGAGGACAAGTGCTAGTAACAGGCTTAGGTAATAGAAATAGGAGAGGGGCTAAGTGAGAGGCAGTGTCCATGACGCTGTACATTGGTTCTAGGATCGCATTGATGACATCTTCCAGCAACTTTGATAAAGTTAATAAAACTAGTTGGAAAACTCCTCATTTGCATGGGATATTCAGGTACAAGTGGTATTTTGGATCCATCTCCAGTGAGTGCTAAATTGCTCATACTAGCCTGAAATTTCGCCACTTGTCTTCCTATGAATTAAGGGGTTACCAAATGACCCACAGGCCTCCTTTCCCACCACCCTATTGAAATGAGGTTTAGCTATATAAAATATTTTTTAAATCATGGTTTTCAGTGTTTGATAGACTGTATACCTTCTAAATGCTGATACATTTCCACTAAAACAATATGCCAGCATCCACTGATTCAACGGGATCTTGAGCAATGCAAGACCCCAGCATCCTCATGCTTGCTAATCCATTTAATTAGTCTTCCGCACCCATACAAGCCAACCAGGAGACCACCAGACTAGGCAGAGACCCAGTGTAACTAGGTTTCCGTGGAAATCTACTTGTCTGCTGCTAGAACCATAATTGGAGACCACCTGAACTCTTAAGGCATTTTAGATTCATCACCATGAGTGAGGGTAGACATTGGTTTTGTGATGCTTCTTCACAGCAGAAAGATATTGTGCTCTAATGATTTTCTTTTTTGAAGTTTTGATAGTGCTATGTTTTAAGAAGATTTTTCGTCGTTGATTTATCCTATATGAAATTCAGTGCAGCACTCCATCTGCTGGCATTTAGAAGAACCATCAAGATTGTTTTGGCAATCAAGACTGCTTTTGAATGTTTAGCTTATTGATTGAGCTTGCAACAAATGGCCTACGAGCTGTCCCATTTAATTTTAGTGAAAACTTAATGAGAGTTGACCTTGCATGCTAATTAATATAATTCCCGCAGAGTTGGCTCCTTAATCTGTTTCCAGGCTATCTGTTTCAGATTACTTCAGAGTTGGGCATCAGTTGGAGGTGGAAACATGTATTGATTAAGAAAAAATTAACAATTAATCTTCGTTAAACAGAGGGAAACCAGATATTCAGTGGATGAACCTTGATCCTGTGCAGCTTCTAGATGAACTGGGACAATTTACGTCTTTGGATGGATTCAGGGAGATGCTTGACAAGGCTCAAGTAGGACATGCTTACGTGGATAGACCTTGCTTACAACCAGTTGACACGGAATGTCCTATGACTGCCCGAAACAAAAAATCACTGGAGGTGAGCCCTTTTATCATAAGCTTTCATACCTTTTGTCTTGAGGTAAACTTTGGCCTTCAGCACTTCCAAGGAATAATATGGAAATTTGGGCTCAGCTCAAGTGCACAATATAGTACAAAATGCAAAAGAGCAGAATTTACCTTATTGTTTGTGACAATTAGGGCTGGTGTATCTTTCAGTTGCAGAGGATTCCAGTATTCAGCATAACCTTCATTCAGTTAAGGTGTTATATTAAGAGGCCAAATGAAATTTGTTAGTGTTATTAACTTTTCAGTTCTTGACCCTTGGTTTTTGAATCTAGACAAGAATGACAGAGTATAAATTTCTTTCTAATAATGGTTTTGACCCAATGTTTGAAACAGTCTAAACCTAGTTAGTTTGGGTATTTGGATAAACCTGCACAATTTGGCAGTTGTGGGCAAAATTATCCATTCTGCATTAAATACTTAGTGAAAGTGCCCATAAGAAGTATTGGGATAGGAAGTTAGAACTCTCCAAAGACAGAGATGATTGTAATCAAGGTGACGCACTAGCTATAGGTTAATGGTCAGCATGCTAGGTATCTACATATATTTTGCAAAGAAGTAGTGGTATCTTCCTTTTCATCGGACTCTCCACTTGAAATTAGACCTTGCTACTTTAGTTGGAACAATGAAAGGTCACAAGTTAACCAAGTATGAATTAAGCATATCTTTTACATTGTTACAGGCTCCTAATATTCCTATAGAATTAACTGGAGGCTGCCATGGATTCTCAAAGAAGTTTATGCATTGGCAAGAGGAGCTGATTTTGGGTGGTATGAAGAAGGATGCCCAGAATGTATTATTGAGGTAAGGCGAGAGGGAAAAGGAAAACGAAAGGAGTTAGAATTTGCTGTAAGGGGCACCATTAGGTAGAAGTCTGAAGCTGCAATTTGATTCCAAAACCAGGCTGATTATATGGAATAGGCCAAGCAGCCTGCTATGTTCATCCGGCTCTACACCTTGTTATCTCAGATTCTCCAGCATCGGCTAACTCTGATTATATGGAAGTCACTCTTCTGCCTTAAGAGACTAGTAAGTACAACAGAAATTAATTTCCATTGGGCATCTTTAGCAGAACTCTCCCCAAAAATAAATGTGAGCCATTTATTCACGGTTATCTATGGCTTTCCTGCTAAAGTTACAGTGGGTGATTAGAAACCCACCCTCCCTCTATTTTCGATCTCCCTCCACTCTGAAAGATTTTACCACCCAGTGAATTGAGGGGGGTCCTGAGCCTGCAGTAGAAAACCATCTCTAATTGGCTGAAAATTACTACTCCTGGGGACCCAGTCAGCAAGGCTGCATGGGTGAGAAAAGTGAGAAAGTATATTTCATGGTCTGCAAGTAGATGTTCGTTTGAAGTTGCAAAGTAAGGTACAGTATTTCTGGAATAGTTTAGTGCTCAGCTTTGCAGCTAATCTGTGAAACAAGATGCTGAGAGATGGTCAACATCAGCATTCTGATTCACTGAAACATGGCCCTTTGTTTGCAGAATGAAGCCACATTGCTGTTTCAGGTTAATTATATAATGACTTGAATCTCAAGATGACTATCAATCCAAGGGAAGACGTGTGCTTTACAAATTAAGGTTAAAATGTGTACATGCCATTGATGGGTGGTTCAGGCTGGCACAGTCTCAGTTGCCAGGCTATTCATTGGTCAGAACTGCCTCTGGGGTACTAGCCCCACTGTGAAATAGCCTGAGGAACATGCCACTTGGAAACTAACTGATTAGAAATAGCCAGCTGGTTGCCTCATTACACAAACCCAGAATTATTATTTCTCTTAATGGCGGGCTTGTTTTGTTTTGGTCCCGAGTGGTTTTGAAAGGGTTAAAGTCTAAGTCAGGCTGATTTGCCTTCCCGTAACCACATTGCAAAGGAATTCCTTGCAAGGGTAATCACTGCTGCCCTTTGACCTGATCTCTGGAGTAGCCAGCTGCAGTAAGTCGATGGTCATATAATCCTGCCTCTTACATCACTCTTTCAATCTTAAAAGAGCAAGCCTCACCATCAGTCTGTTTTAAAGAAGGAGGGTCTTGTCATTGAAACCCTTGTTTGAAAAAGCAGCTTTATCATCAGGAATCATTTTAAAATAAAGAATCACATCTCTGGGTTTTCCTTCCAAAGGAGCATTATCACCAATATAATTTATATTAAAAATGTCAAACTATTTCAAAGAAATATTGTTAATTTTAACATCCTTCTGCCTCTTTGTTTCTGAGTGTAAATAATGTCTTTAGAAGAGCTATGGTAAAGAGGCAATGCAGAAGCTACATTGATAGAAGTAAAGATGTATGGCCTGAAATTTTAGGATTCCCATTCCAGCACCACATGGAGTGCAGTGTAGGTAGAAATCCCTTGTTGCCTGTCCCCAAAGACATAAAGGCCAATTGATATTGTGAGGAATGGGATCATCTCAATGGTCAGAACACTGGGAGCTGTGAGAGGCTTCATCAGCACCTGTCTGTATTGGCCTCATATGTTTCTCCGAGATCTTGTCAGGTTCCTGTACTGAGAAAAAGAGCTTGTCAAAAAAACTCCTTCAGCTCTAGTGGGTGTCTTTTTCTCACTTTAGAGAAGTTGTTAACGCTTCTGCGTTTGCAAATGTTATTGACCCTGTGGGATTGAGAAAGGATATTGATCTCCTTTGGGTTTGGAAAAGCCTCTTAAGTCCCCTCTAGAATTAGGCAAAGACCTTAGATCTCTTTGGGATTGAAAAAGTTCGTTGTTAACCTCTGGGATTTACTCAGGTGCGCTTTGGATCTTGCCACAGTGGTCATTTCAATTCAACTGTTTCCATTGCAGTCTTCAGGAATCCTCAACAAGACACTATTCCATAAGGGAATCAAAAGTTATGAGGATAAGACAGGAAAGTGAAATTAAGGAGTAACAGATCAGCCATGATTTCATTGAATGGAGGAGCAGACTCAATGGTTTGAATGGCTTACTTCTGTTCTGAAATCGTATGGCTGCCGTCATTCCCCAATATTAGGTCTAGATGTGTAGATTGGATTGAAATTTGGGCCAGGTGACCTGGGAAGAGTTGAGGAGGCTGCTGAATTCCGAGGTGAACTGAGCAGAAAGCCTGCCTCAGGCTGCAGCCCCGAGTCCAAAAATTAAAAAAAAATATGAATGAGATATAAAACATTCCTCTAGCCCTCATACCACCTTCTCATTTTGGCTCACCACCTTACACTACCCATGCCCCACCCATACCATCTGATGCCCCTCTACCCATCCTTGATGGTCCTTCATACTCCCTATGCCCATCTACCTATACCCCATGTCTCCTCTTACACTCATGCCAACATAGTGTCTACTTAAAGTCACCACACTTTCCATCTTCACCTACACATGCCAAAATGAAGTATTTAAATTCCTCTCTGGCCACAGGAGAGGGGCCAGAGGACTGGAGGACAGATAATGTGGTTCCACTGTCAAGAAGGGTGGCAGGGATAAACCAAGGAGTTACAGACCAGTGAGTCTCACTTCAGTGGTAGGGAAACTGTTGGAGAAAATTTTGAAGGAGAGAATTAATCTTCACTTGGAGAGGCAAGGATTGATCAGGAATAGTCAGCGTGGGTTTGTTAGAGGAATGTCTCGGGGAGGTGGTGGTAGTGCATGACTTAAAATTACAATGTTTTCCCCCATTTTTGCACAATGGAGATGTTCTTCCTAGTGGTGTGAATCTGGGCCTTAAAAGTTTCATGTCATCGAATGTTGCCTGATATACTAGTTATGTCCAGCATTTTTTTGTTTTAATTTCACTTAATTACCATCTGTGCTCAATATTATAACAGAATGGAGGATAGAAAAGATGATTACATAATTTTAAAAATACTTCTATAACTCCCTTAAGTTTTAACAGAAAATCGTGCCTGTGAAATTCTCTTTTTGAGGACAACTGTCACTTTTGACGAATGTTAATTGGTATTACCCAAAATATTATTTTGCATCCATTATTAATTAATGGAAATCATTATTTTTAATGCAGTCAGTCGAAATTTAGTTTTGCAGTGACATGAAATGTCACTTCTGTAAAACACTGACAGAACTGGTAATTTACTAGTTTGGAGCTTCTTGTACAATCCCATCAGTTTCTGTCTTCTTGGACTAATCAAAGGTTACCATTTTACATCTTCCAGCAACCTCTTCAAAAAAGGCACTGGTAGAAATTGGCAGCTAATCTTCCTATCTAACTCTATGACTATCTGGGGAGTAGTGTTTAATTCTAGAAAGAGGGAACCCTAAAGGCGGCACAACAGATCATTTCAAATTATATAAACAAAATATTTCTGGTCACTAAAAGATTGAATGGAATGCAATTCTAATACTTTTGATCCTGTTTCTCCATCTATCTAAAACCAAGCTAAAATGAACGAGAGTACAGCAAAGTTGGTACTTTGCCCGGAAATATGACCTGGGAAATCTCCATGGATATGGTACAATCCCTTTAAACAGGCCGTGAATGACTTGGAAGCATTACTTTGTGATATGATTTATGATATCCTAGTTTTGCACTTTTGAATTATGATTGTCAATGTGCCAAGCAACAGGCTGCCCAGTAGCTGAAAGCACAAACTGAATTTGCACATGCAACCCTGCATTTTCCATGATGGAACTGCCAGCAAATGATGATATTATTAGGAGATTGGGAGGAATTCTACTGTTCTGACCCATCATCTCTCAAGGCTGTTATAGGCTACCTGACCTAAGTCTAATGTTTCAGACTTAGTACATGAAAATGTGATTAAATAACATGTAAAAAAAAGCCACAGTGGATGATTAAGCACAGGACCCATCAAAACTGAGCTTGTTGAGAAGAAGAAAATTCAGGAATCTTTTAACTTTTAACTTAACAGCTATAAATTAATCTTCCCTAAAATACTTTCTGTCCACACTCGTTTGTTTACCTTGACCATTTTTTCTCCTCCCATTTCCTCCTTCCTCGAGCGCAGTATTGTGGGTAACAGGCATCCTCCAATATCTCCTTTAGTTAACCATTAATCATATAAACTAGACCTGATATTGAACATCAGTCACCTAATCAACTATGGTTCACCTTGATCACAATTAGGTGCTAGCTGAGTTCCCAACATGGCCCATCAATGTTAAGGTTAATTGTCTATTCCTGTCTGTGCTGAGATTAACCAACCCAAAGCTCCCAGAGTATGTTTAACATGATTACGCACTGAAAAGCCCCACTGAACCATTTGCAATGCTTCACAATTAACCTTGCAACACCATTAATTTTCAAATCATTTGAAATTGTCCTTTTGTTTTCCCTCTTATCCTGATTGTTGATAGCATACAGTTCCACAGAGATTAAGAGCAACCCTGTACATTGATCAAGGTGCAAATTGCCGTGTAAAAATGTCAACAGGCTGGTTGATTGTGGAGATTTTCACAGCCATGCTTATTCCTGCTGTCATCTGACATCCATGCTTTGAGCAGATATCACTGGCCAGGAATCAGGAGTCGGAACTGAGCTTCTGTTTCTGTCCCAGATGATATGGGCTGCCTGAACACAGACCATGTGGGATGTCTGGGCTAAGTACCTGTGTGCTTGTGTGTGTGTGTGCTTGTGTATGTGTGGTCATTTTTTTCTTGATTTTGCCATTCCAAATATCCTGAGCAAAGAGTGCAGGATAATTAATCTACATTTTACCCTTCTATAACTGAGCGAGTAAAAGCATCCATACAAGTGACTGTTAGCACAGTCTTTTTTCCCCATCCTAGATGGAAGCATGTTGATGACTCCATCCCACCCCATATGGTACAGAACACTGTGAGTGGGCATATTCTATCATGTTCGAACTCCCATACACTGTTACCAAAGTGTTCCAACAAAAGTTCAATTGCTTGCCTATAAGGACAGCTTGCCTCTGAAATAAAAAAATTGTTTACATTGTCATTACTAATAGATAGATCATAGAATTCCACAGTCTCCCCAATCGTACAGTTTTCATTTTAAAGATTTTCTAATTTACTTTGACCTAGCATTAAATTTTACAATTTAAAATACTTCGTTTGGTCATGAAAGTTCTTTGCAATATTCTGAAGGCTCAAAAGGTGCTATAGAATTACAAGTTTTCCTTTTTATATGTTTATTAAATACACTTTTTGTTTATCCCTTTGTTTCTTTACTGAAGTGCTGAAGCTCTCCAGACCATGTATCTACTGATGAGCCCCAAGCAACTTTATGAACATTTCAAGGATGATTATGAGATCCATGATATCAACTGGAACCAGGAAAAGGCAACAGCTATTCTGGAAAGCTGGCAGCGGAAGTTCGTAGAGGTATTCTTCAGTGTTCTGTTTTTTGTTTTTACTTTGGACTGATACAGCATAGCAGGGTAAATGGAGCATTGATTGAACTGATTCCACAAATAAGGACTTCATCCTGCTTGAAGAGGAAGGGGGCAGAAGCAATGGAGACAACTCAATGGTTCCTTCAACCTTAATGATAAAGACATCACAAACACATCACAAACAGCTTTGTTATCTTATTCTAATGCGTCCACAGTAAGCAGCCTGAGTTGTAACTGATTGGTCGTTGATCTACACACTCCTGTATGTGAATCAAAAACAATATCACAAATAGACTGGTTATTGTCCGTAGCTGGTTAATTGTAAAGATAACCCCTGAGACTATGCATCATTCACCAGCACTTTGAAGCAGCTCCACTGGGAATGTTGAGAACAATGAGTGGAATGATAATAACAACAACAACAAATTATATTCGTGGAACCTCTTTAACCCATAAACCGTCCCAATTTTACTTCACAGGAGTGTTACAAGACCAAGTACAAAGCTGAGCCACATAAGGAGATATTAAGTCAGATCAGCAAAAACTTCTCCAAAGAGGTCAGTTTGAGTGCCTTGAAGGAACAAAGTGAGGTAGAGAGGCAGAGATGTATTTGGGGTAAGGTGTATTCTAGAGCTGATAGGCAAAGAATTTGACTAACAGCCACCACTATTGGGCATTTCAAATCAGGGATGTATAAGACACCAGCAGTAGAGGAGCACCCATATTTCACAAGGATTTGGGCTTAAAGAAAATGCAGATGTAGGGAGTGTCATGGTTGTGGAGAGACTTGAAAACATGGATGATAATTTTAAAATATTGCTTGACTGGGAGTCAGTGTATGTCAGTGAGGGCAGTGATGATAGGGGAATGGGACTAGGCATGAATCAAAATGTGGAGATCAGAGTTTTGGAGGACTTCAAGCTTCCAATGAGTACCATGTAGGAGACCGGCCAGAATGGATAAGCGACCATAACATGATAGAATTCTTTATCAAGGTGGAGAGTGAGGTAGTTGATTCGGAAACTAGGGTGGTGAATCTTAAGAAAGGAAACTATGAAGATATGAGGCATGAGTTGGCCTTGATAAATTGGGGACAGTTACTTAAAAGGATGACAGTGGATAGGCAATGGCAAACATTCAAGAAATGCTTGGGGAAACTGCAACAACTGTTTTTTCCAGTCTGGCACAAAAGCAAAATGGGTAAGAGGGCCAATCCATGGCTTACAAAGGAAATTAGAGATAGTATCCAATCCAAGGAAGAAGCATGCAGATCGACCAAGAAAAGTAATATGTCTGAGGATTGGGAGCAGTTTAGAATTCAGCAAAGGAGGACCAAGAGGTTGATTAAGAAGGGAAAAATACAGTACCAAAGTAAGCTTACTTACAAAGACTGACACTAAGAGTTTCTATAGGTACATGAAGAGAAAGAGATTGGTGAAGATAAATGTAGGTCCCCTACAGACAGAAACGGGGAATGTGTAATAGGAAACAATGAAATGGCTGAGCAGCTGAATATATACTTTGGTTCTGTCTTCACAAAAGAGGACACAAATCAGATACCAGAAATGTTGGAGAATGCAAAGTTTATAAAGAGGGAAGAATTGAGGGAGATCAATATTAGTAGAGTAATGGTGCTGGGAAAATTGATGAAATTGAAGGCAGATAAATCCCCAGGGCCTGATAATCTACATCCCACAGTACTAAAGGAAGTGGGTCTAGAAATGATGAATGCATTGATGGTCATCTTCCACGATTCTGTAAACTCTGGAACAGACCCTGCAGATTGGAGGGTGGCTAATGTCACTCCAATATTCAAAAAGGGCAGTAGAGAGAAGAAAACAGGGAATTATAGACTAGTAAACCTAACATCGATAATGGGGAAAATTCTTGAATCCATTATTGAGGACTTTATAGCAGAGCATTTAGAATGCAGTGGCAAGATCAGACAGAGTCAGCACAGATTTATGAAGGGGAAATCATGCTTGTCAAATATGTTTAAATTCTATGAAAATATAACTAATAGAGTTGACAAGGGGTAGCCAGTTGATGTGGTATATTTGCACTTTCAGAAAGTGTTTGACACAGTCCTGCATAAGAGATTATTGTGCATGATTAAAGCACATGGGATTGGGGTATGTGTATTTAGATGAATAGAAAACTGGTTGGCAGAGAGGAAACAAAGCGTGGGAATTAATAGGTCCTTTTCAATATGGCAGGCAGTAACTAGTGGGGTGCCACAGGGATCGGTGCTGGGATCCCAGCTATTCACAATATGTATTAATAATTTGGATGAAGGAACAAAATGTAACATCTTAAAGTTTGCAGATGATATCACGTTGGGTGGGAGGGTGGACTGTGACGAGGATGCAGAGATCCTTCAGCATGATCTTGGACATGTTAGTTGAGTGGGCAAATCAATGGCAGATTCAGTATAATTTGGACAAATGTGAGTTTGTTCATTTTGGAAGCAAAAACAAGAAGGCAGATTACAACTTGAATGGCTGTAGATTGGGAGATGGGAGTGTGCAGCGGGACCTGGGTGTCCTTGTGTACCAGTCGCTGAAGGTAAGCATGCAGATGCAGCAGGCGGTAAAGAAGGTAAATGGTATGTTGGCCTTCATTGTGAGAAGTTTTAGGTTTTGAGTACAGGAGCAGGGATGTGTTGTTGCAGTTATACAGGGCCTTGGTGAGACCACACCTGGAATATTGTGTGCAGTTTTGGTCTCCTTTTCTGAGGAAGGATGCTCTTGCTCTCGAGGGAGTGCAGCGAAGGTTCACCAGGCTGATTTCAGGGATGGCAGGACTGACGTATGAGGAGAGATTGATTGGATTAGGATCTGTTTTTGCTGGAGTTCAGATGAATGAGGGGGGATCTCATAGATACTTATAAAATTCTAACAGGACTGGACAGGATAGATGCAGGGAGGATGTTCCCGATGGTGGGTGTGACCAGAACTAGGGGTCACAGTCTGAGGATTCAGGGTAGACCATTTAGGATGGAGATGAGGAGCTATTTCTTCACCCAAAGAGTGGTGAGCCTGTAGAATTCATTACCACAGGAAGTAGTTGATGCCAAAACATTGAATATATTCAAGAGGTGGCTAGATACAGCATTTGGGGTGAATGAGATCATAGGTTGTGGGGAGAAGGCAGGATTAGGCAGTTGAGTTGGATAATTAGCCATGATCAGATGAATGGCAGAGGAGGCTCGAAGAGCTGAATGGCCTCCCCCTACTCCTATCTTCTATGTTTCTATGGCATTGAAATAGTCAAGACTAAGAATAATAAATGCCATCTTTCAACAGCAGATGAGCTGAGACAGTGGAAATAGATGGTCTGTGTGCAAAATAGAACAACATGAAAGCATTGTGTTAATCTTTTATGGTTAATGTTGAGCAGTTAATCAGAAGGAGGTTCTGAGAGGTTATTTATAAGTCATTTAAAATACCGTTGACTGCTAAGAAGTTCTGTTCAACATAACATTATGGATTGTAAATCAGCAGAACACATCAGGAATTGCTATCTCGACATATTGTTCAGTCAGTTAGTGTGATCATTTGGCTACCAGCCAAACCAACAGAATAATAGGATTTCACAACTATGGCAGACAGTGTGTATGTGGCTGTAATTTAATCCGAGGATTTATATGATGTCCATAAAGTACTGAAACATTGCTTTTAAAGACCCCTTAGATTAAATTATAGTTATAGGCTGTTACTCATTGCCACCCATCCACTGCTCTGTATCTAATTGTGTCAGAAAAGTTAAATATTTGACTGAAATATTTCAAATATTCAAAGTTGGAAGTTAATTTTTGAAGAAGTAATTTGCGTGGATGAGGGATGTATTTATCAACATGGATTTTGAAGAAATTGTTGATTAAGTGACATATCAGAGATGTGTCAGAATTAGGTTAAATTAACTCTAGTCCCTAACTCTGTATGTTCCAGAGATCTGTGTGAATGAGTTATTTTGTTTTTCACATGTATAAATGATTTGGACAAATTCACAAAAAGTACAATGAAGATTACTGATGGTATTAAATTAGTGGTTATGGCAAAAAATAGTGAGGTCCATTGCAGGAGGATGTAGATGACTGACAGCTCTCCATCAGTGCCAATAAATGGGAAATACAGTGAAAAGAAATTTACAGCAAATAATTAGGATTTTGAATAGGCTGGATAGGTGTTTCCTCTTAATGGCGGAGTCCATTCGTGACTTAGAATGAGTCCCAGTGTGGAAATATGGCCAGGAGTATGGTGGTGAGTGGAATATCCCTCCAATCCTCCTCGGACAGATACAGGAAAATCCAGCTCAGGAATTCATTGGATCACGGGAGTGTTTCACCAGAAATGGCTAATGAGAGGAATTCTATAAATCCTTTGCATTTGTGAAAGTGGCTTACTGGTAATATCATTTGACTAGTAATCTGGGACTCTAGGCTAGTACTGTGGGGACATGTATTTGAATTCCACCTTGGCAAATGGTGAAATTTGAATTCACTAAAAATCTAGAACAAGAAGCTGGCTTAATGGTGACTTTGTGACCATGACGATTGTTGTAAAATCCTATCTGGTTCACTAATGCCCTTTGCGGGTGGAAATCTGTCCTCCTTACTGAGCTGTAGTCCAGAGAATTTCACTAGAGTAAGTCAACCAAGGTTTTCCATTGCTGATTCCTATCAACTGTATAAATATGGCGAGGACAAAGCTGTACTTGAGCTCCATGATGGAATTGATTCCTGGTCCTCATTGATTGGGCTCAAATATGACCTTTCCAGCAAGATATCATTTCAGTGCCTCCAAGTGAAGAGTCTCAAACAGAAAAGGAAAAAAATAAAAGAAATCCATAAACAGTAGTTCCATAAATGTCTAACATAGGTTTAAAATGTGTAAAGCAAACTTAATTAAGTGAAAAATTGGCCTTATTGAAGTTATTCTTAATGTGTGGGCTTTTATCAGTATAAAAATGTGGCACACAGGAAGCCATGTCAGCACATTTCAGAAACACTTCAAACCACCAGGAGTTCACCTTTGTGCACAGTACAACTAATGATAATGTTGATGTTGAGCACAATAAAAGTAAGTAGTTAGCTCAGAGAGTACAAGATTGAACAAACAGCTTGGCTCAGTTTAATAAGCACCTCTAAATAAGTTTCAGGGTTTCATTTCTATGGGAAAATATTTTACAGATTTTTCAAAAATAATATGTAAAACAAACATGCTTTTCTCCTTTTTTTTACTTCCATTGGATTCATTCCAGTGTGTGCGGGAGAATTGTTTCTGTAAATGCTGGAATTACTTATCAGGCTGATTTCCATCAATCTGCAGCTGTATTGTACATGGAGTCAGATTCTGGGCTTCTGACAGATGGAGAGTTATGGGAACAAGCTGTTTGGTGATAACTGACACCCAGATGCTGATTGCAAGAGGACCTGAGGCCTGTGGCATGCCTGCTTGGAAAGGCAATTGGGTTGTGATAGGATGAATAACAAACGGGGAAGATGTTTCACTGAATCCCAAGGTTGTAGTCGTTATTTTTTGCTGTGGCAGCTTAGGTGGTGAATGACAGGAACTTGGCTTTCTCTAGAGACCATGTGATCTCACCTGACCTTTGACCATAATGATCCTCAGCATCTGCAATCATTATTCTAAGCTGTCAAGTCTCAAACATAATGTATTTTAATGAAATACCGGTTTAAAAGGAGCACACCAAGAAAAAGGGATGGATTGCCAAATTTGAATTTGGATAAACCCTGTAAAACAAATTGATAGCTCCATGACATACTCGAAGTTTATGTTTCCTCTATTGACAAGACATGATAACTGAAGAAAACTAGAAGAAGCTCCACAGGAATGTGGAATATTCTGATTTTCTTCCAAAATACTAAATTCAAATTCAAATCTTCTCCAACAGTTTGCTGAAATCAAAAGGACCTAGTAATATTCATTAGTAACTTAAATAGCTTCAGCCCTCTGAATGAAGTTTTTATTCACGCATTCTAAAGTTTTTTGTTTAAATTGAATTATTCTTCCCGGCTACTCATTCCTGTCTCCCCATATCTTACTTGTCTTATTCAAGAACTGGCTCCAAGCCATTGCAAGTTGATCTCTTGAGTAGTCAGCAAACAGCCTACAAGACTGATTCAAAGAAGACATTTTCAGTTAATTTCTGTCTCATAATGGCCCAGTTGATTCTGGGAATTCAGAGGAGTGTAGTAAATAACCCTATGCTGATCTTCCAAAGTGCTGATTGAGTGTGGAAAAGGCTTAAATACAGTCTGTTTAACTGAAGGAATCCATGAATATTTGTTCTCAACATTTTTCGGTAATTGGTTCCATTATTTGAAACTTTTATGCAAATAAGATCCTTTAAAAATAAGCAAAAGTACAGGTAACTGCACTCTTGTGGCAAGGAGTGTGCAGTTGTTAAAGTCTCGATTCTACACAATGATGCTCCCAGCAATATTTTGAGAGACCAGGCTGGAAAGATTGATTATTTAAAAGAATTTTTGTATGGTTGGTGTGGACATTTCTTTTGGAACATGACTGTTCTCCACCAGCTTACTGATGTCAAAAACTGTGAGTCACCATCAATGCTCTTGAAAATCCATTCCAGTTCTACAATGATTAAGTTGGTAGATGCAGTGTGCATATTTTACTGAGCCATGTAGAGCAGCAAGGTACCCACGTTGATCCATGGCCTGTTTTTGAGCTATCAGTGTCACCCATGGTAGCAGCGATTGTGTTGCAAGAGCCCCAGGGTCTTGCTTTTGAGAGAATGTTGGCAAGCTGTTCTCTCGTCCTCACCACACATCCACACATGGACATCTTTCAACTTGAGCCTTTGTACTGCAGTCAGTAGTGGGAATGCCAGCTGACTTTGTTCTCCTTCTGAACCAGAACATTGGGGTCAATTTAGCATATCAACTCCTACCCTGGTTTAGATCAGCCAACTCACCAGAGACCAGTAATCAACTCTGGAACCTTCTGCTGCATATGGCTCAGCTATGCAATTCCATACCGCCTAACACTCAAGGTAGCTCTTTGCTCGTCAGGGAGCAATTATGAATTGTCGTATTTTAGAAGAATAAACCTTACTACCAAGTAGTGAAGTAATACTGCTGTGTTTAGCTTCACATTTGATTTTTTTCTGGTAGGTAGTGCATCAGGTGGTGCCTCAGAATTCCTCTCAAAATATCCACGCCTTTTCTACCACCACCCTTAATGACATCATGAAGTCTTTTTCAGATGTCAGTGGCATTCGAATTGCTGGAGGATACTTGCTAATGGTAAGCACCTTTTTACTTCTTTAATATTAATGTCAATTCTGAATGTAATGCTGTAAAAAACTAAAACTCATAGTGGCTCAAGGGTTAGCACTGCTGCCTTGCAGCACTAGGGACCTGGGTTTGATTCCAGCTTTGAGCAACCTATTGTGTGGAGTTATGCATGTTCTCTCCGTGTTTGCGTGGTATGTTCTGGTTTCTTCCCACAGTCCAGAGGTGTTCAGGTTAGGTGGATTGGCCGTGCCACATTGCCCTGTAGTGACCAGGGATGTATGTGCAAGGTGGGTTAGCCGTGGGAAGTATGGGGTTACGAGGATGTAGTGGTCTGAGTGGGATGCTCGTCAGTGCAGACCCAAATGGCCTATATCTGCACGGTAAGGATTCAACTTCCACTGATGCAGTGTGGGTTTCAGTTTATCTCAGATTGATAATGTTAGGAGAATACTCAACAGTTGAGGGGACATCATTCGTCATTTATCAACATCATCTGACCCTTCAGATTTGTAGCATTCTTAAAATGCAGCCTCATCTTGGTATTTTCCTTTAGCAATATATTCACATTTCGTTTGTGCCGTCTCCCTGGCTCAACTTCACATTATAAATTCCAATATCCATTTTCTTCTGGTGGAATTACATACTTTGGCTGGTATTGGGCCTGCAGTGCCTTATTTTTCCATCACCAACCCCTGAGCCTGTACTTCAGAGCACAGTGCTTACACGTTGTTATTTAATTGAATCATAGAGTTGAAGTACTTATATGCAATAGTCGTTTTTAGTACTTGGGAGTAATGCTGAAAAAAAGATGTATTTTATCAAAGCTTCTCATGTATTCATCAAGAAATATCTGTTCTGTGAATCGTCCTGAGAAGTGCAAGAGGAAAAGCTTTGAGAACATGTGACTTTTTTCAGTAATACTTTAAAATGATGACTGAACTTTGTCAGTGTGTCCTGATCCAATTGTCCCCTACTCAGTAACCAGTTTCACTTTGGGCTTGACTTTTCATGTGTCACATATGGGAAATTGGCTAGTTTTATATAGCTCAGGATCATGGATATAATTTTAAAGAAAGAAAAAAATTGCATTAACGGAGCAATTTCATGATGCCAGTGTATCCCAAAGTACTTGTCATCAGCATCCTTATTTAAAAATGGACATGATGCCAGTCGCATTGTGCACTTTTATCCCAAAGTGCTTGACAGCCAGCTAATTACTTAGAGGTGTAGCCATTCTTGTTTTATATGCAAAGCTGACAGCCAATCTCCATACAGTTAGGCATCGCTAACAGCACATGAACAAAGTAATCTGGTTGAGAGAAAAATATTGATAAAGGCACAGGGAGAGCTCGTTTCACTTTTCATTACCGTAAGGTGTGAGTGGTAGGGCCTCAATTTGCTGTCAGCATAGAATCATCATAGAAAGAGGCCATTTGACCCACTGAGACTGCACCAACCCTTTGAAGAGCATTCCATTCAGACCCCACCCGAGCCCGTAACTCTGCATTTACCGTGGCTAATATTGCGTAGCCTGCGTATCTACAGACAGCATGGCCAGTCCACGTAACCTATACATCTTTGAACTGTGGGAGGAAACCGGAGCAACCATGGAAACCCACACAGACACAGGCAGAATATCATAATAATATCTTCAACAGTACAGTACATGCTCAATGCTGCATTAAAGTGCCAATGTAGATTACATGCTTGATTCCATGAGCGATGTTAAAAGCCCCAGTGACTGACCTTGCTGCTCAGAGGTATGAATGCTATTACAGTGCCACAAGAGCCTTGTCCCGGTAGCTTTGATATTCTATGTTAAACAAGATATTTGTTTAACGGCAATCAGATGGAAGAATCTAACCTGTTTACACTTGGAGCAATAGTGTGCGATCCAATTTGAATTCCAGTGACATTGAAAGAATTTGTAATTTCAATCTCCGGACATTCCAAAGTGTATCACAGCCACTTTTGCACCATGGTCATCTGGGACGCTGATTCCCTACCAGTTCTCTCCACAGATCTCTGACTGATTGATGTTTGTTTCCAGTTTGTGTTTTTGTTTTATTCTTTGCTTGTTGTATGCTGATCTTTCTTTTCTGACTCCATTAGTTGGCATATGCTTGTGTGACCATGCTGAGGTGGGACTGCTCGAAATCCCAAGGGGCTGTGGGACTAGCTGGAGTCCTTTTGGTGGCATTGTCAGTTGCTTCAGGACTTGGGCTGTGTTCACTCCTGGGCATATCCTTCAATGCTGCAACCACCCAGGTATATAATTCAATCTCTCACTCTTTCCCTTCCCTGGATCACTGCCTAATATTACTTAACAAAGTTAATTATTACTTTTGCAGGGGGGGAGGAAAGTCAGCTGCTTACGACTTTAAAAGAATTAAGTGAATTTTATGCATAATAGATTTGTATGTAATACTAAATGTCAGGTTGTGCCATGGGATCAGTCCTGGGCCTTAATTATTTACAATCCATATTAATAACTTGGATGAAGGTGCCATGTGTGTCATATCCACATTTGCTGATGGGTAGGGAAGTAACTTGGGAAGAGGATAGAAAATATCTTCAAAGTTACACATGCACTTTAAGTAAGTAGGCAAAAACTTGGCAGATGGAATATAAAATGGGAAAATATGAGGTTGTCTACTTTGGCACAGATAACATGCATGTGCAGCATGTAATTGGGTAGTCAAATGGAATGTTGGTGTTTATTGCAAGGGAGGTAGAGTATAAAAGTGTGGAAATTTTGCTAAAACTTTAAAGGACATTGCTGAGACCACATCTGGAGTGTATGTACAGTCTGCTCTCCCTCATTTGGAAAAGATATGCTTGCATTGGAAGCAGTTCAGACCAGGGTCAGTGGGCTGAATCCTAGGATGAAAGGGTTGGATTATCAGGAAAGTGTGAGTAGGTTGAGCCTATATTCATTGGAGTTTACAAAAATGAGAAATAATTTTATTGAAACATACAAGATTCTGAGGGGGCTTGGTAAAGTACACCCTGTGAGGATGTTTCCCCTTGTGAGGGGAATCCAGAACTCAGGAAAACACAGTTTAAAGAAAAGGTCCACCCACTTCAGATAGAGATGAGATGGAATTTCTTTTTTCAGACAGTCATTAGTTATTGCAGTTCCCTTCCCCAGAGAGTAGCAGAGGCTGAATTATTGAATATATTAAAGGTTGGGTTAGGTAGATTTTTGACTGACAAGGGAACTAATGTTTATTGTGGTTAGACAGGAGAGTGGAATTAAGGCCTCGATCATGTAGATCAGCAATGATCCTATTAAATGCCATAGCAGGCTGAAATGCAGAATAGCTTCCTCCTTTTTCTATTTCTTATGATCTTATTTCTTTCCATTTCTTGGATCTAGGTATTACCATTTCTGGCTCTGGGTATTGGCGTCGATGACATGTTTCTCCTGGCTCACGCATTCACTGAGACTGGTCAAAATAAGAACATTCCTTTCAAGGTGAATGCAAATCTGCTTAGAATGTGGATACTATAGTTCTTTACTCCTTTATTTTTATTACTGGGATGCTCAGAGTATATTATAGCAGGTTTTTTCAGAAAACATATTTCTTTATCAACAAGTTTGAATGGGTTGGTAATAGAAAAATTAGAGAATCAAACTTATTTATTGAAAATCAAGAGTACCTTTTATGTTAGCCTTGAAGAACTGCTTGTGCCATGGAGCTGACACATATCTTGCACACATAGAAGTGATTCTAATGTAAATATGTTGACTTAACATGACTTAGGAATGCCGAGTTAAAAAGTATTCTATCAAAAGCTCACAATTAGTGACTGTAGCAAATTCACATTGGGAATGTCGCTGGATTCCACATCCAAAATGAAAGCAACAAAGACTTCTGTCTTTGCGTGTGTCTTCATGTGTGTCATTCCTGTAAGTATTATCAAACTTATGCTGTTCAAAACTTTTATGACACTTTGTTCTGAACATTTTATTTTGTGCTACAGGACAGGACAGGAGAATGCTTGAGACGGACAGGGACCAGTGTTGCCCTCACGTCTATTAATAACATAATTGCTTTCTTCATGGCTGCTCTGATTCCCATTCCTGCACTTCGTGCTTTTTCCTTACAGGTAAGTGAATCATATACAGTGCCTGGATGGTTTAGAAAGTGCTCAGTATAAAGGCTGTGCCTTTTTGTAGAAATATTCAATCTATTTGTGTATTTATATTGTGGGGGAGGGATCTTGGTGAAGGGTAGAGGGGTGGAGATGAGGGTAGATTAGGGCTTTGAAATTCTTTTGCTCCAGGTGTTACACGCTCCTTTGAATTTATCTTCACCACCCCTGTTGCTTGCCTGCAGATGCCTGCTGCAGCAGGGGCTTAACTGTCTGGTAAACAACAAGGCAGTTTATCATTAGGTGTGTGAGAAAGGAGGGGTCTCACTTTTTGGATGTGAAGAGAAAAAAGGGCGAATTGATTGAAACCTTTGTGATTAAAAGAAAAAGTAGCAGTATTGCAGGACTGGCACGACATCAATATAAGTACTTGTTTTCCTTGGCAGTGCACAAGATTTGGAAGTTCACACATCTTTATCCAAATAAGAGCCTATCAAGAAAAGCAACATTCAGTATTTTTCCCCCCTTTTTGAATCCCTCTTCCTACAAAGCTAGCCATTTCTACGTGAGTAGATAAGATAATTGCAGCTTCCCAGGAGGTGTCTTTGGACAATCTGCTGGTTTTTGCAATTCCTTACTGCAGCAGTCTCTATAAAACAAATTGCCAATATTAATTTTTAAAACGTTTAACCTCATGGCAGCAAGAAGTAATTCCCTTTTGGAAACTGACTACTGCAGTTAAACTGTTAGCTAACCCAGTTGGAAGCTAATATAAAATACTCCATAGTTCACATATTTAATAATGTGATTTTAAAAAAGCATCCACAGACATGTTAAAAGTTAATGTTAAAACACTGAAACAAAAAATAAAATACTGTGGTTGCTGGAAATCTGAAACAAAACCAAAAATGTTGGAATCACACAGCAGGCCAGACAGCATCTATGAGAAACAAAGGTTGTTTCGGGTCAATGACCTTCCATAGAACTGGAAGCATTTATGAGGTGTAACCATTTCTAAGCAAATGCAACACCTCGAAAATATTGGGGAGGAAAGAGCAAATGGGAAGATGGGTGAAAGACAGGGGTGATTAACTGCAAAAGGGATGATGGTGCAAGACAAAAGGGGAAAGTAGTGGCACAAGTAAATAAAGAAAAGACGGATCCAGAGGAAGAATGAATGGTCACAGCAGAAACATTACTCGCTCTTGTTGTTTAAAGAAATGGGAGCAGTAGAATTGGTTTAAATGTTGTTGAACTCACATCTTTGAATCTGAACAGTTGAGTCTGTGGAAAGAGGTTAACTTGTTTGTAGGTTAGATATAAATCTGTTCTTTTGAAGAGCTGAGAAATCAATTTTTAAGAATTTGACATTCTCTAAATAAGATTTATGAACTATGAGATCCTTGTAGCATTGACATTTAAATTGGATTACTGTCTGTTTAGAGGGATTAGATGATGCTTTATTTTCCTTGGTAAAATTGCCTTTGAGAGGGGAACCGTTCAGGGGTATGATTACTGTCATATGGCAATCTGTAAACAAGAGGTGAGTTTCATTCACTTTTATAAAATGGTCTTTTTTGGAAATAAAGGCTAAGGAAAATGTCCTTAAATACTTACATAAAATTGAACTAAATTTCCATAAACAATTGTTTTCCTGTTCTATGTCACTAAATCAAAGTATTAGGTGTTAAATGCAGTTGCACTGAATATACTGCAGTCCTACTGGCTAACTTTAACTGGTGACTTGGCAAAGCCTGGGAGTCACTGGTTGAAAAAAAATACAATGGGAATTAAGTAGCAAGAACCTGACAGGCTTGAACACTGGGCCAGCCTTTAAACAGGCCTCCAACTTGCACAGCCAAGGTAGTTGGCATAAATGATGGGATATATCATCTACAAGTCAGTTTCAGCTATGTGATCTGCCTGAGCTTACTGGGTGGTCGGGGAGATAATAACATATTATAATGTCTGCCCCAGGCAACCCCACCCCCTCCTTTTTCACTTACATCAGACTGCTGTGACCTTAGGAGTCCCCTTCAGATTAATGTTTATCTAGAGGAGGGGGTGTGGAGAGGGGGGCATTTTTGGGGAGCAGCGATTTCTTGCTTGAAATCCTTTAGTGATTTAATATTTTCTTTGGCTTCGTACACGGATTTGGTGAGGTCTGGAAATCAGTTGTAGTACAACTCACTTAAAGCTAGAAATATCTTGGTTAGAAATCAGAAACTGCTGTTCCCTGAACTCTTTGCCTGAGGCCTAGTCCTACAGTGAAGCTATAGGTTTACAATTGTGCTCCTTTCGAATCTTAAAGGGACATTTAGCTGGTATTGCCAGACAGCGTAACAATTAAGTCAGCAAATCAAGAGTACTGTGTGCAATCAACACCAAAGGCATTTGACACAAAATAAATATACTTTGCTTGGAAAAGTGAGTAGCAGAAATAATGCCAGATGCAGTCTCTTTGCCAGTAAGGGGGCGCAGAAGTGGAGTTTTCATGGTGAGCTACTGATTTGCATCAAAAATGAAAGTCTCTCTCCTCATATCCCTGACCTGACTAATATCCAGAGCTTTTCACAGTTCAGGATTGACAAACGTTGAAATCTCAGCAGGTCTGGCAGGATCTGTAGAGGAGAAAACAGAGTTAACGTTTCGGGTCCGGTGACCCTTCCTCAGAACCGGGCCCGAAACGTTAACTCTGTTTTCTCCTCCACAGATGCTGCCAGACCTGCTGAGCTTTTCCAGCAATTTTGTTTTTGTTCCTGATTTACAGCATCCGCAGTTCTTTTGGTTTTTATTTAAGTGTTGAAATCTAACTGGCAGTCTGCAATTGTACTAGAACAGTACTAATATCTTCTGTTACTGTCCATCACAGGCTGCGATTGTGGTGGTGTTTAATTTTGCCATGGTGCTCCTCATCTTTCCTGCCATTTTAAGCCTGGATCTTCATCGGCGGGAAGACAAAAGGCTGGATATCTTTTGCTGCTTTTCTAGGTGAGGATTATTTTTAATGCAGGTATGATTGTTGTTCACTATGAGGGCTGCAGTGGGGGTCTAATGGAATGGATTATGAATGGGAAAGAATGGAAAGATGTAGGAATTTAAAGCTTTGCTTATCAAGACATGGCGGTGGTGAAATTGATCAATGTCAGTAGCGCAACTGGGCTAAGTGTAAAGCACCAACTCATTTCACACAACTCCCAATCATCTTTTTCATTGTACTTTCTGGCGCAGTACATGAACATGAACATAGAACATAGAACAGTACAGCACAGTACAGGCCCTTCGGCCCACGATGTTGTGCCGACCTATTATCCTACTAAGATCAATCTACCCTGCATACCCTACATTTTACTATCCTCCATGTGCCTATCCAAGAGTCGCTTAAAAGTCTCTAAAGTATCTGACTCCACTACCACTGCCGGCAGTGCATTCCACACACCCACCACTCTCTGTGTAAAGAGAGTGCTGGTGTGCTATTGTTTCACTATCAAATATTCTGCACTACGGTGTTCACAGTTTCGATCCAGTTAAGTTCCTCATGTTGAAGAGGTCAGCAGGGAAGGAGAGAAGGAAAAACCTGTAGAGGTGGAAAGTTCTCTTCATGTCTGATCCGTTAAATTCTTGGCCTACGTTGTATTCTTAATCCTTTAAATCACAGAATGGTACACAGTCATTTATGAATGCTGCCTCATTTTCTAATCAATAATCTCTCCAATAATTTCATGTCAGGAATGAATTCAGGGAATAGTTAGTAACCATTTGAGTTTGATTCGCATGTCTTATGAAGATGGCTGAGTTCCTCAGTAATACTACTAGATCATAATCACTTCCAGGCATGCATTGTTGCCGTTCAATGTTTTGTTATACATGAAAATGAATAATAACATTTATAGAATGGATTACATGTGAAAAAAATCTTTTATTTTTCAGTCTCTGCTCAACACGAGTGATTCAGGTCCGGCCACAAGAGTTTGCAGATGCAAATGATAACCATAACTTCCATCCTTCTCCATATGGTGGGCCAACATTTACCCACAGTACACAGATCACCACCACAGTGCAGGCCTTCACCCAGTGTGATCCCACTGGACAGCACATTGTCACCATAATTTCTCCAACTTCACGCATCTCTTCAACTCCTTCTATCATCGTGTCCCCAGCAGACCAGGTTGGCTCACAGGGGATGGAACCCACCAGTTCAACCAGGGACTTGCTGGCCCAGATGGATGAGGCAAAAGCCAGCAGGCACTGTGTTCAGATGCCCTTTGTCAAGTGGAATCTAGCAGACTTTGCACGGGACAAGTACGCTCCACTTCTTCTCAAGACAGAATCAAAGGTAAACAATTTTCAGCGACACTTCCTGTGTTTTTTTGTATTACTTTGATGATGATATCTTCTCACATTATCAACCCATGACTTTGGGCAAATACGCCGCACAATGTGGTAATTACTTACCTTTAGAGAAAAGAGGATGGCAGTTAGGATTTAGTTAACCTGAGTGTCACTGGTAGAAGATTCTTATTCTTAGTTACTATATTGTGGATCCCTTTTGGAAAGTAAGCATTGGGAATTTTGAATATGAGCAGTATTTGGCTCTACTGGAAAGATTTTCACATGAAAATTGCCTTTTCGGCAAGGCACTAGAAGCTTGTAGAATGATAACAGCCTTAGTCACTGCCTTCAGAGCAGGAGAAATAGGGAAGAAAATCAAACTAGAACAGTTTCCACTCTTAGATCAGGCAGTACCTACTCAGGTATTACTTGGGTCAAAAACAGCTTCAAACTTTCCTCATCTTTGACCCAAGAATGTGCCTTAATCCAAAGCCCAGAAGAGCTAACTTCATTGCTTCAAAGTGGCTTCTCTTGTATAAGACTTAGACTGTTATTTGAGTACCAATTTGCAGCCAGTAGTTGTATGCAGTGACCACAGGAACTGATTTGAAATTACCATTTACTGCACTGAGGACCAGCCACAGCCTGTAAATATGTCTTTCAGGATCTGGATTAAATATGATCCCATTAGCAAAAAGACTGTCCATGCTAACTAATTCCAACATGTCTTTGATTAAAAAGAAAAGTTATTATTACTGCTTTTTCACCCACCTCCAACTCGTTTTATTCCAATTTTCAACTGTTTGGGAACAGACTCCATCCAATGTTAATGCTCAGTTTGCAGCTTGAGAGCTGAACTCATGCTTCATTTTTACTTCCTTTCCTATCAAAGACCGAAATGAGGCAGCTGATACTTCAGGGGGCTGGGGACTCGCTAAAAGTGTCTCTCTGTACCCTATCATACAATGTCATTTATAATCTTTTTGATTTCACCACCTATTTTTTTGCCATCCTGTATCTGCATTTCCTTACTTTGGCTGATAGGGAATGTTGACTCCTGACTTCTCAACATATTTGCTGCTTCTCTGGAGGGAAGTATTTTGAAGGTAATTAATTCAAGTGCAGTTCTGTTGGGCATTTAACATACCACCCCAGTAAAAGAAAAAGACCTGTCTACTAACATTAGCTTCGCCCTGTAGACTGCTCCAACTGGCTTACTGTAGAATCTGTGAAAACCAGCTTCTCATGCTCCCAGCCATCTCAATTAGCTTTTTGTCTCTCCTAAAGATTTGGTGGCAGAGCAAGCCAATATTTGTAAACACGTAAAACCTAGCTACTTAGAATAATCCCATCTGTTGAATGCTGATTTCATATTTATTTATTTATTTGTGGTTTTATTTAACAATCCAGGTTGTTGTGCTAGTCCTCTTCATGTCCTTGCTTGGGATGAGTCTTTATGGAACTACAATGGTTCATGATGGGCTATACCTCACAGACATTGTTCCTCGTGAAACCAAGGAGTACGATTTCATTGCAGCCCAGTTCAAGTATTTCTCCTTCTATAACATGTACATCGTCTCTATGGGAGGATTTGACTATCCCACATCCCAGAAGTTGCTGTACGACCTCCACAAGAGTTTCAACAATGTCAAATACATTGTTCGTGAAGAGAATAAGGAGTTGCCCAAAATGTGGTTGCATTACATTCAAGACTGGCTAAGAGGTGAGATTTCAAAGATTCTCGGACAGAAATTAACAATGAGTTGTGAACGATGTGAAAATTGGAATAGATTGTATTAATGTTCATGGGTTAAAATAAAGATAACTTAGATAGGTCAAATGGAACCAAGCCCCTACTAGTAGGTTGGAGTTAATAGACACAGCCTCACTATGTAATAGTCTGTTCCTAATCTTCTCATTCTCATATTCTTTCACATAATTCTTATGACATGAGCTTGTGAATAACATCTGTTAAGTACCACTCTGCATGGGGTACTGGAAACAGAGTTTGGTGAGTGGTGTGCTTGCAAAATAATACAGGACTGGATGCACTGGGCCTTTGTGTCAACATTAAGATACTCACTGAACTTCACAGTCATTCATTGTTTACAGAACATTTTAAGCTTTTCCTGAGAGACACATGTGCAAGTTTTTCTTTGTGGCAAACCACAGCAATAGGGTATGTATTATGCTGAGCAGTTAGAACCCCATGACGTTTTGTGGCTAGTAGTAATTTTGACCACTTGAAGCTTAATGATGCTCCCTTTGCTGCCATTAGAGTACTTTGGCCCGAGTAGTATGTAGTGTGTCATACAAATAGTAATTGGGTAACATGGAGACATTGGTCCTAGTGACACTTTCTAGTAATAACGTGTGTGGTTGGTCTTTACTTCTTGTGTGAAGGTATATCTTGGAATGTTTTCAAAGCAGCGTGTTTTCCTTAAGCAAGTACCCAATTAAAATTATAAATCCTAAATTAATAGAAAGCAGCAAAAAATATTTGCAACACATCTGCACCATGAAGAGTCCTGATAGTTTACTTGCCAACAAACATGTAAATTATTTTCAACCTCCTGATTCCAGGTAGCCCTATTCCACATTAAAAGGTACGCATTCAAATTCATTTTAAGTACCTTTCTTTCCGGTAAGAAACATCGCTCAAACTCACTGACACTAAAGTGTTTCATGGTAGTCCCAATTATTTACTTTTCTTCAGCCTTAAGCTTCCTTTATTCATGTGCAAGTTTTAACTTGTCAAATTATTAGCAAGTTTGCCACTTATGGCATTGGCTGTTTCATTGCAAGTGGGCTCTGGAAGTCAAACTTTTGAAAGCCTTTATTTTGAACTAATGAAGATGATCTCAAATGATCCCAAGCACAGTTCTTAAACTTCAACAAGGGCTTGTGATTTCTTGTGGTGTTGGGAGTTCATGCAGTCAGGTGCTTTGTCCCGCTGTCAGACTGTTGCTGATTTGATTTGATTTATTGTAGGCATATGTACCTAAATACAGTGAAATGTTTTGTTTTGCGAGCAGTACAGGCAGATCATAGCAAACAAGGATATACAGATCATAGGGTGCAAAGACCGAGAGAGGAATACAAGATTACAGTTGCATGGGAGGTGCGCAAAGCAAGATCAATATTAGCAAGCATTGTAGCTGTCAATTTGCCTCCAATGGACTAACTTGAAGAAGAAATATTGACTCTGACTGAAATGACCAACACAAAATAATACCTGGAGTTTAACCTCTTGCAGCTCATGAGAGTTCAATCTTTGATTTTCTGAACTACAACGTGGTTGACCTTGTTCTAGTTGGCCAAGGCTGCAGGGCTGGTTTTACATAATATTTAAGCCAAAACTTCCAGAGAAAACTTTTCCAAAAGCTATGGATTATTGGGCAGATCCAGCACTGAGAACAACCTATCCTTAAACTTGATATGAAAAGTGCCAGGAGAGTTTGTGTCAATGCCATCTTATTCCTTAATCCAGTTTGATAGATTCTGCTTCCTCAGCACTTTGTCTTATTTCATCTCTTTGCCTCTTATTTAAAACGTTAATGTACCGTACTCTCCTCATGAATTTTATCCATTTCATCCATGTCCTGTAAATCATCTTTTAAAGTACTTAAAACGGACCTTTATTCAGCCGAGACTCACACCTAATCTGCTGTATCTCAACTTTGGAGATGGGGCTTTTGCATGTAGTTTGTGGCTTAATTTTACAGCGGCTTGGAAGAAAACAAAGATCAAGGTAGATGGAAATAATGAAGAAATTAAATCATACCACCCATGATTTGCTCCCTTGTAGAAGAATGTGGTGTTGCAAGCCCCCTTCTTATGCTAACAATTACTGACTTGTTCTGAGTGAATAACCTGAAGAGATTCAGTGTTATTCAGTTGCCACGTCTAGATATTTCTGCAACTAATAATATTGAATAACCTTGCCATCACCTAAGGAACTGGCTTGAAAACCTTGGCTTGAATGTAGCTCCTAGAAAACAAAAGGCACTTATCTTGACAAATCTCTTGAATTATCTTCTTTCTCTAAAAATGTTGTGTAATTCTATTTTAAATGTTAATACAATTGTACCAAGTGCATACGTTAACATTACAATGGAAACAGTCGTTGAGCTAATGCACAAATGATAGTGTGCGTGGTCTCAGTCAGATTGATAGGTCATTTTTGACAGGTGTAAATAACAAAGAGACACAAAAAATGAAAATTGGCTGCACTTGTACAAAACAGTTGGCTTATCAGTTCAGATGGCAGCAAAGACTCTTTTTTTTTTCATGAAATGAAGAAATATTTACCAGTTCGACACTTCAGTTACTAGAGAGAATGTAGCAAGCAGAAAATTTAAACTGGAGAGGGAGGCCCATGCTTCTGAAAGCAGAACAGTAAATGCACAAGAAACAAATGTGAAAGTGAATACTGTGAAAAACAAGTGAATGAAAGTCTACCCTGAGAGCCATTGGCAATTTGAATCCCTACAGCATGGAAGCAGATCATTTGGCCTGTTGAGTCCAAACCAACCCTCTCAAGAGCAGCCCACCCAGATCCAACGCCCCATTTCCTGTGGCTAACCCTCCTAGCCAGCACATTATGGGCAATTTAGCGTGGCCAATCCACCTGACCTGCACATCTTTGGACTGTGGGAGGAAACCCACACAGACACAGGGAGAATGTGCATACTCCACTCAACCAGTGGCCCAAGGGTAGAATTGAACCCAGGTCCCTGGCACTGTAAAGCAGCAGTGCTGACCACTGAACCACCAAACTACATGGAATAAATGTGGGCCAAGGAGCACAGACAACCTCACTCTGTCACAATGCTACTGTGCCTAAATTGAGTAGTGCTAATCCACCCACCTCCCCATGGTTTGGGGCATTACCCTATGCTGCAAAAGTAAGGAAAAACTTGTATTTATGTCATGCTTACAGCACAGTGAAACACTTCACAGGAGTGTTTCTGTACATCATTTGGTACTGTGCAAAGAAAAATTTATTATTCCAAAAGTTTGGGTAAAGCTGTTAAAGGAATGTTTTAAAGAGGAGAGAGAGAGGTGGTGATGTTTAAGGAAGGATTAGACAGCTTTGGGCACAGATGCAAATGATGAGGTGAAAGAATTTGGCGATGCACAAAGGTCAAGGTTGAAGGAACACCGAGTTCTCAAAGGTTGCACAAAGATAAGAAGGAGCGAGGCCATGGAGAGATTTGAACATGTGGTTGAGAATTATGATGTTACTGGATTGAGAGCCAGTGTAGATCAGCAAACACAGGGTTAGGAATCAAGGGGATTTGTTTTAAGTTCTGATACAGGCATCAGAACTTTTGCTGAGCCTATGTTTCCAATGAGTAGAAGGGAGGAAGCTGACCAAGAAAGCATTGGAATAGTTGTGTTTGGAGGTAATGAAAGTATGGGTGAGGGTTTTAACACTTGGTGGACTACTTACAGATGGGTGATACTATGGAAGTGGAAATAGGTCGATCTTTCTAATGGAGAAAGCAGGAGTTTAGAAATTGTCACAACCGGCTTTTGTGAGCTTTATGTAGTTAAAGGGAAGTTGCACTGGTCAGAAATGAAAACAACAGTTGCAACTTTCAAAGAACTAAATGTGTCAAAGCTTGAAAGAAAAACAAGAGGGGTATTGAAACCTACAAATGTCTGAAGAAGGAATTGAAAAAAACTATTAATAAGACTAAAAGTTAGATATCTACCTGCACAAAGTGAGTTTGGGAAAGAATCACACACAGTATGAGAGAAATGGTCACTTTAAATGAATGTTGTAATGATGGCCTTTACTCTCAATTGTCACTGGTCCAGCTTGCTTTTCAACTTCAACAGAATGTCCTTATATACATGTTTGTAGTGTTTCAATTCAAATATTTTCCAATCAGCCTGATCAGGGACGTTATTAAACACCTCTGAGGCAAGTGGGCCTTGAACCCAAGCCTCCTGTTCCAGAAGTACAGACACTGTCACCGCACCATAAGGATCCTTGGTGTTTCAATTCATAGCTGTAATTGTAATGATATACACCTGTGACTTAACTTTCTGAACAAATTTGAGGGTGGCATATTTGATTGGGTTACAAAAGCTTGTAAATGAAGGAGCTCCATTTCTATAGAGAAAATTCAAATGCATTGTGCAAAATTGCATTGGATCCTGAAAGCTTCTGGATTTATGAGATGAGGGAGGACCATAAGACTTTAAGATTTAGGAGCAGAGCTATGCTATTTGGTCTATACAGTTTGGTCCACCATTCGATCATGGCTGATATGTTTCTCAATTCCATTCTGCTGCCCTCTCCCTGTAACCTTTAATCCCCTTACTAATCAAAAACCTATCTATCCCTGTCTTAAATGCACCCAGTGACTTGGCCTCCACAGTCTTCTGCAGCAATGAATTCCACAGATTCACCACCCTCTGGCTGATGAAATTCCTCTCCATTGCAGTTCTAAAGGGTCATGCCTTCACTCTGAGGCTGTGCCCACAGGTCCTAGTCTCTCCAACTAGTGGAAACATCTTCTCTATGTCCACTCTATCCAGGCCTCTCAGTGTTCTGTAAGTTTAAATGAGATCCTCCTCATCCTTCTAAATTCCATTGAGTACAGACCCGAAGTCCTGAACCCCTCCTCATATGACAAGCCTGTCAGGAGTTAAGAAACCATTTTGGTTAATGTATGAAATTTGGGGCAAGAATCAAGATATCATTAAGGCACTGTTTACACAGTGACTACCGAGGAATCACTGGATTTTTATGTTTATTTTTCCTATAAATAAACTAACTTTTTTACTTAATCTAAACAAATGGTCAGTTAGCAATCCCATTGGAAAATAAGGTGCTGCAAAATTTTCCATGAACAAATGCATTGGGGATTCTGAGATAATAAGGTGTAGAGCTGGATGAACACAGCAGGCCAAGCAGCGTCAGAGTTTAATAATATTTTTATTTGGATAAAATGTATGCCCAAAAAAGGCTTTAGTTTAACGAATGGTTTTTGTATAGCTAAAGTATCTTCAGTGATGTCTGATGACCTGCAATATCAATGTAATTTGCACTTGGTTCTGGATCCTTTCCTAACAGAAATAACAAAAATAAAGCCTCTTCTAATTTTCTCATCCATTTGCCTCAATGCACTTTTTTTTGTCCTTGTAAATGATAGTGAATTTCAAAAATGGTCAGGATCTATTCTTCTAAGTAAAAAAGCAACAAAGTAGTGCATACATTTTTCAAAATTGACTACTACTTTACTGGTTAAAGAAATTAACATTATAAATCAATGATAATGACTTTATTTGTGCTGGAGAGGGTAAAGAAAACTAAATCACAAGATAAGCACGTAAGGTCGGAAAGTCTTCAACTTTTGAATATTTGATTTGCTCATACAGAAATAAGCACATATTCTTTGAACTGATGCTTAGTAAGATTTCTACTTCTTTAAAGAACACAAATATCAAAGAGAGTCTCAAAAGGCCATCCTGCTGTATTTTCTTCTTCATCCTGCTGCAATATAAAAAAGAGAAATTTGTAGCACTTCATCCAGAGGTCAATTTGCCTGTGGATCAGATCCATGATTCCTAACATTTCTCCACAATCACTTCTTCCTTAAAGTCCTGAATCATGTCAGCCTAGAAGGAACGTGGCTGATACTTCTGTGACATTGTTTGCTTTTAGATGTTGGGAGGGTTTTCTAAGTGGTATCTATCTAACAACCGTGCTCATCTTCACCTTCAGTGTTTTTCTAACAGCTTTCTGAAATGCTTTTCATTTTCTCCTGCTCAGAACATGGCACTTCCTGCCTTTTGATAGACTTTTCATGGGTGAGCTCAATAGTGCCCCCTGGTACCAATAAACAGCATTGTTCTGAGGCGCTCACCAGCATAAACATAGTTGCCTCCCAGCTCTCCTGAGTATGGAGCGCAGAAATGCATTCTAAAGAGTTGAATTCCCTTCGGGGCTGATTGGGGGAAGGGAACGGAGGGCGGGAAGCACAACGACGCCTTTCTCTTTCCCCAGTAAACCTACTCGTATTACATCCTGATGCCTTGCGGGCTTGAGTTGATTGCAGTTGCGTGATTGAATGACAAGGTGTGTTTACATTTCAGCAGAATCTCTGACAGGCACCCAACACTTTGTAAAGGACTCACCATGAGGTGGGATCATTATCCTATCTCAGCCCTTTAATCAAAGACACTCATCAAAATCTCTTTACAAAGCAGCAGTTTAGCAATGTTTCTAAATAGATTTGTGTCAAGATTTCCTTCAGCTGTATTGGTACTGGTGCAGGGTTTTGTTTAGAAATACTATTATCACATTACAATTATTTTTCCATTCTCCCACCTCCCTCTCTCACATCTACACACGCTGACTTTATTCCCTTGATGAGCAATTGTACCTGCCTGTACTTGGCTTTATCTAAGTAATGTGCAGATGGAGGAGCTCACAGAACTAACACCCAGAGTTCTGACACTACCTGTGGATGTCTTTCCCTACTGTCTCTTTCAGGCAACCTTCAGTTGTGTTTTGCCTTCATATAATGAACTCACCAACACATTACCATACTTTCACCGGAGAAATGCTCAAGCTGAATATAAAGTTAGGTCATAATAATACAGCTGTTTGTTTGAAGACATATTTTGCTTCTTCTTTAAAAGAGATAAATGAGCTTGTCCTTTATACCGAATCAGAGATAGTAGGAACTGCAGATGCTGGAGAATCCGAGACAACAA
>NC_063341.1:52819506-52838618 GCF_021869965.1 Rhincodon typus | reverse complement strand
CAGATGCTGGAGAATCCGAGACAACAAGGTGCAGGGCTGGATGAACATAGCAGGCCAAGCAGCATCATAGGAGCAGAGAGGCTCCTATGATGCTGCTTGGCCTGCTGTGTTCATCCAGCCCTGCACCTTGTTGTCCTTTATACTCTTGACCAGTTATACGTGGGTGTGCTAATGCCATGACACCTGACAGGCGGGTGGCATTTTACTTTTTCCTTGACAGGGCCCTTTGGTCTGATATTAGGCAGGTACACTCACTCCATACAGCTCTTCTCAGCTTAGGCATTTACCGACTGTAGTTGCAATCCTCTCCAAAGCTTCTGATTGCCAGAAATGCTCAAGCTTTGAAACCCTTGACCCAAATCTCCGCACCAACATTTTTTTCGAACCTACATTGTTGACAGACACTGCATGGAGATTCAAGTGAGTTATTTTCTTTAAAAAAAAAGGAGGCAAATCTTTTCAAGTCTTAATGATCATCCCATCATACTCTCCAGTTAGTTCCATCAAAATATCAAAGATATCAAACTTAAATGTGAAGGCTGCATCTTCCAGCTTAGCCGACCCATGTTGCCACAGCTGATTGAAGACCTTCTTGTTAAAGGACACTTAACCATTTCCTTCCATCCAAAAATCATGGGAAAACAGTGATTGTGAATGCAGATTATTTATTTATAATAAGGATATTTCCAAAGCCATGAACTTTAAATCATGCATTTCATGAGAATATTGTTTTATTTGTACCATCTTTTGGGGATCTGAATGAATAATAAAACCATTGCCGTATTTGAGCATTTTACAACGCTTCCACTGTCAGAGGCACAGATAGAAAGAAATAGATTGAGAAACACACACACACACACACACACACACACGCACGCACGCACGCACAATAAAAGCGAAGATTCTTAAATGTTCAAAGTGTTTGCCAGATGGAATTTACTGGTTTTAAAAAATGCCTTTGTCACAGCCGTAACAGATTGAACAGACTATTGCTTTTAAAAAGACAGTATATCTTTTTCTGTTGGACCACACAGGGTACTATTCAACATACTAAAAATAAAAATTAAACTTGCACACAGTGCCGTATAATACACCCCAGGCTTTCCCAGATCTTAATGTGGGTTTTTTCCAGTGATGTTAAATTACAGCTTTTGAAGTGCGTTTTTTAAACCACCAGATTAAATGGTGGTGGCAGCTGAATTATTCAGAAAAGTTTTGTTTCGGTAATTGTATTATATTCATTTTTGCATTTCAGGGCACAACTTAGTACTCATCAAGGTTGATATTACAGAATGGAACTTTTCCATCTTTGTTATTCTATTTCAGCACTAAGCACTTGCAGGGTGGTCATAACACAGTCTACGCACAGGATAAACTTCTTCCTACACTGCTTGATAAAATTCTGCAGGATAATTAGCTGTTGTGCAGTAATGTGCTCATCTATCATTCATTAAATTTTAAATGCATTGTGTAGAATAAGCACTTTTCGAGAGTGTAACAGTTGACACTCTTTAATACTTGAGACTGCACTGTAATTTTTCCCACCTTATTTTCATTGCTGGCCATCTTATTGTTTTAAAGTAACATATGGTCTGACAAGTGGTTAAACTAGTTAGTATATGTTTGTGTGTATATTTATTTTCACAACATTGGGATAAGGCTATAGCTCATCTGTTGAAATTATTTGGCTCTTTCTCTAATAGCTGAACAATCCTCTCTGCCAGATGATTTTCCCAAGTGATGAAGAGGAATGTCAGATATATTTGTTAGTTTAGGAAAACTTACGCTGAATTTGACAACACGTTTGCTCTTGTTGTCTCATCAAGGATAAACGTTTTGATAATTGTTAATTTGACTGCTATGGACTATAAAGTACTCGTCCACCATATCATTCTATCCGCATCCATGTACAAGGAGAAGCTCTTTCTAAACTCAGATTAAAAGCCATTTCTCCCTAGCGTTACAGTAATTACAGGCCATCCCTTCTGACTCCTCATGTGCTGTTGACTTCCTCACCTAGGGTTGCAGGCTGCGTTTGACGAAGACTGGCAGACAGGCAAAATCACCAGGGAGAGTTACCGCAATGGCTCTGAAGATGGAGTCCTCGCTTATAAATTACTCATACAAACTGGAAACAAAAAAGAGCCCTTCAACTATAACCAGGTGAGCAGGATAAGCAAACATGTTTTAGAATTGTCAGGACAAGTACTGTCGTTGTTTTGCTGGTCTCTGTAGGCTGGAGTTAAATAAGTTGAAAATTACCTTCAATGTAACAATATCTGATCTGAATGGCGTGGCTGGTTAGCGCGCACAGTTTAAGATCTGGGTTTGAATCGAATCCTGATTCATAGGATGGAAATCCCCTTTAACTAACACCCTTAATTTGGCACTCAGTTAGCAGCAGCATTCAAATTACAAAGGCATCTGATGCAGGGAGTGTCAACTGGTGCCTGGATAGCAGTCTAGAGCTGAGGGAGGGCATAAACTTGAAGCAGAGTAGAGAGAACTTTGCTTCAAATCTAACTAGTGTCGTATCTGATTTGATGATTATAGTGAGTGATGTGTTTCACAGTCACTGTAATTTCCTGGAACTTGCTTTAATCACTCTCAATGGTTGAAAATAAATTCTTCAGGCTCCTTCATACTTCATTAGTTTAGGGTTTTTCCTGTGTTTTTCAGGAGATTACATGTTCCGTGTTGAGTGGAGAGGCTATGAGAATCCTGATCAATAAGACTGTAATGGTCAAGCTGGGTGCACCATCTGTTCTTCTCCTGCCTATTATGTTTATATGATATAAAAATTCTGACAAAAATTCTGTTCCCCACCACAGATATCTTTACTTTACTGAGTACCAACTCTACAGCGTCATTAATGTAAACTTTGTAACTCATGTATTTCTGTGAACAGAGAGTGTACCATTTTTTTCTGTGTCTCACCTGAGGCTAAAGAGATGCAGTAATGACTTCCTTGCTTTCTTTACGACAGTTGACTTCAAGGAAGTTGGTGGATGAGAATGGAATCATCAACCCTGATACCTTTTACATCTATCTGACGGTGTGGGTCAGTAACGATCCATTGGGTTACGCTGCATCTCAAGCGAACTTCAATCCCCACCCACCTGAATGGATTCACGACAGATATGACACAACTGGAGAGAACTTGAGAAGTAAGTATTGCAAAATGTGTCCCAGAGTCCTGTATCACTGAGCAAACTGCCTTGTCTTGAGGAGAACTCCAGAATATAAATCATACAGCATGCTGTTAAAGCTTACTTATAAACTGCTTCCAGTCAGACAGTGAAGAAAAAGTTCATTAATGTAGTGAACAGAGGCTCAGTGGTATTGCATTCCCCCACTCACCTCCCCAAACCTAAAATAAATTCTGGTCATCTTTTTCTAGATGGCAGGAATGTGTGATTTTCTTAGTGGTTTTCTTCCTTCCCACATGCACTCTGTAACTTATTCTCACAACTTGGCCAAGTGGTATTATTGCTAGACTATTAATCCAGAGGCTCAGGAAACCTGGATTAGAATCCTGTCACGGCAGAGGGCAGAATTTTTGTTCAGTTAGTCAGTTTGGAATTATGAGTGTATTCATAGAATCCCTTCAGTGTGGAAATAGGCCGTTTGGTCCAACAAGTCCACACCGACCCTCAGAGCATCCCACACAGACCCATCCTCTATAGCCCACGGAATCTACGCATCCCTGAACGCTATGGGCAATTTAGCCTAGCCAATCCACGTAGCCTGCACATCTTTGGACTGTGGGAGGAAACCAGAGAACCCGGAGGAAACCCGCGCAGACACGGGGAGAATGTGCAAACTCCACACAGACAGTTACCCAAGGGTGGAATCGAACTCAGGTTCCTGGCACTGTGAGGCAGCAGTGCTAACCACTGAGCCACCGTGCCGCCCGTTGATGGCCATGAGACTATTGTTGAATGTCAGAAAAAGCCATCTGGTTCACTAATATCTTTTAGAAAAGAAAACTGCCATCTTTACCCAGAGTGACCTACACGTGACTCCAGCCCCACAGTAATGCAGTTGACTCTGGGCAGTTAGCAGGGAGCAATAAATGTTGGCCTAGCCAGTGACATCCACATCCTGTGAATTAATTTAAAAATCTCATTTATTACTTGGCATGCTGAATTTATTTTATGTAAGTCTCACATTGCCATCAGTTGTTGCTATGCGGTTCAGTGACCCACAGTCTTAAGAGGAGTTAACTAGCCGACTGTTCAAAACCAAACTACTGTAACAATAGTGATGGCACAAGATGTGTAGACTTACAGTATATCTTGGTATTGATTCTTGGAATCAAAAAACACAAATGCTCGTCTGTACTTTCTTTTATAGTAAAATATAGACTAAAGCAGGATGAGTCAATTAAAGTACGGTTGCTAGCTCCTTTGAGGACGTTCTGACTAGCTTTGAGGAAATAAAACACTGAAAGGACCCCAGGGTGGGCTAGGGATAGAGAGAATTAAAATTATGCTGACCACAGGCATCTTAGTCAGGAGACAATTCTGGGTGACTTGAGAGACAAACCCTAACCTTATAATGCATCTCGGAGTCTGGCAATGTTAATGAGACTCGATGTAAAGTGGTCTCCTGTCTGTTTCAAGTCATCTGTTGCTATCAGTCATGCCCTCTAGGTGCTGATGGCTTTCTGTATTGTCACAGCGCTGCTGACCTTCTTCACCTAATTAGCAGCAAACACCTGTTGTGAGCAGTCACAGCCAGCAGCTAACAACCCCGTGACCCATTTGCAGAGGTCGCTGGACATGCACTGACCACACCAAATGGTCGAGTCCTGTCTAAAGCATTCAGATGTGCCATACCAAACCTAATCCCCACCAGCAAATCTCTTTTGCAGCAGCCTCATAGCACCTGCTGCAGTCAATGCGTAAGGACATCAGAAATAGGCCTTCATTCCATTTTTCCACCCGCCTCTAATAACCTTTAGATCAAAAAATCGGCCGGTACTGCAGCATAAATCTTTTCAATGACCCCACTTGTAATGCTTTCTGAGGTAGAAAATGTCAAAGATTAGCAAGATGGAGTACAACGCACATCTTTGCTTCCCACGTTGGAGCATAAGAAATTTTTCCTCATTTCTATTTTAAGTGATTAAGATTTATTTTGAAACTGTGCCACCGACTTCTCATTTCTCTCACAAATTGAAATATCTCTCTGCATCTGACCTCAGAATTTTGTGTTTCAATAAAGCACCATTCGTTCTTCTAAATTCCAGAGTGTACACCCAAACTGCATCCTATAAGTCCTTCATCCAATAAATCAACGTAGTAAGCCTTCTCTGAATGATCTCCTATACAAGTATTTCTCAAATGTGGAAAGCAAAAATGTAAGTTGTATATCAGGATTGGTCTCACCAGTGCCCCGCACAGTTTTTGTACTCCATCTCCCATGCAATAAAGGCCAAAATTCCAGTGCTACTGTGCCAATTAATATAAGCCAAAGATGGATTGGTCAGTAGTTCTTTGAAATGGGGATATATAGAATCCTGGTTATGTTGCTACAGCAATGACATTTCCTGTACAATATTAGAATAGATGAAGGATATGTCTTTAACCTATAACTGTCCGCAGTAGGAATAAAACGTATTGTAGTAGGATCACATTGTATAACTTCATTGAGTATCATGAAGGTTAACTTTTTCTGTGTCCTTCTTTCAACCAGTTCCTGCTGCTGAGCTGATCGAGTTTGCCCAGTTCCCTTTCTACTTGACTGGCCTGCAGCAAACTTCAGATTTCATCGAAGCCATCGAGAGCGTCAGAGCAATATGTGAAGAATTCACGAAGAAAGGGTTGCTCACCTATCCCAATGGTTACCCTTTCCTGTTCTGGGAGCAGTACATTGGCCTAAGGCATTGGTTTCTACTCTCTGTCAGCATTGTGTTGGCCTGCACATTTCTGGTGTGTGCACTTCTGCTGCTCAATCCTTGGACAGCCGGCATCATTGTAAGTGTCTATATTATAATTACCATGACAACATTAACATGATGGGTAGACCTGATGAGGCAGACATATTTTGCAGTGTTGTTTCTTTCAAAATGTTTCAATTTTGTTGCAAGATTTTTTCATTGTATTCAACTACTGGACCTCTTAAAGAGTTATATCCAGAATCCTGTCTCCCACAAATGGAGTGTTTAGGTGGTTAGAGATCAGGTATGGATTCCTTTCATTTTTTTCTTATATATTTTTCAGTTATCTTGTTTTTCTCATCTCCACACTACACCACTACCCCAGTGGAGAGTTTAGTATACCAGCAGCTTCTAGGTGTCTTCCAGTGGTTCTTCATTACCTGTTATCATTGGCTGTTTATTTAGCAATTCTGCTTATGAATGTAAAGTCATACGTTACAGAGAGAAACCCAAGAGGGGAGATACTCGAAAAGTAGCATTTTGCAATTTTATGTTTAGCAAGAAATAATCATAGAAATATTTAAAGTCAACATTACCAATGCTACATAACCTACAAGCACAAACAATGAGAATGAGATGTCGCATGTTCTTATGTGTGAGAGAATGCATGCAGATCTCACCGTGATCTATTCAGGAATAACATACCGCTGTTACCTCAAGTTAAGAACAAAAACCTAGAACTCTGTGTGATAAAGTGTATTGAAACATTTGTTATTATTTTGCACACGCAAGCTGTACAGTTTGATTTAAACTTTGCTAAATTGATCCTGCAATTGGTGGCACATCCAGTTGTGACAATAACCCCTCTTCCCAGTATTTTTGACCAAACAATTCCATTTTCACACGGTTAGGGTCCTAAAACACTTAGAAATTGAGAACTTGCCTTTGTTTTTTTGGAAGGAAGAATATAATACAAAAATATAATTGAGACCACAGCTTGATAAATTTGCGGGGCTACAAGCTTGGAACGGGGCAACAGAGTTGACTGGATTACTTTTCAGAGGGCTAACAACAGCTCAGTGGGCCAAATGGCCTCCTCATATGCTGTCATGACCTGATAACAATGACACTTTGACGATAATAGCCTTCATGTTCGAAAAAAAGTTCCCGTTTCATTGACAGTGATACAACATGTTTGGAGCCTTTCCAGTTATTCCCGGGAGGAGCAAAGATAGCACTAGCCGTTGTATTCCTTGCAAGGACATTGGAAAGCTTTTGGGTTGCTAGTCAAGTCGTTGTAACATTTAGTTACAAGATCAATCAATGCTTTAAAAATAAGTTAAAGTTGACAATACAATTGCCAGAGAAAATACAGCACGATACCTTCATTTTTATAACTTCACTAGTCTCTGCAGAATCGCTCACAGTTGCCAATAAATTAACTTGTAGGGGATATTGTTTGAGGTTGATGGAGTACAGTGGGAAGTAATCATTTAAGAAAACAGTGATAAAATAGTCAGTGCTCAAGGGATACCCACATCCCCGTCTGTCTGAATTTGGGGAAAGAATTGTCCTTGACTTGACCTTCAAGTGCTAAATCCATCCATCAGTAACTGACGGGTTATAGCAGGAGAGTGGCTGGGAAGGATTTCACACTAAGGAGGGAGAGGCCTGTTGGCCAGGAGGGGTCACCGCAAGGCATTTTTCCAAAGCCTAGTTAATAATACCATGAAAAGCAAACCCAGCTTCAAGAGAAAGCTGCCAAAGACTGATTCTTTTGGAAAGGAATCTGTGTACATACTTCATATTGACAAATGTAAAATGAATAAGATTTTGCAAAGCCAAGTGTGTCTCTGTTCTGCCTTAATAGAAACAGTGTTGCCTCTGAACCAAAGGTTTTTGGACTCAAGTCTCATACCAGAGACTCAAGCGTAAAATCCAGGTTGACACTCCAGTGCAATACTGAGAGAGGTGCCATCTTCTCAAAGAGATGATACATTGATCCCAATCTACCCCCTCAGGACATTGGAAATGATTCCATGTCACTATTGAGCTGTGGTTTTGTCAATATCTGTCCATCAACAAACATCATTAAAAAGAACACATTATCAGGTCATTTATAACACAGATACAGTATAATGTTGTCAAAGAGCTCCTATATTGTATATGTGACATATATGATTTGGAGTTTTATGACAATAATTACTGAAGAACATGAAAATGTTTAGGAATAGATACCAACCAATAAGTACAATGAGCTTATTCCTTTTTGGTATATTGGAGTTAGGACCAGGAGAAGACTGTTGGAACCTTCAAACTTGTTCTACCATTCAAAAAGATCATGCCTGATCTGACTAGGATCTCAATTTCACTTTGCTGTCTGCCCACTATAATCCCTTGGTTCCATTGTCTGTCAAAAATCTAACTCAACCTTGAAATAAGTTCAATGTCACAGCCTCCATAGTTTTCTGAATTCCACGGCCTAATGACCTGTCCTCAGAGAAAATAAATCTCCACATTAAAAGTGAGATATCTTATTCGTATACTGTGCCCATCAGTTCTAGTCTCTCCTTCAAGGGGAAATGTCCTGTCAGAGTTACTCAGTCAAGATCCCTCAGAATTTTATATTTTTCGATTAGGTCTCCTTTCATTCCTCTAAACTCCAATAGGTAAAGGTACAACCTGTTCAACCTTTCTTCATAAGATAAGCTTTAGACCATTAGACATAGGAGCAGAAATTAGGCCATTCGGCCCATCGAGTCTGCTCTGCCTTTCAATCATGGTTGATAAGTTTCTCAACCCCATTCTCTCGCTTTCTCCCCATAACCCTTGATCCCCTTGACACTCCCAGGAATGAGTGAGTGAACCTTCTCTGAACTGTTTCCAATGAAATTATGTCCCTTTTCGAATCAGGAGACCAGAATTGTATACAGTACTCCAGATGTAGTCTCACTGAGGCATTGCACAGCTGCAGTAAAATTTCCCTACTTTAATATTTCATTCCTCTTGTAATAAATACCAGCGTTCCATTTGGCTTTCTAGTTCCTCGCTGTGCCTACTTACTAACATTTTATGATTCATGTGCCAGGACATCCAGATCCTTCTGTACTTCCAATTTATGCATTATCTCACCATAACCCTCAAAAGTTCTTGTCTCCAGTGATATCTTGTTGTATCTTGAATTTATTTTAATTTTCTGCTTGAACAACCTTCTCTGGTGAGAGACCATGTGATGTTATCTTGATCTCCAGGAGCTCAGTGAATTTATGCAGTGAATAAGTGAACCACAGAACACATCCCAGTTGCCTTGTTACACCACCTCAACATTACCATCATCTGTTCTCAGTATTTTCTAAAATGCAAAATTTCAACAAGAGAATTTGTTATTTTTTTTAAGTACATGTGATTAAGAGTGAGTTCAAAAATGGAAAATGAGCAGATAACTGGGGTAAGGTTACAAGGATGTAAATGAATTCAGGGCCTTTGGTTGATTTTCATAAACTACTCAAGTTTTACAGTTGGTAATTTGAGATTTCATCTCATACAGCGCACCCCCTTCCACCTCTCAAGACACCCTCCACTCAACTGCAGCCTCATATTTTACTCTTAGGGATCTATTAAACTGACCCATTGCTGAGCTTCACAGGATGGCTTCATCACATGTGGGATTACAATATCAGAAACTTCAATTTGTTTAGTTGGCCACAAAACAGTCAGCAGGCACTAGCGCCAAGACTGAAGGATGAGCTGTACCTCAACATTTGCCTTCCCTTAAGGACCACAGACAGTTTTTAGTTTGACTTAGATTGGAAAATAATTATGGGGAAAGGATAGGTCAATGCAGCTGGGATGCAAAGTCCTCTTTTTACAGTTTTGAGGCACAGACATGTTGGCATAATAATATTTTCCTTGAAAACTCTGTTTAAAAGAACATCACTTTGGAATTTAAAAAAACATTTTTTGTTTGTCAACCATGGCTGAGCTGGTAGTATCCTCACCTCTGAGTCACAAAGCTGTGGGTTCAAGTCCCATTCCAAAGATTTGGGCAAAGAAGTTTAGGTTTAGAGACCACTATAGCCTTAAGGGAGTGTAATATTGTTGGAAGAACTGTTCATTGAATGAGATCTTACCACAACATTATTTCAAAGAAGTGCAGGAATGTTAGCCACCAGTGTCTTGGATAATATATATCCCTCAATCCGTCTCCAGGTTAAAAAGATAGATTATCTGGTCGTCAAACAATTGCTGTTCATTGGAAATTGCTGTGTACAAATGAGTATATTATAACAGTTACTACACTTCATTGGCTATAGAGTGCTTTGGACCATGCTGAAATTGTGAAAGGGGCTATTTAATGTAATTTGAATTTCTTTTTCATTATTTGATGTTTAGTTACAGAGGTGATAATGTCTTTACAACAATGAAATGCTGGAAACTCATCCATGTATATTAATCCTATTCAATTTCATTATGAAGGACTTTGAATTTATCTATGGTTCCTTTTGCACCAGTCAAACAACAGGGTTTGCGTGACAAAACCTGCCTTGTGCTGACTTCAAAGCAAGAATCTTATCATAACCTAGGTACGGGGAAGCTAAAAAAGTAAAGACAGAACCAATTTTCATACAAGCGCACAAATGCTTGGTTGTTCATTGAATCATGAGTCAAATGTGCTAAGTGTCAACATGCGAGCATAAAAGTTGATTGGATATTGTTTGTATGAAATAAAAAATGGAAATAAAAGGTTTCCTTGTCCCCATTTTAAAGGTGGTAGACATTCCCTGTAAACATTAAATCACGGGAGGCCCCTGTAACTCGATGCCTAACAGATGATAATGGCAGCAAGGTTCAGAGAGAATGTTCAGTTGCTGCTAACCTCATCTTTTCCAGTTCTGGGCTAGAGGGGACTAGAGGAATTTAAATTTAAATAGCTTGCAGCGGAAGATAAAAGCACACATTATAAACAAACCCCTTGCTCCAGCATTTTCTTACAAAGGGCAATATCTTTCTCCTCGCTGGTTTTGAAGTTAACCCTTAAAGTAAGTCCTCGAATTTGCAGGAAGCTTTTTCTGATTTTGTCAATGAGGTGAATGTCTCAAGTCTTGAAATGTTAATTCCAAAATTATGAACTTCCTCTTCTTTTGCCTTGAACTTTCTACTGGATAATGTCATTGACTAAAGTGCTAATGTGGAAACCTGCAGTAATTCAGTTCATGACATCATCAATGGAATAACCTGGTGAAAGTAAAGGGAGAATCTGTTTCAGTCAAATTATTCTGTCGTCTGAGGAAATGCAAATAATTCAATATAAAATGCTCCATCTATGTTTCAACATGCACAACATATTATAACATGCAACATAGTGGATAACTATTAACGAGCATTGTCCTTATCACACTCATCTCATACTATTTCTTCAGGTTTCTTTTATCTGTTAGTTTCAAAAGATCTGCACAACAAAAAGGGCAGTGGGAGAAGAAGTCCCCTTTTGGCAAACTCCATATCAGCTAGCCAACAGCAAAATATTTTCCCAACCTGATATGACTTTTTTTTTGTAAAAACAACTTAATTGAATTCTGAATAATATATGCTTTTCTGCACCAATTTTATTCTGGAGCAGTATGCAATCCTATATATTTTGTGATGTCCATTCCGCTGATTAGTTCCTCAATTAAAACTAAACCATCTAATTTTCATCCTTTTATTAACATTTCTTTAGTACTTTCCCTGCCTCTGTATTTTGAATCTTTGCTTTAAATGGAAATTTTGGTTAAATGAATAGCTTAGTAGTATCATTTAACTCACATGGGGCTTCATATACATGGTCAAATCACTTGTAGGTACTTTACTCAGTCACTACCCATTGAAGACTGATTTCTTGACACCTAGGCCCAAGACATGGAGAACTTCTGGTTTCCATGCATGTCTAAGAACTTCATTTACTGTTGTGTATCTGCAGGTATTTGTTCTGGCCATGATGACAGTGGAACTCTTTGGAATTATGGGGCTCATGGGCATCAAACTGAGTGCAATTCCTGTAGTGATCCTGATCGCATCTGTTGGAATTGGAGTGGAATTCACTGTCCATGTAGCTCTGGTGAGTAGATCTGTACTTCCTTACATATGACTACCAACAAGGATAACTGCAGCCCGTACCATGGCAATGACTTTTATCCACAGTCAAGTCTTGGTCTGATGCTGTCTCTCTTTCAGGTTTCTTTTTATCTCTGCATGCCTCCTATTTTCTTTGCCCCTTTATTGCCAGCCGTGCTTTCTACTATCAAAGCCTTAAACTCTGCTGTTCCTTCCCCACACCTCTCAGCATCTCCACTGTCCTTGAAAAAACTTATTGACCTTTATCCATTGCTCCTAATGTATTCTTTGTCTGTATTATTTCAGTGAAGCCTCTTGGTCAAACACTCTACTCTTGAAGCTCCAATTAAATGCAAACTGATGATGCTGATAAGACTATAAATATGGAATGGACTAATTTAGCTGCAGGATAGATTTAATACTGTGACTCATCACGCATACAATAATCTGAAAATACAGTGTTTTTGTTTTGCAGCAAAAGTGAAATAAGCTTCTGACGTATTTAGCAGTTTCATTTGAGTTTATGATAAATCCATTAGTTTAATTTTGAAAGTTTCTTTATTCTTTCATGGGATATTGGCATTACTGACAAAGTCAGCATTTGTTGCCCAAGTTTAATTGCTCTTGAGCTGAGTGGCATTTAAGAATCAACCGCATTGCTGTGGGTCTGGAGTTACATGTAGGCTAGACCAGATGAGGGTGGCAGATTTCCTTCACTAAAATAACAAATGAGTGTTTACAACAATGGACAGTTACATGCTTGCCATTATACTAGCTTTTTCTTCCAGGTTTATATTGAATGTAGATTCCATCAGCTTTTGCTGTGAGATTTGAAACCTTGTTCCAATATTCCAAAGAAGAGTCATATTGGACTCAAACCATGAACCCTGTTTCTCCCTCCACAGAAACTGCCCAACTTGCTGAGTTTCTCCAGCATTTTCTGTTTTCATTTCAGATCTCCAACACCTACAGCATTTTACATTTATTTCAGAGCATTAGCCCATTCCCTAGATCACTACAGCACCAACTCCCACTCAGTGTTTAAGTGCATTTTTTTAATATTTGTACAATTTGACCATAGATATAAAGATGTCTTATTTATTATGTTATAGGGTTTCCTGACTGCCATTGGAAATAGGAATTTACGTTCTGCTATGGCATTGGAACACATGTTTGCACCAGTAATAGACGGCGCAATCTCCACTCTACTCGGAGTCCTGATGTTGGCTGGTTCTGAGTTTGACTTCATCATTAGGTAGGTTTTGAATAGGGACGTTGAAGGGGCAAGTATTTCTGGAAGATTTTTCCTTTACAATTTCCACCACAAATGAGACAGATGGGAGAACTGTTTCAAAAGACTTTTCAATTCTATTTCAATTTCTTTATCTCCGCCCCTAACGTTGTTAAATGCTATTCCCAAACCAAGAAGATACACAAGAGAGGTGATTTTAACCAGCTTGCCAACTGAGAGGGAGTGCAAATGTGGGCAATTTTAAACTAGCTCTACTGTTGGAAAACCAACAGGCCTAGGTGGATGGTACATTTACACCCATCTCATTGACTTTAATAGAGCGTAAAATTGGGAAAGGTGAAAAACTGGATGGCACCCCAATCCTATCAGCTTCAATGAGTTAACATTTCAGAAGTTTCGAACATTTCAGAACTGATGAAGAGTCACCGGACCCGAAACGTTAACTCTGATTTTTCTTCACAGATGCTGCCAGATCTGCTGAGTTTTTCTAGCAACTTCTGTTTTTGTTCCTGATTTACAGCATCCACAGTTCTTTCCGTTTTTGTTCCTATCAGTTTCAAGCCTGGTGGACTAGGTTTCAAATTGTCCATCATGACTTCTCTCATGAACCTTATGAAGCAGTTTTCACTGCTAGAAAATAGACAGTTATGGGTTGTGTTGATTTTCTGTTAGAGGTTCAGTTTCATTGAGCAGAGTTTGATGCCACCTGTGAGTCTGGCAGTGGTGAGGTATTTACTCAGGTAGGAGGAGACAGGTGGGACCCTGTCTGGTCATGAAGGCTTGTAATGTCCTTACCGTTTAGATGCTCAATGAGGTTCTTAAGTGGATGGTGGCAGTTGCCACCACTTTCAGTGGCTGTGACATTCAGCTTACACAGGCTTTGGAATGGCCTATCGACAGTAGCCCTCATCTTTGGAATGGTCGTGCTATTGGAGTCAGTAGCTAGAATGGTAAAACGGCTTTTTTTTGAAGATGTACATGTTTGAAAGAAATGACATGATTGCTGAAATGTTCCTTACCCTCGAAGTGGTGCTGGATCAAACCAATAGAGCACCTCAATCTACTGCAGAACTGCAGTCTAATAAAGCTCTGTTTTTATCATTTCAGGTTAAATATTCACTGAATGTCAACTTTAATAAACTGCATTCTTTAAATCTTGCTAAAGATATAACAAATGCCCACAGTAGAGTTGCTGAGGTGCTGATGCCGCCTCCAGTGTCTGTAGCAGATTTGATGCCCATATGTAATAGTGCTTTAAGTCTTGTCATCACTCGCTGTAAGGGTGATACTCAGCTGTCATTCCTATTCATCTGATTGATGTAACCTATGACACTGAGTAGATATCCAGTCCATAAGTACTCCCAGAGCAGAAGTTAGAATTTAACATGCTGGCTTCCGGAGGGAACCAGGATAAATGTTTTAAGTCCCAAATCCATTGCTTTGAGTAAGATGGAACGAGTCAGATTTTAAATAATGTAGAAAATGTAAAAGGTAGTCATGAAATAAATGCGAAACTACTTTTAGTTCCTTTCCTCTTCCTCCTGAATGTGCTTCCGTTCTTCCTTGAACCATACCATTAGATGGAGCTGATAGTTTTACTTTACAGCAGTTTGTCAGATCAGCCTCAGTGGCTCGTGACTCATGGGGCCAACATACCCTGGATCACTGCTCTAACTTTGGGAGAACTCACTAGACAATGATGGACAGAGAGATTCTAGCATATTTTGCCAGGAGTACAGTTTCCCTTAAAGGACAGGCATTTTCTGGGCCAGAGACTGAGCAGCGTCTTATTTTTCTGGGACTTGCTGCCATTAAGCTAAATGGACCCCTGCATATACAATTGCTGAAGGCCAGCACGTTGGGAAGGGAGAGATCCAAATCCAGATGAAATTTGTACTGCAGTTGCAAGCTTTAACATCATCAGGCTGTCATGGATATACACTTTAAAGGTTGAAACTGGCCTTGCCAAGGAGAAATTTCAATTAAGATTTTAGGATATAAAGCAATAGCAAAAACAAAACAAAGATCATTTGATTGCCATATCTTCCCGCACCCATATTTTCCAAAATGCAGCATTAGTCAGTCACAGCATGTTCCATATAAGAAAGACTTGTATTTATAAGACGCCTGTCATGACCTCAGGACATTCCAAAGCCTTAACAGCCAATGAAGCACTTTTGAAATGTTGAGATACAGAAAACATAGCAACCAATTTGCACACAGCCCCACAAGTAGAAATGAAGTAATCTGCTTTTGGTGTCACTTGAGGGGCACCAGGGAGAACACCACTGCTATTATATGAAGTAGTGCCACAGGGTTTTTTAAACAACTCCCCAAGAGAGCAGACACAGCATATGTTCAGTGTCTCAGCCAACCGACAACTCCTCCAACAGCACTGTACTCCCTCATTAGAGCTGTGGAGTGCCAGCCTGGGCTATGCATGAAGACTCTGATGTGGAGCATGAACGCACACCTTCTGACTTACAAGCAAGAGTGTTACCACTGAACCATAACTGACAGGATGTGGAACCATATATTGCAAACAGAATCAAACACCAGAACCATAGGTTCTGTCATGTGATGAAGCCCATTAGTTCAGTAATACACGTTTTATTCATAAAACTGCAAGTTAATCAGTTGACCGGTCACAAAATAAATGTTCGAACCAAGTAAAATCCTATGCCTGTGTTGGCTGTATTGCACAGGAGTAGAAGGTGTTTGAAATTCCTGATGAATCTGCTCAGATAAGTTATTTGTGCCAGCATATTGGGAGAAGACGGGCAATGACAGACTGAAAACCAGAATGAGTCAGCCCACAGAATGGCTCTTGATAGAGGATCGGGACAAGGTTGCTGGCTAACTCTGTTTTTCAGAGAGAAATTGGTGGCAGAGGGAGAAGGATCAGAAATGTTAAATGTTTATAGAGAAACAGGAAAATATATTCTCCCCTCTGTATCATTTAGAAATAATGAGAAACAGGGAATCTATTTTGCAAGTCCAAACTGTCATTTTTCTTCTAAACATTGAACTAAATGAACCACAAGGTAGACTTTCAGTCAGGGAGGTCTTGTTTAGAGAGCCAGTCAGATAGCGTGGGTTAGTGTAAAGAAGTTGTTGTAAATATTTCTTCTTTGGTGCATGCACCATAAACAGCTGAACAAACTCTGCATTTTTCAGCAAGCCTTCCTCAGAATGGAAAAGATTACAGAAAGGATAAACAACGAGATTCTGACATGCTGCCTACATGGAGGTCCTGTACAACAGGCCAACCGATTGATTTTCAGACTGTTGGCTTAAGTAAAATAAATAGAAGATGGTTGCCTGTCTGATTGCAGTAATAGGAGGGCTCCTCTTGTTACAAAGGGCAAAAAGAAGGTGACAATCAAGGCTTCAGTTTTTTTTTTCTTGATGTGGGGGCTATCAGCCAGCTTTTCATTTGCCACATTTGCCAAATTTTGTTAACCCCACATTCACCAGGGAAGGACAGTGCAAATGGATTAAATATTGTAGCAAAGGTCACTCTGAGTGCTGCAGCTAATTAAACTGACTGAGCCTTAAGAGTCTGGGAAGGTCTTTGCACTACGATCATTCTCCAAATTTGATCAAAATCGTAGGAGTATTCAGGGGTTTGAGAACAGGCTGAGGCTAAACATCTACGCCCCTTTCTATTTAGAATTAGCAGAAGACAAACACTGAGGCAACTCTCATTACGAAACCTAGCAATGTGGAAAACTCAATCTAATGAATGTTCTGGCAGCAAATGAGGGAGACAGTAAATTTTGAGGGAGTTGTGTTTGGCTGAAAAAATAAGAGTGGCTGAATTTGTTTTTCAGCACTATCACCAGGAATCTTGTGCTAAATGATTTATCAGCAGTCTTGGAATCTAGGACCATAACTATATTTGTTTTAAAAACAAGGTGAAAAGGAAATTGGCACAGAGAAGGGGCACTTAGATTGGGTTCATTCTGATGTGACCAATGCTTTTCATGAAGTTAGTGATCGAAATTTGTCCAGCCTCGTTTGCAATGGCTTCAAAAGGGTATTTACTGCTGATACCACTGGCTTTTGCCCAAACAAAAAAATTCCTCATGCAATGCCAAAGCCCCTTTAACAAATGGTAATACAAGAGCCTGCTGCTCCCCCAAACACATGTAAACAGAACCAAGCCACAGTGGAAACTCACAAGCCAAAAAAAAAATTGTTTTCAATGAGGCGGGGAGACAGATCCTGATGCTCCATCAGAGTTGCGTGCCATTCCTGTGAATTCCAACCAAAGCATATTGTTGCTTATCTTAGTGTGCTGTTAAATAAACACTTGGCCTTCCGCTGCACACATGGGGCTCAAAGGCTTTAAAGCAGAAAAGACTAGTCGAAAGCTTACTGCTGTTCTGCAGCTGTGCTCAAGTTTCTGGCTTGTAGCAATTCCTGTTCTTTAACATAGGTTAGGCTACTGCATATTTTAAATGATCAAGTATTCCTACGTAAAGGTACAAAGACAGTAGATTAATATTGTACCAAGTAACAAAAAGCAAGGATATGAAATTCACCATTGGCTTTATTTCATCTCTCTTTCTGGTGAGGTATTAAATTAAGGCCTTGGTTCACCTTATTTCACAGATAGACACAAAATATCCATTGTTACATTTCAAAGAAAAGCAAGAAACCTCCCAGCCAATATTTATCCCTCAGTCATCATCACCATAAAAAGTCTTATTTGATTATTAATGATCATTGATATTTGTGAGACTGTAATGAGCACAAATTAGATGCTGTGTTTGCTGAAATTACAAGTAGAAGGACCCAAGATTTTGTAAGGTGCTAATTAAGTGCAAGCTTATTCCTTTTTTTACAGAAAGCAATGATTGGCCTTGGAAAGAGAGGTGAATTGGTTTAAGGACGGAAATTGTAATGTTTAGGGCACCAACGGCATTGGCACCAGTGATGGGTTTACTTAAATCAGGGTTGCTTATGTGACCAGAATTGAAAAAGTGCAGATGTTGCAGACAGTTGCATGTCTGGAGGAAGCTAGAATTCGAAAAGGGGCAAGAAGCTATGGTAGTATTTGAAAACAAGAATGAGGATTTCAAAAATCCAGGAATTGCTAAACCGGGAGGTATGGAAGTGAGCACAAATGTGACATATGAACAGAAACTTGGTATGTGTTAGGACACAGGTATAGCAATTTCAGATGACCTCAGGTCTGTGCAAGGTGGAACGTGGGAGGCTGACCAGGAATACATTGGAATAATCAAGTCTGGAGGTAACAAAGATATGGATGAGGTTTTCAGTGACAGATGAGTGAAGGCACGGATAAAGCTGTACAGAATTTAGAAAATGGAAGTGGTTTGTCATAGTGACGGCACAAATCCATGGATCAAATTTGACACCAAACTCCTCTTGCATCACTTAAGAGGCTTCTATGTATGAGCGTATATATTATGAAGATACTGGAGTTTTCTTGAGTATAGAACTGAGTCCGTTTCCTTCTCTCTCACACACACATATACTCACAGAGTGCAGGAAGTGTCAGGACTGTAATGATAGATGAGCCTGCCACTGGGAATAGGGCTAAACCCTCTGCTGAGGAATTTCATTTGAAATCAAGCCAAATGTCTTCATTCTTCCAAGTACAGTGAGGAGTTTCTGTGGAGGCCCTTTGCTCTGTAATTAATGTATGCCTTTGGACCAACAGGCCCGAAACGGGAAATTGGCCATAATCATTCACAACCTTTACCAATTTACTTAAACAGCAGGAGATGTAGGTCACAGCTAACCTTGGGACATGCCACCTAAGGTTTTGGAGTAGATTTGTAGCTCGGGTTGTGGGTGTTGAGGTTGGTTGGCTCGCCGAGCTGGTTTGTTGTTCCGCAGACGTTTCGTTAC
>NC_063341.1:52779577-52819106 GCF_021869965.1 Rhincodon typus | reverse complement strand
AGCAGGAACGCTGACGTTTCGGGCCTAGACCCTTCTTCAGAAATGGATTCTGAATCTTCAGAGATTTCTGAAGAAGGGTCTAGGCCCGAAACGTCAGCTTTCCTGCTCGTCTGATGCTGCTTGGCCTGCTGTGTTCATCCAGCTCTACACCTTGTTATCTCAGATTCTCCAGCATCTGCAGTTCCTACTATCTCTGACTTGGAATGACCAGGTTTGTGGCTGACCTTATTGAACATAAAGTCTAATTAGAATAATAAAATCAAAATAGAATGAGTGTTCACAATATAAATTCTTGTTCTCCATTTGTAGGTACTTCTTTGCTGTTTTGACCATATTAACAGTTTTGGGTATCCTTAATGGTCTGGTTCTACTTCCTGTTTTGCTGTCAGTTGTTGGACCCCCTGCTGAGGTAAGCATAGTAAAGTCTTGATTTATTGAACCTTCTTAGGTCTATTGACAGAATTAGCCACCCTTGAAACATTATTCTTAGCATCATTAATTGGGTTAGTGATTTATTGTGGCAGGCGCTATCTTGTGGTAGAGTTTAACTCCAAACTCCCCAGTAGGTTTCAAAAGAGAAGTTTAAATAGCCCTACTGTGGATGTTAAGGTCCACTCCCAAACCCTTCTCTCTACTGCATCCAGAACTCTGTCCCCACATCTGAGTATGAGAGGTCAGTGTTGGCAGCATGATTTTTCCACAGCAACATATATTGACAAAACTCATATTGTCAGTACTGCAGAAACTGGATTAATTCTTTTACAGCCAGGATTTGTTTTTCACTAGCTTGCCCTACCCTCCACTTAGGTTATCAAGCTGCCAATGACAGGAAGTAGGTGATGGCCTGGTGGTATTGTTGCAAGACTATTAATCCAGAGACCCAGGTAATGTTCTGGGGACCTGGGTTTGAATCCCACCATGGCAGATGGTGGAATTAGTAATAAGCCTAATAATGGCCATGAAACCATTGTTAGTTGTCAGGAAAAACTCATCTGGTTTACTGATGTCCTTTAGGGAAGGAAATCTGCCACCCTTACCTGGTCTGGCCTACATGTGACTGCAGACCCACAACAATGTGGTTGAGTCTTAACTGCCCTCTGGGCAATTAGGGATGGGCAATAAATGCTGGTCTAGCCAGTGATGCCCACATCCAATGAATGAATAAAAAAACTCCTCATTTTACTGATCTGAGTAGCAGTGGATAGAAAAGGGAGCAAAGATAAATGATGTGTGTTTGGATATGACTAATGCTTCAAACTAAACATGCAAGGCTCATTTTGTTCAGGGGCTTGGACATTTCCATCTGCTTTGCATCGGCTGCAGACTTATCCTAATAGTAATTATGGGTTTCATTTGACTGGGTGGATAAAGAATTAAATGCACAAAGCTTATTATTGTAATGATGGAGGTACAAACTCCCTCATTCAGGATTTGTGCCTGAAAAGCTATCTCTCAATTAGGAATTGCTTGAAGCTTTCTTTGACAATTTATTATCCCCTCACAAAGAACACAATCTGACGTAACACACGGCTTTCCTTTAAAACTGTCTGATAGACACCAACCCCTGGCTTGACAAACAATCGTTATGGCTTCTTCTTCAATAGAGAAACTGTGTATTGTATTACATTCTCTGGTGCCACCTCATATGTAACGTAGCCTATGCCCCTCATTGTAGCAGTAGGTACTTAGATTTTTAACTCAATGTAACACAATATAATATGTTCCGCAGTTTGATACACTTAAACAGCTTCATTGTAAGAACAAACTCAGATAAAACACTTTCAATAGTAACCAATTTGTGCCTTTTTGAAGTTCCAGATTGGCTCTTCTGTGCTACCTTATCCCAGAGTCCCATGCTGTTGACTCTATTCTAACTTTCCCGTACAGCAAATTGATCTTAAAAGCGTGTTTGCATTTTATTAACAAGATTTAGGTTCTTTTGCATTGAAAACTAAATTTTGTGTAACAAGAGCTTCACTCGATAAAGGTAATTAATATAATTGGAAGCAGACCCTTTAATACAAGTTACAAATTTATGTTTGTTGTGAATCTGCACAATCAGCACAGTAGTTGTGTTGAGTATCTCTAAACTAAAATTTTAATCTTGGGGTTCACTAGACTTTCCCAGTTTGTGACATTACCTGAACCCCTTAATTAGACTAAAACCTTGTAATCCGTTCCCAGGTATCCATTATTTTGCACACAAATGATGTAGAAGCTGTGTTAACATTACTATCTGTAATCAGTTCAGAGTGCTGTATCTTTTATTCTGCAAGTGATATAATGCCATAGTGATTATTTAGAACATGCAAAGCCTGTTGAACTTTGTCGCCTTTCCTTGAGCAAAATGTGAACAGGCTACTACAGTCTTGCCAACACACAATTGGATTAAGAGGAGGCTCAGAATTTCTAGTGTTCTGATGCAAAGTACCACATCATTCATGGGTATAGGTGCAAATTCCCAATACTGCTTATTTCCCGAGTGGAGTGTTATGCCGAGAGCACTCTCACATACTCTCACACGGTTCCATAAATAGAAACCTTGGTTGTATATTTTGGCTGCTGTTGTTTTATGGTGTTTGCAATGAATTTCCTTAAACCTTTCACACTTTGCAAACTCCAGAACTAGGGGTCACAGACTAAGCATAAGGGGTAACCTATTCAGGACTGAGACGAGGAAGAATTTCTTCACTCAGGGATTTGTGAACCTGTGAAATTTTCTACTGCAGGAAGCTGTTGGGGCCAGTTCATTAGATATATTCAAGAGGGAGCTGGACCTGGCCCTTGCAGCTAAAGAGATCAAGGGGTTTGGAGAGAGGGCAGGAATGGGATACTGAGATTGCATGATCAGCCATGATCATATTGAATGTTGGTGTAGGCTGTAAGGGTTGAATGGCCTGCTCCTCACCTATTTTCCATGTTTCTCAGGCAAAAGTTCAACTGAAACCCAAAGTGCATGCAAGAAGGGAAATTTTCACCAGAGAAGCTTACAGTACCATTATTAACACCTCCCTCTGTCTCTATCCCTACCACCACCACCGCCAGGCCCCTCTCCCAGCATCCCTTTCAGGAGTAAGACAGATGTGTACCTAAAAATAAATATTAATCAAACCTGGGGTTCAGAGATGCCTGCACCACTAATCTCTCTGAAGAATAGTAAACACATAGGCTGAAGTTTATTGTCCTTCATTAATCTTTTTGATCCTTTGTAAATAGGTTACTCCAGCAGATCGAGGCAGTCGATTGCCAACTCCGTCACCCGAGCCAATTCCACCACCTATGAATCATCATGGCTTCTATGTCCGTACATTTCCACGTCAGCAAAGTACGTTTTCTGAATCCTCGGATTCAGAATATTACTCCGAGACCACAGTGTCGGGGATCAGCGAGGAGGACCTGCCGCACTTTGACCAGAGTGCATACATCATCCCACCAACCCACTCACGGATACTGGTGGAGTCAGGAAACAACCCTAACTTTCCACGAGTCACAGTAAGTGCCTTTCTTTGTCATTCAAAGCACTTTCAGTTTTTTATTGGCATTTTGTCATCAATTGGTTAATGATACTGGCCATAACCTTTGGTAAAAGGCCAAAATAGAATTTAGTTTTGTTCTGTGCCCTGGAACAGGACTTAATAAGGTTGCTACTCTATAGGTTATACATAAAAGCCATGATGTCAATGGTACTGATATGTCCCGTATTTATTAGTCCACATCTGCTATCAGTAACAGCACTGCCAGTATTTGTATACCACATTGATTGTATTAGTTCAAGAAAATAACTCACCATCACCTTCTAATGGGCATCAAGCGATAGGCAATAAATGCTAAACTAGATATCCTATGAACAAATGAATTAAAAAAGTAGTACGGTCAGAATACTTTATTTCTACTCAAGCTGCTTGTCAAGTGAAAGATCCACGAGTCAACATGTTGGCGGATGATAAAGCAAAAGTGGCCTGGTACTTCTCTACCTCATCCTCCGCTCTGCCATGGCACTTTCTGCCTCGGTATGATCATTGCTGGTATCCAAAGATATCTGTATGAATGGTGACCTTGCTGTAAAAGGTAACTTGAGGGTTATATTCCAAACCTGTCCTTGTAAATTATATGTGTGAGGGTATGTATGACAGGATGGCTAGGATGTACCATTGGAAGCTAATGTAGGGAAATTCTTCTTGAAGTAACTAATCATGCATTTCACTTTGAATAATTAACAATTAATAAAATATAAGCCTTTAGTGCTCTCTTCACAAGGCTCAGTCTTTGAACATCACTGTCTTTCAGGTTCCTAGTGCAGAGTCAACATCGACCTCAGCGTTCCTAATAACTGATAAGTTCTTAGCTTTTAAGGCCTGTGTAACATTTTAGACAACTACTTGCAATGCAAGGCTGCCAGCTCACCACTAGCACTTCAAGTACATTGGGGACGGGTAGTAAATGCTGGGGACTTACTAGATTGTCCTGTGAATGAGTAAAACAAATCTGAGGCAGTGATTTTTAAAATGTGAAAGATTTGTTGAAAACATATATGCAGACAATATTGCTTTTGATTTTCTCCAACAGATTGTGAAACCATACAAAGAGCTTAATGATTCCTCTTCAAGGAAGAATCACATAAACTCAAAAGAGCAACCTCAGCCAACTGTGGATTCTGTTAGTTCTCAACTAGCCTGGCAAGAACCTAAAGACTCACAACAAACAACAGGAGAAGGGAGACAAGTCTCTGACAGCGGTCTGCACAACAGGAGTGCTGTTCAACCTATTCAACCTGTCAATTCCTCTAGGAGTCAACACAGGTCTCGGAACAACAGGACTCACCATCCGAGGACTACACTTCCAGCATACTCAACCAGTGTGCCTGGGCCAAGTAACCCTTTCACTACGGTGACTGCCACAGCATCAGTGACACTAGCTGTGCACCCGAGTGTACCACAGACATTTAAAGGGTACACACATGAAGGGTTCGAGGACAGTGAGCCAGAATGCTTCGAGGAACCGCACATAACCTCCTCATATGTGAATCATCAGAAAACGACAGACTCCAAAGTGGAGATTTTTGAACTACAGGATGTTGAATGTGAAGTAAGGAGCAGAGAAGCCCCAAGTAGGCATTAGGTGAGTTTTTTTCTTTCTACCTTTTAGTGGAAAAGCACCAAAATAAAAATTCAGGGCAGAATCAAAATTTATTTCGATCTTAAGTATAGTATTGAACCTAGCTTTTTTCTCCCTACTTTCTTAATATATTATGTCACCATTTCACATTGACTTTCCTGGTATTTCCAACAATGAGCTGCTTTCTCCCACCTTCATGTTGCTCCACTGCATGCTTCAGGGAGAGGGGCAAGAGTCACACTATAGGAGACAAGATACACCAGTGTTCCTCAGTACTTATGATTACCCTGTTCTTGCAGGATGTTCTTTTAAAATCAGGTTGCATGTACATCTAGTGTGTGCTGAGCCCCAGACAACAAGCTCCTTCCTGTTCATTGTTGGAAGAGGGCTCAGTTGTTTCTCGTGATAGTGACATCATCATCAATAACCATTCCTTTCAAGGTTTTGGGTTCATGGCTTAATTAAGCTAATGGTCATCAACTGAGCTTCTAAAATACCAATCAAGGGTGTTTGTTAAGAATGTCTATTTAAACTGTCTTTGCTACTCTTTGGAAAGGCATCCATTCCCCTCCTTCTGCTGTAAAGTCTCCTGTTCAGCCACGTACTGTGTAATTCCTTCATGAAGTTGCAGATGTGTCCTGAAACCTCAAAACAATCCAGAGTCTGAAACCCACAAGAGGTCACTGTCAGCTAGCTCAGCATTATTAGACCTCTTATCAAATCACACATCTGCCTGGTCTGTATGGCCTAATGATTCACTTAATAAATTTGCTCATTGAGGCAGCTGACCAAAAAACTGTTTTCTTGATGTACACTGACTAACGTCAGATACTGATTCAGTTTTCATATCTGGATGTTTTAATCTGTATTTGGTCTTTTTTGATTTGCTGATGGCAGTTGCCACTCTGGCTATGTCCTGTCAGTGCATCATGCTTTAGTCAGTTAAAGTGCACCTTAATCACAATCCAGCAAAAGATTCCTTTGCTGAGGAAAATTCACAGGAAAGTTTGCCTCTAATAATTTTCAGCAAAACAAAAGAACTTTCAAAAACTTTAAAATTGGCCATTTAAAAATATCTACACTTTAACAGCAATCAACTAATTCTGATTCTAATACAGGGATTCAAGAGAAATAGAAACAGTATTTTCACTTTTTCCTCTGAATAAATCTGTGGTTAGTTAAAAAAATAAACATAACTTGTTTGGACATTTTAGCTTTAGTAAGTTTAGACATAGTGAAACGCTGATCAATATCATTAGCAATGGTGCTGATCATAAACATCGGTTATAACATTTGTGCTTGGCTTTATGTTGCTAATACTTCTAATGTTCACCTTATCTGCAGGTCGCCCCACATGAAAGTGGCAACCAAAGAATGCTAACATTCCCTCCACATCCCGATGTCCTTCAGCTCAAGAAACGTGTAAAACTGCCTATGTACATAAACTTCATGACAGAGACAGTAAATTTATATTAAAATATTAAGTTGCCGTTTAAATATATTTTAATACTAAAAAACAAAACAAACCTATTTAATGATGTACTGTATACTTCTGTATGATATACTGTGTAAAGCACCAGAAAATTCAGAGGCAGAGTTCTAATGAATGGTAAGATATGTAGTCTGTGTACAATGAAGAGAGTTTTTGTATCTTTGGGTTCCAATAAGTGATAATTGCTTGATTATTTTGCTGCTACTCTTTTTAAAACTTAGAAGATTATATAGATTAAAATTCCGCCACCACACCACTCCTGCTACCCCCCACCACCATTCCATCAGGACTTTCTTTCTATGCAAGTACCTAGTTACCATGAAAGATGTTTTACCAGTTTTGACAAATTAGTATGGTTACCGAAGCAATTTGCTTTCCTCATAGGCCTGTGTATAGGGATGTTCAGATTGTATTATAACGTTGTTAAAAATTAGCTTAATGACCTAAACTGAATTCTAATTCTTTTTAAACTTCGACATTTTTTCAAACACAAGTTCAAGAGTTTATAAAGACAGCTACCTGCCATAGTATAAAATTATTTTTCACCCTTTCCCCTCCAACAATGATATCGTGAGCAATCTAGGCAAGTTACTGTAATTACACTGTGACTTAGCCTGTGGGCCAGACTATTAAGAGCTTGCAAAGCAACATGAAGTTAAAGTCAGACATTGTGATGAGGATTATAGAATGCAATTTCAAACAGATGAACTGCCATAGGTTAGTGGTCATTTAGAGCAATTATAGCATGCCTTCTGAACATTGAATATCAGACACAGTAGTTGAGTCCTTTAGACTGGAAAAGTCCCAGCCTCAACCCTGGTCTGTGCTGAGTTAGTTGGTACTGGCCGAGGCCTTGATGGGAGTGGTCAAATTAATCTCAGTGTTGTTGAATTATGGAGAAGAGAATACAAAGATTTATTTTCCCTTGTCAGAGTGTTGATTCCTTGCTAAGGTACTCTTCTGTGGATGCCCTTAAATACCCTATCCATATGGTTGTTCTTCAATGAGTGAAATGTGACAGTTGAGTGATAGTAAGCTGTTAGACATGATGACCGCAGTTACGATAGATTTTGTCTTCATCCAATGTTCAGTCCTCAAGAGCTTGCTGAAAAGCTATGAGTCAGAAATCCGTGAGGACTTTGTGACTGAACTATAAGAAAAACTGAATGATGGCCTAATGGAGACTTTTAAATCATTTAGGGTAGAAATAGTAAAGATTTTTCCACTTGTGGGGAAGTCTGAAACTAGGGTCTCTAAATATAAATTAGTCACAGTTTAATCCAGCAAGGGAATTTTGGAGATGTTTTACCTAGAGAAGGATGAGAATGTGGAACATGCTACCACACAATCAGGTTGAGTGGAATAACACAGATGCAATTAAGGGGAAGCTAGATTAGTACATGCAGGAGGAAGAAATAAAAGTAAATGTTGATAGGGTTAGATGGCACAGATTAATCATGAGCTCTGTTAGACTCCAGTTAGACCAAACCGCCTGTTAGTGAGGAAAATTCAGTGTAATTCTTTCATTAGCTGAGGGGAGCTGGGATGAATTATGAAAGCCTCCCATTGATCTTAGCTAATTTAACACAGAAAGTGAACCAACATCATGGCCCAAATAGCTCACTAACCAGTCCTTATATAAGTTGAACCATCAGGTCTGCTTTAACTTTCCTCCTGCTCTGTAAATGTCATGCACCATCACTTCTGCATACACTCCGGACCACGAGTTTAAAAAGTTGTGTTCCAGGCATCTCAGTGTTAACCAGCAGGCAGTGTACGATTGTATTAAATGTAGTACAGTTTTCATTGATCATTGCAATTGAGATTGAGATTTTTTTTTATTTTGTGCACCTTTCAATTTAGTTATATAGTTTGTGTGAGTTTATTAATGATGTCCTGTTCAAGAAAAATGACACTTCTCACATTTCTGTCTTGCTGGTGTTGCTTTTTGCAGTATCACCTTTCTTAGCCCAATAAAAATAATTATGCCTGTGAGAAATCGCAAACTTGGACCCATGACCCACCATACCATGTGAATAGTTACTTGGGCTATTCAGCTCAAAAGAATCTCACCAGTTTTGCTCCATCCATACAATACGTACATATACATGATATAACACTGTTTAATGGTCCTTTCTTTTCCAGAATTCTGTTTCCATTCATAGTTACTCTTAGTGTTTGACATTCCATTTTCTTAAAGGGTATAAGGTACTAACAATTTGTCTAATTTGTAGTCTTGCTTATAAACCACAGCCAAGGCCACACTGAAACCTGTTGTTTTTGACATTCTTGAGTCCTGGCTCCAAATTTAACCAATCTGAATTTTCCCTCCTCTATGAAAATATGTCAAAAGACACCTCCTAAGTAAAGCAAGCAATGATTTGAAGTGTAGGCATTTTGATAATCACCTGCAATCTTCAAAACCATTATTTAGTTCTTTGTAAAATAACAAAAAGCATAATTGTTTGAATAGTATTGGTCCCGATAATGGTGGTGATTTAAGCAGATCAATCTGTGGCCCACCTTTTAAAAATGTATTAAATCTAATTCAGAGGAAGCCTATCTTTAACACTGAATGATAAAGATACTGAAGATTAGTTTCAAAAATTGGGTTATTTTGCTGTTCAAATCATTCATTATTGCATAAATGTAACCTTAAATGTTGCTTGTGTGTCTTCTCACAATTATTGTATTCTCATTGAACATGCAGCTCAGTTTTCTAACCAGACTAAAGAGAATGGAGCCTCATAGCCAGTAAAAATGAATGAATGAAAGTATTTTAATCGGTTTTTTTTGCCGGGGTGTTATATTTATATTTTTGTACAATATTGGGAAAAAAACGGTGTTTGTCACAGAGGTACTTGCCCACAAGGCTCTGGATCTTATGCTGAGCAACATGGTTTGAAATCGCTAGGATGTCCCAAGAAACTACATCAACAAACTTGATGTGCCATTTCTACCATGCCACCTACCTGAACTCACTAATCCCAACTCTGTTGAAATAACACAGGAGGAGCTGGTAGGGTTTGTAATTATGTATCCAATTGTTGCCAATATAGCAAACGCAAATTTTGTTAGACTGATTTAATTATAAGTATATTTGAAGTAGAATGATTGCTTCAAATTTCAACATTCCGTATCGGTTTTCTGAATTTTTCTAAATTACTCTGCCTTCTAACTTTATTTTACATTAGTTTTTTTCCCTGCTTTGGAGGCCTAACAGATGGTGCACGGTCTAGCTTGGGTGATTGTCCATGAACACGGCAAATGCCACTAGCAGTTGAAGCCCATCGCTAACAAGAAACCTTTACAAACTTCACTTTATCCGTTAGTTGCCCACCTTTCAGCCCATCTGTTCTTTGAAGTTTTTCATTAAAACAATATCTCCTGGTTTGCAATTTCCAACACAAAATTGAATTGAACCTCTCCAATTTTTTACTTCTAATATTTTCTTGAGGTAGAAAATGAGAATACAAAGTGCAGAGTATAACTGGGCATGATGATGCAGTCCAATTTCTTAATGATTTCAAATAATACTTTATGAAGTCAGCACATTATACGCAATTAATACGTGTTCCCTATGATCTCTGTCTTCCCCTGTGGTTTTCAAACTTTTCTTTATCCAGGATTCTCACAGAAATACAACTCTTAGAGGCCACCTATCATCAATTCTAAAAAAAACCTTAGCTATCCAGATAAATCTAAGTGCTGAAATGCTTTAATACACAAGAACAGAAAACAGAGAAGTCTTATGATGTTACACTACCATCAGTAACCCCTAGGCCTTCAGGACCCCAGTTTGAAAAACCTGTTTCTAGCCATCTTGTACTATCTCTGTGGAGAGCTACCCAGGGATCAATTAGCTGCAGAACCTGGAATCCCAAGTGATCACCATTCACAGCACCATTCACTGCATGAGAAGCTTCCACTCTATACCAAGAAAGTTTTTGAGTGAAAATTTGTGCAATGTTAAAATACAGAAATGAGGGAGCATTAAGAAACCATGTTAACTGTAGATACATTTGCCCATTTAACCACAGAAAATGTAGCACAAAAAGAGACCATTGTATCAGCTTCTACTAGCTCAAAATTTTGCATCTTTCAAACCAGCCATGGGCACAGTTGGCGATCCAGAGTTTTAAGGGTTCATCTCTGCGATTTGTCTAATCACTGCCAGTTCAACAAATGCAGGGAACTTTTGTTTATTCTAGAACTTCTGTAAATATATTTGAAGCAAAACGGGGCTGCTTCAACTTAAAAAAAAAGTGTACAAATGCTGTATCCGTGTAACATGTGAGGGGGAATAAGAGAAAAACATGTTTTCTATTGTAGAGTCCGGTAGAAAATATGTCTTGTCTCTTTCTGTGAGGTAAAAATCTTGTAAATTGTAGTTACTGTAGCAGGAAAGAAAATATACCCTCCACATGAAAAAAAATCTAATCTGTTCATGTGGGCTATTTTTGGTTGATGGGTATATGTAATCACAGTTAAAATATTGTATGCCATATAAGTTATTTATATAAAATTTTTATTTTTGTAGTTGTACAGAAGTAGCCCTCTGACTGAAGTATATTTTTAAAGAGTAAATATATATTATTATATTATATATTGTTAATTGGGTTCATTACTAAGGTTTAGCGGCACACCTTCTAGTATACACATTTGCAGAATGAAGGATGTGTACTGAACTGTTACTGTCTGAGTTGTCATCGTGTTTTGTTATGGCTCCTTGCATCCTATCCATCCCTGTTAATTGAGTTGATCATTTGGACATCCAGACGCTGTGACCAATAAGCCTGCTCCTTGTGAACGTTATACTGCCATGTTTAGTCTCCAGCACAATAGGAGATTAACTAACACAATAAAAATAAATATGAACCATTTAATCTAACGGTTGTCCTGTGTACTTTATTGCATTTTCATCGGCTAAACAATTCTCAAATTTTGAAGCATACTCAGTTATCTATCAGCTGGCATTTTTTTTCCAAACATCTTTTTAAATTCTCTCAATCAAGAAAAATAATTATTGTTATATCTGTGGATACTTTCTTTTTCATTCAGAAGATGTGAGTGTCACTGGCAAGATCAGCATTTATTGTTACCCCTAACTGCCATTGGACTGAGTGACTTGCTGGGCCATTTAAGGAGGCCATTTTACACTCAGCCACATTGCTGTGGGTTTGGAGTCACCAGGTAGGCCAGACTGGGATAGCAGATTTCCTTCCCCACATTTAGAACTTTAGTGTATCAGTGTCTTTTTACAACAATCAGTGATGGTTGCCAAGGTGACCATTTCTGAAACAAAAATTGCTGGGGAGACTCAGCAGGTCTGGCAGCATCTGTGGAGAGAAAATAGAGTTAATGTTTTGAGCCCAGTATCCCTGCTTCAGAACCAACCCTTCTTCCGTTCTTTGTATTATTTCACCATTACTGAGACTGCTAATTTAAATTCCACCAACTGCCATGAAGCTGTCGTGAGTCTGAGTCTCTGGATTACTAAAAAATTACCACGATGTCACCATCATCCCTACTTTTAGGTATAGCCACTGAGTGATGGGAAACCTACATTGCTGCTCTTGTGTGTTATTCTCCTAACGTTTGGGAAAGATCTTCACAATCATCTGGTGCTATGGAATTTCAGAAAATAAAAAAAAATTAAATGATAATCAGCAGCATTACTTCCAGGTAATAAAGTATATGCATGTCAGGCCACTAATTCATATAACCATACATGTATGTCATTCTAAAATGATCCTGTCAGCCAAATACATCAAAACAGTGAATGATATGAATTGGTTATGGTGAAAGCCAAAGTGTAATTGAGAATCAGAATCTATCCAGAAGGCAAATATAATACATGGGCTGTAAATTTTTTGCTCATGCAATAAAATGTGGGCATTCATATTTGCATTACATCGTCGAAATTGGTGACTTCATTTTCAAACTCCATTTGTGTGATTGGGTCATGCCTCTGGGGAATACATCCACTGTCTGCTTTTCAAATCGAACCAGATGTTGCACAGCTTGTGAGATTCTGCAATGATACTGTTTCTGATGGGTTTTTACTTGGAAACTTGGGACAAGTAGCTTTTTAATATTTGAGGTATGTGGCATGAGTGAGTATCTGTCCTGCCAATGTGACAATAAGCTTTAGAGGTATTGATGAGACAAGTTATGGTGCAAGTTGTCACCATTTGCTTTGAAGTCATCTGCCAACTGCAATTGCTAACAATGAAGAATAACTAGGTTTAATTGATATAGCATGTTCCACGTTCCCACCCATTCACCATTACCCATTCCCCCCTCCATTCACCCAGAGCCCTCATTCACCCCCTCTCCATTCATCACACAGTCCATCGCCATTACCCCCAACCCAATTTCCCCTCACCATTTCCCAATCCTCCTCAAATCAATCTTGTGGAGCTGTTGATGAAAGGCAAGCAGAATGAACACCTACTTTTCAATCAACAGTAATCTGGCATCAGCATGCAGTCAATGAGGCGACAGCTTCTGGTATAAAAATGTGCAAGCTTTTTAAAAGGCCTATTGTTGTCAGGAATCAAACTGGGTTCCATAGCAGCCATTCCTGCTTCCTGCTTCAGAACTCACAACCCCAAAATCTTGTCTCAACTTTAGGGGCCAAGGCCCACATTTTGGGAAGTCCTGCTTTATGTCCACTTGAAAGCGCAGATTGCACCCTAGTTGGTAGCTCATGTGAAAGACAACATGTCTCCAACAGTACAGCACTTCAGCAGTGTTTATGTTTCCAACTGCTCCGCTTTGATCTCTGATAAATCTACTCATTTCTGAGGCTGAAATAAGTCAGCCAAACTGCAACAAGAGCTGTCCATGCATTCGATGCCAACCATTCTGTTAAAAGCATCATCGTACACCAATTGGTTATTAAATAATTCTTGTGGAAATTCAGACCCAACTGACAATTGGACAACAAGGTGCAGGGCTGGATGAACACAGCAGGCCAAGCAGCATCATAGGAGCAGAGAGGCTGACGTTTCGGGCCTAGACCCTTCTTCAGAAATGGGGGAGGGGAAGGGGGTTCTGAAATAAATAGGGAGAGAGTGGGAGGCGGATAGAAGAGGGATAGAGGAGAGGATAGGTGGAGAGGAAACAAACAGGTCGAAGAGGCGGGGATGGGGCCAGTAAAGGTGAGTGTAGGTAGGGAGTTAGGAAGGGGATAGGTCAGTCCAGGGAGGACGGACAGGTCAAGGGGGCGGGATGAGGTTGGTCGGTAGGAGATGGAGGTGCGGCTTGAGGTGGGAGGAGGGGATAGGTGGGAGGAAGAACAGGTTAGGGAGGCAGGGACGAGCTGGACTGGTTTTGGGATGCGGTAGGGGGAGGGGAGATTTTGAAACTTGTGAAATTTTTCCGCCGACTCCGCCTCCACGCTTACTTATTTAACCGTGAACCTAACCTTCCCTCTACTGACCCCTTCTCCCGCTTCCAACACACCCCCTCCTCCTGGACACCACCCCAAGGCCTCCTGCCCTCGCTCGACCTCTTCATCTCCAACTGCCGTCGAGACATCAATCGCCTCAACCTCTCCACCCCTCTCACCCACTCCAACCTCTCCCCCGCAGAACGTGCAGCCCTCCGCTCCCTCCGCTCCAATCCCAACCTCACCATAAAACCCGCGGACAAGGGAGGTGCAGTTGTAGTATGGCGCACTGACCTCTACATCGCCGAGGCCGGACGCCAACTCTCCGACACCTCCTCCTACCGCCCCCTTGATCATGACCCCACCCCTGAGCACCAGACCATCATCTCCCAAACCATCCACAACCTCATCACCTCAGGTGACCTCCCATCCACGGCCTCCAACCTCATCGTTCCCCAACCTCGCACTGCCCGCTTCTATCTCCTTCCCAAAATCCACAAACCTGAATGCCCTGGTCGACCCATTGTCTCCGCCTGCTCCTGCCCCACCGAACTGATCTCCAACTATCTGGACTCCATTTTCTCCCCCTTGGTCCAGGAACTCCCTACCTATGTCCGTGACACCACCCACGCCCTCCACCTCCTCCAGAACTTCCAATTCCCCGGTCCCCAACACCTCATCTTTACCATGGACGTCCAGTCCCTCTACACCTGCATTCCCCATGCAGATGGCCTTAAGGCCCTCCGCTTCTTCCTGTCCCGCAGGCCCAACCAGTCCCCCTCCACTGATACCCTCATCCGCTTAGCTGAACTCGTCCTCACACTCAACAACTTCTCTTTCAATTCCTCCCACTTCCTACAGACAAAGGGGGTAGCCATGGGTACCCACATGGGCCCAAGCTACGCCTGCCTCTTTGTAGGTTACGTGGAACAATCCCTCTTCCGTACCTACACCGGCCCTAAACCCCACCTCTTCCTCCGTTACATTGATGACTGTATCGGCGCCACCTCGTGCTCCCACGAGGAGCTCGAACAGTTCATCCACTTCACTAACACCTTCCACCCCAACCTTAAGTTTACCTGGACCATCTCTAACACCTCTCTCCCCTTCCTGGACCTCTCTGTCTCCATATCGGGCAACCACCTAGAAACCGATATTCATTTCAAGCCCACCAACTCCCACAGCTACCTAGAATACTCCTCCTCCCACCCACCTTCCTGCAAAAATGCTATCCCCTATTCCCAATTCCTTCGCCTCCGCCGCATCTGCTCCCAGGATGAGGCATTCCACTCCCGTACATCTCAGTTGTCCTCGTTTTTCAAGGACCGTAACTTCCCCTCCTCGGTGGTCGAGAACGCCCTCAACCGTGTCTCCCACATCTCCCGCACCTCATCCCTCACACCCCGTCCACGCAATAAGAACCAAAAAAGAATCCCCCTCGTCCTCACGTACCACCCCACCAACCTCCGGATCCAACGCATCATCCTCCGACACTTCCGCCATCTGCAATCCGACCCCACCACCAAAGACATCTTTCCCTCCCCACCCTTATCTGCTTTCCGGAGGGACAACTCTCTCCGTGACTCCCTTGTCCGCTCCACACTCCCCTCCAGCTCCACCACACCCGGCACTTTTCCCTGCAACCGCAGGAAGTGCTACACCTGCCCCCATACCTCCTCCCTCACCCCCATCCCAGGCCCCAAGAAGACTTTCCACATCAAGCAGATGTTCACCTGCACATCTGCCAATGTGGTATACTGCATCCGCTGTACCCGGTGTGGCTTCCTCTACATCGGGGAAACAAAGCGGAGGCTTGGGGACCGCTTTGCAGAACACCTACGCTCGGTTCGCAATAAACAACTGCACCTCCCAGTCGTGAACCATTTCAACTCCCCCTCCCATTCCTCAGACGACATGTCCATCCTGGGCCTCCTGCAGTGCCACAACGATGTCACCCGAAGGTTGCAGGAACAGCAACTCATATTCCACTTGGGAACCCTGCAGCCCAATGGTATCAATGTGGATTTCACAAGTTTCAAAATCTCCCCTCCCCCTACTGCATCCCAAAACCAGTCCAGCTCGTCCCTGCCTCCCTAACCTGTTCTTCCTCCCACCTATCCCCTCCTCCCGCCTCAAGCCGCACCTCCATCTCCTACTGACCAACCTCATCCCGCCCCCTTGACCTGTCCGTCCTCCCTGGACTGACCTATCCCCTGCCTAACTCCCTAACTACACTCACCTTTCCTGGCTCCATCCCCGCCTCTTCAACCTGTTTGTTTCCTCTCCACCTATCCTCTCCTCTATCCCTCTTCTATCTGCCTCCCACTCTCTCCCTATTTATTTCAGAACCCCCTTCCCCTCCCCCTCTTCTGATGAAGGGTCTAGGCCCGAAACGTCAGCCTCTCTGCTCCTATGATGCTGCTTGGCCTGCTGTGTTCATCCAGCCCTGCACCTTGTTGTCTCGGATTCTCCAGCATCTGCAGTTCCTACTATCTCTGACAATTGGACAATCTGCTTATTCTGTAATGCACCACTGCCCAATAAAATGGTCATTGAAAAGGTGTAAAATTGAGCATATGAAATAATAGAATGCGGATAAAATTATTGTAGGTTATTAAATCCTGCAGTTCCAACAAATTTCAGAAACTGCTAAAGCTTCAATATAATGGTTTATAGCTTCATTGAAAATGCTTGATTGGATTATTGGCTTGTAGCTCACTGCCAGGCATCTATTATCCTTTGACCTTTTCACACATACCCTTTACATACCATCCAATTGTCCAGAACTGCTCCACAGCTGCAGTGGGTAATTACTTGGAAGTATTCTATTAGTTTTAGAATGAGTACTACAGGATTAATTGTCATTCCTGGCATACCCTCCACAGCTGACATTCAGTCTGCATACATGGTGTCCCTAAACATCAATGTTTCCTTAAAGTATGAATAAAATATATTTAAAGCAAAATAATCTGAATAAAATGAAGCTAGTCACACTTTTCAATAGCTCTTTATGGCCTTTAATGGTGGCAGGGAGGGGTTTGGAGCTCCCTGTGTGAATGGGATTACAGACACATCCTTTGTTCATTTAGATATTTCTCACTCAACAACTTGTATTTATATTTTAATGGTTTAAAATATCTCTAGCATTTTACGGAGGTAGTTGATGCTGAACCACATAGAATGCTATCAAGGCAGATGACCTAAAGCTTGATTGAGGAAGTAAGTTTTAAGGAGTGACTCAAAGGAGGAAAGAGGTGTGAAGAGGTTCAGGATAGTTAAGCTTGGGGCCTATGCAACTGAAGGTGCAACCACCAGTAGAATCTTAGAATCCCTTCAATACAAATAGAGGCCATTTGGCCCATCAAATCTGCACTGACTCTCTGAAGACCATCCCAATCAGATTCCATAATTACCATGGTTAATCCAACAAACCTGCGCACTACACTGCAATTATTTAGCATGACCAATCCACCTAACCCGCACATCTTTGGACAGTGGGAAGAAACCCAACCACCTGGCAGAAACCCATGCAGACACAGGGAGAACATGCAAACTTCACACTGTCACCCAAGGCTAGAATTGAACGCAGGTCCCTGGTGCTGTGAGGCAGCAGTGCTAACCACTGTGCCACCCAATGGTGGGACAATTAAAAGTATGGATACTCATGAGGCCAGCCTTAGAGAAGAACATTTCTCAGACAGTTGTGGGTCTGGAGAAAATTTCACAGATGGGGAGATTTGAGGCCATGGAGGGGTTTGAAAATAAGAATGAGAATTTCAAATTTGAGGTATTGCTTAGCCAGGGGCTGATATAGGTCCATGAATACTGAAGTGATGGATGAACACAGTATGATGCAAACAAGGACAAGGGCAGCAGAATTTTAGATGATCTCATGTTTACAGAATTTGGAATGCAGTAAGCTAGCCTGGAGTATGTTGGAATAGTCAAGTCTAGAGAAAACATAGGCACAAATGAGGGGTTCAGAGGCAGATGAGTTGAGTCAAGAGTGGAGTTACAGAAATGGAAATAGGTGGTTTTAAGCAATGGCACAGATATGTGACCAGGAGCTAATTTCGGAGTTAAATATGACACTGCGTTTGCAAACAGTCTGGTTCTGCTTCAGACCGTTGCTTGGAAAGGGACTGGAATCATTAGCTAAAGATGGACACAGAATGCCTTTGGTCTTCCCAATACTTAATTGACAGAAGTCTTTGCTGCTCCAGTACTGATACATCAAATAAACCGGGGAAGCATTGAAGAGGTAGTGGTGAAGTGTCATCAGTGTACTTGTTAAAACTAACAATGTGATTTCGAACAATGTCACTAAATCACAGAGGGACATAGACTGTGTGTGTTTGCATGTGCCCCTCTGTGTGTGGTGTTGGGGCTGGGGAGACTTACCAAAGGTAGCAGTAGCATGAATTTGTCAAGGACAAATCATGTTTAACCGACTTCCTGGTATTTTTGATGGGGTGAATGGTTTGTGTTACAGTAAGGATGTGGCCCAGGGTTCTAATCTACACATTGGAGCGATGGCTATCCTTTTGTCTACTGGTAGTTTGTGCCTCTAATGGTTTTCTCTTACCTATTAGTGACCACTGCCTGACTCTATCATCTTTCTGCAAGCTTATTTATTTGCATTAATGTACATAATACTGTTGTCTGGAAGTACATCTCTCTAAAACAGATTAATCTATCCCTCCTCCATACTCTCTTGAATGTTTGTTGACGTCACTGTTACATAATCATCATCTTCTTATCGTATCCGTTTTCACTATGTTACAGTAAAAGAGAGGGTTAATTGGGGGTTTACATCATATTCTATAAAGAGGTTTTGTGTCCATCACAATGACAATACAAACCACCCACAGGCCTCTGCCTGCCTCTGGGCGTATTGTGCTATCATAGGAATAGTGGCATGGAGTAGCAATGATTACAAAGACGCTTCTTCTTGTGACTTTGCCTCCAACAGGGCATTGCACATGATGCAACAAAAATTATGTTATCTCCTGATACATAAGCAAGGGGGATGGATATTGTGGAACAAAAACAGAAATTGTTGGAGAAACACAGCAAGTCTGGCAGCATCGGTGGAGAGAAAGCAGCGTTAATGTTTTGAGTTCAGTGACCCTTCTTTAGATGTTCTGTAGAAGTGTCACTGGACTTGAAACGTGAACTCTACTTCCCTTCACGCGCGCTTATGGACTTCTTATATTTCTCCAGCAATTTCTGTTTTTGTTTCAGGTTTTCAGCATCTACTGTTCTTTATTTTATTTTAGGATGGATATCTTGGTATTAACAAATCCGATAGATATTAATTACAACTATTACATAGAAACATAAATATTATATGCATTACATTACATTCCTCAGGCGTATAAGTGTCAGAATTATTATTAAGCTGTTAAAGGAACCTGCTCTCGATAGTGTCATGCATCAAATAGAATAAGAACATAGAACAGTACAGCACAGTACAGGCCCTTCGGCCCACGATGTTGTGCCAGTCTATTATCCTACTAAGGTCAATCTACCCTGCATACCCTACATTTTGCTATCCTCCATTTGCCTATCCAGGAGTCGTTTAAAAGTCTCTAAAGTATCTGAGTCCACTACCACTGCCAGCAGCGCATTCCACACGCCCACCACTCTCTGTGTGAAGAAACTAGTTCTGACATCTCCCCTATACCTTCCTCCAATCACCTTAAAATTACGCCCCCTCGTAATAATCATGATCTGAGGAGTAGGAGATATTTATATAGTCAGGTCATTTGTCATGATATAGTGATGATGTCATGAGTATATCTCTTAAAAGACATACTGACATAACTCAACATTCCCTATATTATCATGTTATACATTATGAAGATTGATGTAAAGGAAAGAGCAAAAGATGGATGAAACAAGAAACAAGAAAGTTTTAGAGAAAATAAGTGTGGAGCTGGATGAACACAGCAGGCCAAGCAACATCAGAGGAGCAGGAAAGCTGACGTTTCGGGTCTGGGCCCCCTTCGGGTCTCAGATTCCAGCATTGGCAGTTCTTACTATCTCTGAGTAAGTTTTAGAGAAAGTTGCCCAAGGGAATGGGTTGGAAATGGTCACTGTTTCTCTCTCCACAAATATTGCCAAGCCTGATTAATTTCTCCAGCACTTTCTGTTCTTGTTTCAGATCTCTAGCATCTGCAGTGTTTTGCTTTTGATTTAGAAACATGGATAAATTGGATGTATAGATTGCACATTAGAAAAACTGTAGAGATCAAGAGGTTAGAGAACAACAAAGGGCAGAATTTGAGAAAAAACAATTTTACATTTGCTGTTGCATCAATTTTCCTCACCAACCAATGTGGCAGAGTCCAGGTGAGTGTTTGAAACGGGCTGTTGCAGGAACTAAGCCTCACAGATTAAAGTGAAAAATATCACTTTAAACACCAAAATGCAGTGCTGCACGACAATGTTCTGGCGCCTGTGACTGTGTTGAGAAATACTTGGCAGCCATGTATTTTCAGTGTATGACATAGAGTTTTTTTTAATGGGTAGGTTACCCTCTTCCCACACACAGCGAAGTGACTCTCCAACTTCAAGACAAGTGATCACTGTTTGTCACATAATTTGACCCAACAAACAGATTTTTGAGTGACATGCTTTGACATTCTTTCAAAGCAGATGGTTTAATCTAGGTGGTACGATCTTTTTAAGGAGCCAGCTTGCAGCCTCAAACATTCGCTCCTTAACAAAAGTGAGGGAGAGACAACAAAAGGGCTGACACTTGATCTCCCGTCATTACTACTTGGGTGGTCGGGTTGAAGGACTATTATTATGCTTGGAAGAATGGAGCCTGATTACAGACAATGAGCTGATTTTGCCTGTGGGTAATTATTTTTTTCTCTCTCTCATTTCGCTCCTTATTTCCTTCCTGCTTTGTTTCTACACTTATTGTGATGTGTGACAAAGGCTGGGTCCGACGCATTCACTTGCTTTGCCATCCAGAGTAGATTTTTCTAAATGGTGATTAGCAATTGGGGACTGCAGTAGGACAGTGAGAGACCTACATGGTTTTTGCACAGAACTCTACACATCACCTGGCCTGCTAACAGCTGACAGCTCTTCTTGCGTGCATTTAATTACAAATAGCTGCTGTAACCGTCAAATTGGGATCCATGGATATTTAATTTTACACCACAGGAATCATCAGAATTAGCCAATTTAAAAAAAATTAAACATTGAAGCAGTGGTCAAAATCATCCGATTGAAAGAAATTATGCAACTGTTAACATTTTATCTGCCATTAAGTCTCTCAGAAGTGTTCAAAAGTTCGAGGTACTGTTGGGGAGATATATATATTGGGTAGTACATTAGCCTGAGGAGTGACGTCATGGTACAACATGTCCAGTATGTTACCATCAAACCAAGGGATCAACCTTGGCTCAATTAAGAATGCAAGGGGCATGTCAGGATAGCACCAGGCATACATACAAATGAGGTGCAACCCAGTGAAGCTCCAACATGGGACAACTTACATGCCAAAGACTGGATGTAGCATGTGATAGACAAAGCTAATTACCCCACAAACAATTAATCAGACCTACATTTAAAGAGCAATTGAATCCAGTTGTGTATGGTGTTGAACATTCAACAACTAACGAGAGGGAGGAAGCTTCACAAATATTTCCATCCTTAACGATAGGGGAGCTCAGCACATCACTGCAAAAGACAAGTCTGAAGTAGCAACAACCGTCTTCGTCGAGGAGTGTCAAATGCTTATTGCATCTCAACCTCCTCCAAGGTTCCTCAGCATCATAGATACTGGTCTTCAAGAAATTCAATTCACACCATGTGATATCATGAAGTGGCTGATGGCATGAACCCCCAAACCTATTGGACTTCGGCAAATTCCCAGCAAGAGCATTGATGTGCTCCAGAATTAGGCACATTCATAATCAAGCTGTTTCAGTCCAGCCGCAACCCTGGCATCTACCCAGCAATATGGAAAACTGCCCTGGTAGGTCCTGTTCATGAAAAGCAGGACAAATCATTCTAGACAATTACTGCTTTATCAGCCTACACTTGACCAACAGAAAAGTGATTGAAAATGTTGTGCTCACAAACAGTTTTTGCTCAATAATAATCTGCTCACTGATGCCAGTTTGTGTTCCACAAAGACCACTCAGCTTCTGGTCACATTACAGCCTTGTTCCAAGCCTATACAAAACACTTGAGCTTAGAAGTGAGGGAGAGTGACTGCCCTTGACATCAAGGCAGCATTTGACTGAGTCAGACATTAAGGAGCCCTAGTAAAACTGGAATAAATGGGGATCAGGAGGAAAATTCTCCACTGGTCAGAGTCAACACTCAGAAAGATGCTTGTGGTTCTTGAAGGAAATTATCTTAGTCACAGAACATTACTGCAGGAGCTCCTCAGGCAGTATCTCAGGGTAGATATTTTCTAATCAACCTGTTCAGAGATGTTATTAGACACCTCTAGAGCAGGAGAAATCTGAACTTGTGTCTCTTGGCTCAAAGGTAGTGTCACTACCATTGTGTCAGGTAATCGGGAAGGCTGATGGAGGGGATTGGACTATACAAATAGGGAAGTCTCATTGCAACTTTCAAAGCTCTGGTGAGACCACATCTGAAAAACTCTAAGCAGTTTTCGTCCTCCTATTTAAGGAAAGATATCATTTAATGGGAAGAGTTCAGAGAGGATGCACTAGGATGATCCCTGGTATGAAGGGATTGTCCTTTGAGCAAAGGCTAAACAGGTTGGAATTCTACTAGAAGAATGAGAGGTGATCTCATTGAAAGGGTTTAACAGAGTAAATGCTGAGAGTGTGTTTCCCCTCATGGGAGAGCCTAGGACCAAAGGATAGAGTCTCAGAATAAATGGGCACCAACTTAAGATCAAGATGGGAAGGAATTTCTTGATCAGTAAGGAATCAAGGGTTACGGAGAAAGGGAGGAAAGTGGATGATCCTACTGGATGACAGAGCAATCTTGAGGGGCTCAACAGCCTACTCTTGTTTTCTTTCTTATTATCTTATCTCAGGGTAATTTTCTTCAGGTGAAACAATCTTCGGGTGCTTCATTAATGACCTTCCCTCATCACAACATCAGAAGTGGGGGCTTTCATTGATGCTTCTACAATATTTAACACTATATTTTCAACTTCTCAGATAATGGATGTGCATATGTAGCAAGACCTGGACAACATTCAGGCTTGAGACGATAAGTGACAAGGAATAATCATTGTGCCAGTCAATGACCATCTCCAATAATAGACAATCAAACCTTGTCCCTTTGTCATTCAATGACATTACCATTACTGAATACTATACCACCTACATTCTGGGGTTACTATTGATCATAAACTGATCTGTGGCTACAGCAGCAAGTTAGAGAAAAGGAGTTCTGTAGCAAATTCCTCACCTCCACAAAACCTGTCCACCTTCTACTAAGAATAAATCAAGAGTGCAATGGATTATTCTCCTTGCCTCGACGAGTGCAGATCCAACAACACTCAAGAGGATCAACACCATCTGGTGTGTTCAGTTCCCATTCACTAACTTAAACATCTGCTCCATCTATGACTGGTGCACAGAAAAGCCACCCTGTATTATTTACAAGATATACTGCAGCACCTCGCCAGGGACCCTTCATCAGCATTTTCTACCACCTGGATTTCTACCCCCTGGAAGGGCAAAGATAGCCAACATATGAAACACCATCTTTTGCAAGTTCTTCTCCAAGAAATATATGGTTCTGACTTGGACTAACATTGGCATTCCTTCATTGTTATTAGTTCAAAATATTGGAACTCCCTTCCTAACAGCATCATGGGTATAAACCATGGGTATAAATACACAAGCCAGACTGCCGCAGTTTAAGATGGTGGCTAATCACTGCCTTCACAATGGCAGTTAGACATGGTCCAAAAATTCTGGGCTAGCCAGACCAAAACTCACATCATATGAAAGATTTTTTTAAAAAGCCAGAAATTGTGAGTAGATTTGAACTATTACTGGAAAATATCCAAGCTCAGATGTATCTTTAAGCTTTGTGGCATTGACTATAGCCTCCATTTTCTCGTTTAACAGGCTGCAACCACTTTTTACCAATTTTCAGGCCAATATACATGATCTTAATTGTACAAAGGCATCCCTGCTCCTTTCCAACTTCAGATTGTGACTGTTGAGTCTTAATTACATTTCATCTAACACTTAAAAATTCTCTCTTCATTGCTTTGGGATCAATATATCATTCTTGTTAGACAAACTTGATTTCCAACTTATGTACCTGCTTCATATTATCTTAAGATTGGAGACACTTTACATATAGTCTAAATGAGTGGGCAAAGATCTGGCAGATGGAGTACAATGTTGATAAGTGTGAGGTCATCCATTTTGGAAGGAATAACAGCAAAATAGACTATGTTTTAAATGGTAAAAAATTGCAGCACGCTGCTGTGCAAAGGGACTTGGGTGTCCTTGTGCATGAATCACTAAAAGTAGGACTGCAGGTGCAGCAGGTAATTAAAAAGGCAAATGGAATTTTGCCTGCCATTGCTCGAGGGATGGAGTTTAAAAACAGGGAGGCTATGCTGCAGCTGTATAGGGTCCTGGTGAGGCCACACCTGGAGTACTGTGTGCAGTTTTGGTCTCCTTACTTGAGAAGAGATATACTAGCACTGGAGGGGGTGCAGAGGAGATTCACTTGGTTGATTCCAGAGTTAAGAGGGTTGGATTATGAGGAGAAACTGAGTAGACTGGGCTTATACTCATTGGAATTCAGAAGAATGAGGGGAGATCTTATAGAGACATATAAGATTATGAAGGGAACAGATAAAGTAGAGGCAGGGAGGTTGTTTCCGCTAGCAGGTGGAACTAGGACTAGAGGGCATCGCCTCAAAATAAAGGGAAGCAGATGTAGGACTGAGGTCAGAAGGAACTTCTTCACCCAAAGGGTTGTGAATCTTTGGAATTCCCTGCCCAGTGAAGTGGTTGAAGCTACCTGGCTGAATGTTTTTAAGGCAAGGCTAGATAAATTTTTGAACAGTAAAGGAATTAAGGGTTATGGTGAGTGGGCAGGTAAGTGGAGCTGAGTCTCAAAAAGATCAGCCATGATCTTATTGAATGGCGGGGCAGGCTCGAGGGGTCGGATGGCCTACTCCTGCTCCTAATTCTTATGTTCTTGTATAAAATTTAGGGCTTAAAACCATGTCCTGGTATTGTATGGAGTGAATCATTGAAAACTCCTATTTGTCCTTTTCCCACAAACTCTAACTGCAAATTGTACATAAATTCCTATGCCATCAAAGAACAAGTGGGCCAATAAGAGAACGAAAGGGAAGTAAGTAAAATTGGAACAGGGAATGCACCATTTCAAACACAGGAGCAAAATTGTTACATGTCATCTGCATTCCTGGAAAACTATTGCTGATTATCATTCCTGTGATTTTAATCTAACTTTTTTTTTATTTATTCATTTGGGGGATGTGGGCATCGCTGGCTGGCTGGCATTTCTTGCCCATCCCTAGTTGCCCTTGAGAAGGTGGTGATAGACTGCCTTCTTGAACTGCTGCAGTTCAAATGCTGTGGGTTGACCCACAATGCCCTTAGGGAGAGAATTCCAGGATTTTGGCCTAGCAACAGGGAAGAAATAGCGATACAATTCCAAGTCAGGATAGTGAGTGGCTTGGAGAGGAACTTGGAAGTGGTGGTATTCCCATATATCTGCTGCCCTTGTCCTTCTAGATGGAAGTGGTCGTGGGTTTGGAAGGTGCTGTCTGAGGATCTTTGGTGAATTTCTGCAGTGCATCTTGTAGATAGTACACACTGCTGCTATTGAGCATCTGTGGTGGAGGGAGTGGATGCTTGTGGATGTAGTGCCAATCAAGCGGGCTCCTTTGGCCTGGATGATGTCAAATTGCTTGAGTGTTGTTGTGGTTGCATTCATCCAGGCAAGTGGGGAGTATTCCATCACACTCCTCGTAGATGGTGGACAGGCTTTGGAGAATCAGGAGGTGTGTTACTAACCACCGTATTCCAAGCCTCTGACCTGCTCTTCTGGCCACTGTGTTTGTGTATTGAGTCCAGTTGAGTTTATGGTCAATGATAACCCTCAGGATGTTGATAGCGGGAGATTCAGTGATGCTAACACCCTTAAATATCAAGCGTTGGTGGTTAGATTGTTCCTTATTGGTGATGGTCATAGCCTGACATTCGTGTGCATGGATGTTAACTTGCCACTTGTCAGCCCAAGCCTAGGTATTGTCCAGATCTTCTTGCATTCGAACAAAGACTGCTTTAGTATCCGAGGAGTTGCGAATGGCGCTGAACATTGTGCAATCCTTGGTGAACATCCCCACTTCTGACCTTATGATGGTGGGAAGGTCATTGATGAAGAAGCTCAAGATGGTTGGGCCGAGGACACAACCCTGGGGAACTCCTGCAGAGATGTTCTGGAGCTGAGATGATTGACCTCCAACAACCACGACCATCTTCCTATGTGTCAGGTATGACTCCAACCACCTGAGAGGTTGCCCACGATACCCATTGTTTCCAGTTTTGCTAGGGCTCCTTGATATTCAGTCGCCCTTGATGTTAAGGGCTGTCACTCTCACCCCATCTCTTGAATTCAGCTCGTTTGTCTATGTTTGAACCAAGGCTGTAATGATGTCAGGAGTTGAATGGCCCTGGCAGAACCCAAACTGGGCGTCACTGAGCATGTTATTGCTGAGCAGGTGCTGCTTGATAGCACTGTTGATGACATCTTCGATCACTTTACTAATGATCGAGAGTAGACTGATGGGGCGGTAATTGGCCAGGTTGGATTTGTCCTGCTTTCTATGTACAGGACATACCTGTGTGATTTTCCACATTGTCAGGTAGATACCAGTGTTGTAACTGTACTGGAACAGCTTGGCTAGGGGAACAGCATGTGCTGGAGCACAAGTCTTCAGTACTATCGCCGGAATGTTGTCAGGGCCCATAGTCTTTGCATGATCCAGTGTCTCCAACTATTTCTTGACATCACATGGAGCAGATTGAATTGGCTAAAGACTGGTATCTGTAATGCTGGGGACCACTGGAGGAGGTCAAGTTGGATCATCCACTTGGCACTTCTGGCTGAAGTTTGCTGCGAATGCTTCAGCCTTATCTTTTGCACTGATGTGCTGGGCTCGTCCATGGAGATATTTGTGGAGCCTTCTCCTCCAGTGAGTTATTTAATCATCCATCACCAATCACGTCTGGATTTGGCAGGACTGAGGAGCTTAGATGTGATCTGTTGGTTATATTTAAATTAGATATTGACATAGTGGCCATCTGCTTCATTTAATTTTTTCTTGTCAATTTTTGACACAATAATAGTGGTTGCAATGAGTAAGGCTAAAGCCAATCATGCTGCACAGCATTAGGAATGTGTACAAGGAACATTACCAAACTAAAATTATCCAGAGCTGGTGCCTACAACGTTTTTAAATGTATTGATTTAAGATGGATTTTGGCTGATTAAAATCAAATATCAGGAAGTGTTGACCAGGCATTATCTGTGGAGAAAGCAGAAAAGGGCTTGTTTCAAAGAGATTTGAGCAAATAGGAATTCAAAGCGAGAGAAAACCATTGTGTTTGGAGATATAGTCATGTTGTGGTGTTATCTCAATTTCCTCACATGACATTACTTAACATGGCTAAAGTGTAGGTAAAAGATTGAAAATTATTTCATGGAATATGGATCTCATTGGTAAAGCCAGCATTTGTTGCCCAGCCCTAATTGATCCTTTAACTGTGTGGAAATAGCAGCTAAGAGTCAACAACATTGCTGTGGGTCTTGGTCTCGCACATGTAGGCCAGACCAAGTAAAGTTGGCAAACGCCTTCCCTAAAATTCATTAGTGAACCAGATGGATTTTCAAGCAGTCAATGATAGATTCTTATTGCCATTACTGAGGCTAGCTTTCACGTTCAGATTTTATTAAGAGCATGGCTTCAGTGAAGGTGTGTGTGCTTTCAATTGCAGCAAAAAGTGCCATATGAGTCTTGTGCAACAAGTCTATTGAAAAATGTCTCTATCTTAAAAAAAAGCAAGATTTTCATTTTCCTATTCAGTTTATGTACAGCATTCACAATTGAGAAGCTGGAAGATCTATTGTTCATAGATCATACAGGAGCTGGATGTCAACTAGAGCAGAAGTAAAATTTGAGAGGGGATATAGACTATTGATAACCATCTAAAATTCCAGGCAAAAGAACATCAGTGCCTCCAATCACTGTAAAAGCTTGACTTGCTCTCAGACGCTGACCTTTCCGCTGCATCAGGCATTAAACACACTCAATTTACAGCACACGTGTACAACAGCTGACACTGAGACATACACAAACTGTACAGAGCCAGACATGACTGAATGATTCCCCTCTATTCAAAATGTGCCATAACCCTTTAGAGAAATGGATTGGGCTAATGTGGCATTTTGCAAACAAAAAGCTATTTATTGAAAGTACTGAATGTAGGGTTCCTCCTCCATTACAATGGAGCACTTGAAACATTGCCAACAGGGCAGTCAAATGTGCAAAAAAATTACAAGGTTTCCTTCCAACTCTGCTTACCCACTGCAGGATGAAAACAAATCATCAATTTTACCCGCAATTACAGGTGTAGACTGGTGAATATCACTATGCTAGGTTTTGCTCATTTGCTGGGGAGTGGACACAAGAGCTAAGTTTCCAGTTGCTTTAAAGACAGACTTTTAATGGAATATGCGTTTAGTGCCTTTCCTGTTTATTTTAACTGTATGCACTTTTCCATTTTCTAGACTAAACTGTACATCTGAGAAAGACATAAATATTCTTCTAAAATAGGGCTTGAGTATAGGTCTGAAGTGCATTAAAGGCAATATTAAGTTTAATGAAATCTTTAAAAACAAACATTTTAAGATTTACTCCCAACATAAGTAGGTTTGATCTTTAAAGAGTTCAGAGGTTCAGGTAACTATTATGAATATCAGAAGAAGCATTGTCACCCTCTCCAAGTGATATCACATTATCCTTTCTGTCTATTATTCTCCCACATCATTGAGTTCCCAATCTCAGCCACTTTACTGTGAACAAATCCTAAGTGAAGGAGAAACACGTTCCAAATGTCTCTGCTTTTTACATTGGCCTAAGAACTGATCTCCTGCCCTCCATACTTTCAACCATGATGCACGTTGGAAGTGGGACAATGCTGGTTGGCCAGATAGCTAGCAGGTGGTCCTGAATGATGCCACCAAAACAGGATCTTACCCCATTCTGGCTGAGGCAGTCTTTGCCCTGCCCTGTAGCAAAATGACAGCGTAAACAGTGATTTAGTGATCATCAAATGGTTCTCAAATGATTGAGGATGATACCTGGTTAAGATAGATGGAAGTTAACCATAAATTACACTGTGTTATTTCTCAACTGAAAATCAAATGCTTTTACCTGAAATAAGAGAAAAAAATCACTGTAAAATTATACAGAAACCGAGATATTGGTTAAAAAAATTGTATGACATCCCTTTGTCTTGTATTACAATACTGGTGTTAACTCATTTAGTCATTTCGCCCTCTAGTACACCCAACAAGAATTTCAAGGATTTTCCTTTCTATGAGCAAATGCACAATTTATTAGACAGATTTTTAATCTATTAGACAGACATTTAACTTAGGTGGTCCAGAATTATATGCCAGATTTGGAAATAAAGCAAAGAGTCATCTGATAAAGAAACATATCAGAATCTTATTTTTGCTACCATCCGTCTTGTCATATGTGCTGGTTCAAGGACCCATTAACCAAGCAGTGGAGCACTATCAAAATTGGTCATTAGGTTATGGGTTCAAGTCGTATTCTAGTGATTAGAGCTGATGCTATGGTAAAGCACTGAGGGAGTGCTGCACTGTCAGAGATGCAGTCTCTTGTGTAAGGTGCTAAAATTCAATGAAAAAAATATCTGGTTATTATCACATTGTGGTTTGCAGCAGTCTGCTCTACACAAATGGCTGCCATGATTCCTATATTATAATGGCAATACACTTCAAAATTATTTCAGTGCCTTTTGGGAACTTTGGGGATGATCTGAGATTGCGTAAAATGTTATACAAATACAAGTCTTTCTTTCTTTCGATCATTCTTTTCACCCAGCTAATTGATAAGAAACCTGTAGCACCACAAGATAAAGCAATTTAGATAACATAACATTGTCAAATATGATCTCTGCTAATATTTTTCAGTTAGTTTTAACATCTCAGGAAGAGTGAGCAGGCATAAGCTATTTTTCACTATCAATGTATTTACCCATGAGGACTAAGATTTTCTACATCCTCACTGATCCAATTGTAGGATGAACATATGACAATAAATGCACAATACTTTCTCTATCCTGTAAATTGTTTGCATTGGTTTAGACTGACTATTTTATGAGTATGTTCCTAAAATCAATATTTTGTTCCTTTTATTCCCTATCATGCGCTATGATAATTCACTCAATCATGTATCATCACGCAGGAATCAAATGATTAGAGGGAATTTGAACCTTGCGATAAGGATGAGCTATGGGTAAAAACTGTGGCAAATTTAGCTGCCCATGGCTATTTTAACTGTATAGACTGTCAAGACTTTGGCTAGGATGTTGGAGCTCGGGCAGTCAGATCAGAGGACCCACATGTTCTGTTGAGTATGTTGGATGGGGTGTAACTTGCCACTTTCCATGTAGTTTACCTGTGATCCTGTGTTTTGCTAATGTAACTAATGAAAAATCCCTCCTGCTGCATTGTAGAGAGTATTGAAGGAGAAACAGATCCAGGTAGACCTCTTTAATGTCAGCAAATGAATAAACCTGCTCTCAGGAAGATTTTCTACCTAGCAGTCTATGGACCAATGGAGACTTTTAATGACATTAGGAAATCAATCAAATATTTAAATGGAGCAACTAAATTTCCCTTTCTAAGCTGGTATTGAGGAGATCAATGCAGTGCTCTTCCTACAAAATGAGACACTCAGTCTTGAACATCTCCTTACAAGCTCTATGTTTGTTTAAGCTCCATGCTGGTCTACCAAGAGGGTTCCCCTTATGGGGTGCAACTGTTTGATACAAAGTGAAAGAATCTGGGGTAGATAGTGTAAATATTACAGTGAGATAAGAAACTCTGCTGTAGGCACCATAAAGATCTCTTTCTAAAACCACAATTAAGCTTAATAACTGTTTACATGAAGAGGGTTTAAAAAACGTAATCTTTTTCTGTTGCACATTTTTTCTTCCATCTGAATTGATTGAACCTAGTATGTGGCAAACAGCTTGCTTCTGGGTGGTTATGTCAGTCTGATGAGTGACCACAATGTATCTATCAGCTAATAGCCTGCTACAAAGCCTGAGCTAATACCAGCTTCCAGCAGCTGTTTGTTTTAAGAAGCTTTGACAGCTTTGACTATGTGAAAACAGTTAAATATTTTACAGGGACCAGAGTACTGCCAGGCTAATTCAAAACTTGCATAATTTAATTTTCCAATACAGCTTTGATATAGTCTGAACTTCGAACAATGAATTCCATTGAGGAGAAATAAACATGAGATATGCATGGCCTTTCACCTCTTGTGTCTGATCACAAATGCGTTTTGGAATTGGTACTTCTACCGCTGGGTTCTATATTGGAGGAGATGACTGAAATCGGCAATGTTTTAGGATATTATCTTTTCACCTTTTGGAATTCTTTGCCCTTCGCACTTAGAAAGTTAGGATCAAGTTCGCCATCTTCTTATAGGGCACTGAGTGGCAATATAGTTACAGGATTGTCCTTAAATCAGTGGGATCTTAATTGAAATTCAACCCAGCAAGAGAGACCGGAGGCCTCTTCTCTGACAGCTACTAACAGTCACAAATTAAATAGGTTCAGGTAGTCATTAATCCAGATCCCAGTAGACACAAAGCGGAGGAATTAAGCAGCTCTCAAATTTGTCGCTAATTGGCACCAATTCTACAATCACATTCACAGAGGCCATAAGTGTGAGAAATTAATGAAGCACCACCTTGTAACCAAACAAAGGATTGCTGAGCATGTTTTCACAACATGCAATACACTAAGCTAAATCCTATTAAAAAGCATCATCACGTCACTTGTGCTTGACGTCCCTATACCAAAATGAGAGTAGACTATCCAATTTACCAACATTTTTCATGAAGACAATGTTGTCATATAAGGTCAGACAAATAACATAGAGATCTGATTCTCCTGTACCTATTTTCACAAAGCAAAAAGATTGTGTGAATGTCCAATATGTGATACGTCATGTACAAACACTGAGTACTGCACTTTATTTATTAAGGTTGGGGGTGCAGGAGTGGATAGGGGGGCTGTAGCGGAGGGTGTGTCGGTCGGAGGTGATTGGAAGGGGTGGAGGTATTGACGGGGCAAATATGCCTGCCCTGCAACCAGAACACAATAGGGATGGGCTACATTGGTGGAGGGTGTAACTTCTGCCCATCAGTATAAGTCCCACCTTCAGGACCTGGTAAACTGATCAGTTGGCAACTCCAACAGTACCAGTGATTAGTAATGGGCAATGCCAAGGCAGCAGGAAGCACAAGGAAGATTAAGGCTGCCCCAGCAAAGTAAGACATAGGATTTTAGGGGGAGTAGGGATCCTATAAGCTAGGAGAGGTTTGGTGGGGTGTCAGGATTTAGCAGACTGGTGGTACAGGAGGAAGGGCACTTGACAAGATTCAGGTGATGCCCCCCAATGTATATAAAGCCAAGGAGAAAGATCATGACCCCTAAAGATTTATGTGTTTTATTCTGCCACACAGCCCCTTTAATCTTCTCCTTCTTTCTTTGGGTACCCAGAATTGGATACTAAATTCACAGCGTAATTTGTTAGCTTTTGTACTCTGTGCCTATGCTTGCAAAGCCCATTGAAAGTACAGGTTTCAGTATAGCCACACCTGAATCAGACGATCCCACAGCTTGGTTATTCATATTATACAACCAGCTCTGCTTCTTTGAACGTGGTCCTATGCAATATCGAGACAGTGCCATCCAAAAGCCTTGAACAAGACAAGCACCACAAACATAAATACTGCGTACAAATGAGAATATCTTGAATTGATAGTGCAATATTCTATTGGTGCTTGACTCCTGGTTTCACTTCCAAGTTTAGAGATAGCAAAACCAGTAAAGTAGCGTCACCCACCACACATGCAATAATGCACAATTTCTATCCACAAAACTGGGCTTTGTTAACATAAAAAGTCCATTGCACTAAGTGTGACAACATTATGACTCTACAGGGTGTATTTTGTCCTGAATCACACAACACCAGGTTATAGTCCAACAGGTTTATTTGAAATCACAAGCTTTTGGAGCACAGACCCTTTGTCAGGTGCAGTGAGAAGACAGCACACAGACACACAGTTTATAGGCAGAGAGGTGAAGGACAGAGAGATCAAAGGATCACACAACAGGTGTGAGTGGAATGAACAAACCTAAAATGGCTGACTGACTGCCTCCTGTTGAATCTTTAATCATTCATACATTCCTGCATTCTAGAAACTGCAGAAGCAGGATATGGAGAAATCTGTTAGAAAGGAGACACAAGTTTCGATTGATTAAGATGCAAATTCCACAACCTGTTTCAAGTCACTGCCCCAAGATAATTAACGGTTTCATCAGTGTCTGCCTAACTTTCCAAACTTCAGAGATAGTAGGAACTGCAGATGCTGGAGAATTCGAGACAACAAGGTGTAGAGCTGGATGAACACAGCAGGCCAAGCAGCATCATAGGAGCAGAAAGGCTGACGTTTTGGGCAGAGCAATAGGAATATACAAAAGGCAACATCTCAGGTCAGACACTGAATTGCAGGTGTGAGGCCTTGTTCAGAATCTGGCTCAGAATTTTAACTTGGAATCAGGCTAGCTTTGTTCCAAAAGCAGGAATTTATAAAATGCCACACCGACTGACTGTGACTACAAATTGTGTATTTCTTGAAAAAAATAGAATGTATTTGCAAATAAACAAACAGCTTGGATGAAATGCTTCACCCCTTATGTTTCTCTGTGTGAGCGTGTGTGCGTGTGTGCGTGTGTATATGTGAGAGAGAGAGAGACAGTACGTGTATGCATGTGTGTTTAAGAGAGTGTGTGTGATTGTGAGAGAGTATATGTGTGTGAGAGTGTGTGTGTGTGTGTGTAAGTGTGAGTGTGTGCGTGAGAGAGAGAGTGTGTGTGACCGAGGGTCTGTGTGAGTGTGTTTGTGTGTGTGTGTGTGTGTGTGAGAGAGAGAGACCGTGTGTGTGAGGGGGTCATATAATCATAGAGTAATGCAGCATGGAAACAGGCCCTTTGGTCCAACTGGTCCATGCTGACCAGGGTGCCCACTCAGCTAGTTCCAATTGCCTGCATTTGATCCATATCCCTCTAAATCCTTTCCTCCACATATCTATACAAATGTTTTAAAAATGTTGCTATTGTACCTGCCTCAGCCACTTTCTCTGACAACTGAACAACCAGTAACACTACAGGTAGCCACCTGTTGATCCGACCAAAGAACACACCCATCAACTCAACAGACTGATCAAGACTTTTGATCCAGTCCTTCAGAGTATCCTATGCACTCTCATTCGGCATACTTCTCACATAGAGGACATCTGCTGCCTTCTGAAGATACACAAAGCCACCACACCTGGACGTCCCATCGTATCAGGCAATAGGACCCTGTGTGAGAACCTCTCTGGCATCTTGAGGGCAAATTGAAACTCATTGTACAAGGCACCCTCAGCTTCTGTTGTGACACTAAAAATTTCTTACAGAAACTCAGCACCCACGGACCAGAACATTCCTCGCCATGATGGACATTTTGGTACTCTATGCCAGCATTCCCCAGGATGATAACATTTCTGCAACAGCCTCAGTACTCAATACCAACAACTGCCAATTTCCAGATGCTGTCCTACAACTCATCTGCTTCATCCTCAACCACAATGTCTTCACCCTCGACAAACAGTTCTTCATCCAGACTCATGGAACAGCTATGGGACCAAATTTGCACCCAATATGCCAACATTTTCATGCATAAGTTTGAGCAAGACCTCTTTGCTGTGCTGGACCTCTGACCAACGCTATACACCAAACACATTGATGAGTTTTTCTTCCTTTGGACTCATGGTGAGGAATCACTGAATCAACTACATAGTGATAACAAGTTTCATCCCACCACTAGACTTACCATGGACTACTCTTTAAAATTAGTTTTATTCTTGGATGCACACATTTCCATCAAGGATGGGCACCTCAGTACCTCATTCTACCGCAAGCCCATGGATAACGTCACGATGCTGGACTTCTCTAGCTTCCACCCTAAACATATTAAAAAAGCTATCCCTTATGAACAAGCCCTCCGCATACACAGGATCTGCTCAGGTGTGGAGGAATGCAACAGACACCTGAAGGTTTTGAAAGATGGCCTCATAAGAATGGGATACGATTTTCAACTCATAGATCACCAGTTCTGACGTGCCACAGCGAAAAACCTTAACGACCTTCACAGAAGACAGACAGAGGATACGACCGATAGGGTACCCTTTGTCTTCCAGTACGTCCCCAGAGCGGAGAGACTACACCATGTTCTTCACAGCCTTCAACATGTCATTGATGACAATGAGCAACTTGCCAACATCTTCCCCTCGCCTCCACTTCTCACCTTCAAACTACCTTCAAACAACTATCAAACCTTAAATAGACCATTGTTCACAGCAAACCACCCAGCCTTCAGGACAACATCAACCACAACACCACACAACCCTGCCATTGGCACCCTCAGCAAGACATGTCAGATCACCGACATGGATTCTACCATCACACGTGGGAACACCACCCACCATGTACACGGCAGATACTCATGTGACTATCTCATATTTGTCTATCTCATACACTGCAGGCAAGGTTGCCCCGAGGCGTGGTATATTGGCGAGACCACGCAGACGCTACGATAACGGATGAATGGCCACTGCGCAAAAATCGCTAGACAGGAGTGTTCCTTCCCAGTCAGGGAGCAGTTCAGCAGTCAAGGGCATTCAGCTTCCAATCTTCGGGTAAGCACCCTCCAAGGTGGACTTTGAGATACACAACAACGCCGAATCACCGAGCAGAGAATGATAGCCAAGTTCTGTACACATGAATACGGCCTCAACCGTGATCTTAGGCTTATGTTGCGCTACAGGTGACCCCACCATACTGCTCTGTATCTGTAAAATTTTCCTCACTGTCCTGTTTTGATAGCCACGGCAGATGGTGGAATTTGAATTCAATAAAAATATCTGGAATTAAGAATCTAATGATGACCACAAATCCATTGCCGATTGTCGGGAAAACCCTATCTGGTTCATTAATGTCCTTTAGGGAAAGAAACTGCTCTCCTTACCTGGTCTGTCCTACATGTGACTCCAGACCCACAGCAATGTGATTGACACTGAACTGCCCTCTGGGCAATTAGGGATGGGCAATAAACGCTGCCTAGCCAGTTATGTCCTCATCCTGTTAATGAATAAAGGAGGATCACCTTGATAAATTGTTATGATCTCTCCACCTTAAGTAGTTTGTACAGTTTTGGATTACTTATTACACTCTCTCACACACTCACACACACACACTCATGTACACACACTGTCTCACACTCACACACACACACTTTCACACACAGGCACACATACACATACACTCTCTCTCACATAAACACTCTCACACTCTTTCACACATGCACGCGCACTACAAATTGTGTGTTTCTTGAACGAAATAGAATGTATCTGCAGCCAAACTTCTTGGATGAAATGCTTCACCCCGTAGGTTTGTGTGTGTGTGTGTGTGTGTGTAGTGTGTGTTTATCAGTGTGGCATTTTATAAATTCCTGCTTTAGGGACAAAACCAGCTTTATTCTAGGTTAAAACTCTGAGCCAGATTCTGATAAGGTCACACACCTGCAATCCAGTGTCTGACCTGAGATGTTACCTTTTGTATATTCCTTTTGCTCTGCCTGTTTGAAGTTTGGCAAGTTAGGCACACAGTGACGTAACCTTTAATTATCTTGGGGCAGTGACTTGAAACAGGTTGTGGAATTTGCATCTTAATCAATCAAAACTTGCGTCTCCTTTCTAACAGAGCTCTCCATATCCTGCTTCTGCAGTTTCTAGAATGCAGGAATGTATGAATGATTAAAGATTCAACAGGAGGCAGTCAGTCAGCCATTTTAGGTTTGTTCACTCCACTCATACCTGTTGTGTGGTCCTTTGATCTCTCTGTCCTTCATCTCTCTGCCTATAAACTGTGTGTCTGTGTGCTATCCTCTCATTGCACCTGGCGAAGGGGCTGCTCTCCAAAAGCTTGTGATTTCAAATAAATCTGTTGGACTATATATGTTGGACCTGTCATGTCCACCCCAGTCCAACACAGGCACCTCCATATCATATTTTGTCCTGGTTTATTTTGTGAAAAGACCTTGAGTCAGAGGTACACAGGAGTCTGTTCCAAGCTAATAGAGTAAATAGCTTGAGAGGCCTTGGTGTCTTTTTCCTAAAATTTGGAACAATAGAAACAGCGTGAATGTGTGGAGTCAGGCTCCCACAGAACTATGTTTCAGTAGCTCTCAGTAGTTGTTAGGATTTTAACGTTGGCTGTGGAAGCTGTTATATCTCTCTCAGCGAGAACCAAAAGTTTGAGTTCTCTCTCTCTGCTTGAATTTTCTATTGATATTCTTTCCTCCTGGCCTGGAGAACCCTTGCATGTGTGACAAACTATTTTACTGAATTTGCCTTTGCCAAGGGTGTGTTTATGGGATGTTACCGTATTAAAACAGTTGCTGTTTAGCAGTTAAATAATCTATTATTCTGATTAAATTTTCCAATAGAGTTAAAGTGAAAACAATTCTTCTTTCTTTTGTTTGTATTTTAACTGTAGAGTAAGAAAAATGTGTGTTTCATTTAAAGCCGAGTAATGTAACCAATTGAATTACATCTGAAACACAGCTCCTTACACTTTCCTTTAATTACAAAAATGTTAGGGTCCAGGCTATCTACTTGAAATATTTGAAGGAGGTCTGGGCTGGTCCTTAACAAATTAGGGGCTCTTGTCAGGATCAAATTCCAGGTTACGTTTAGGGTTACTGGACTGAAAGACAGTGAGTGGTGAGTGTTGGTGTTTTCTTTTCGGGTGTTGCATTTGGTTGGTTTAAACAGGATGTGCCTTGTGTAGTAATGGATCTTTCTGCCACTAAGAATTTCCTGGGGTGGAAGAAGTCACTTTAGTAGCTTTACAGAAAGTGAGCAAGGCAAAACTTTTGGAATTGGCAAACAATTTGAAGTTGGAGTTGCCTGTGTCTGTGAGGAAGGGAGAAATAATTGCAGCAATAGCTCTGTATTTATAATTGCCAGGAATGCAAACAGAATAATTGGAAACAGCTAAAATTCAATTGCAAATGAAACAGCTTGAATATGAAAAGGAAATGAAACAGTCTGAATTCCAATTAAAAGCAGAGGAAAAATCAAAGAAAGCAAGGCTTCACCTGAAGAGAGGGCTAAAGAAAGATGTTTGAACTTCAGAAGTTGGCGATGAGGGACAAAGTTGACTTAAAATGGTGGAGTCGAAGGTACAATGTAGGAGTAGCGATGGGGACAGTGATGAAGAGCAAACAGAACATAGCCAAAAGCCTTGTGGAGATAACAAGATGTAAAGCTGGATGAACACAGCAGGCCAAACAGCATCATAGGAGCAGGAAGGCTGACGTTTCGGGCCTAGACCCTTCTGTTTAAATATGTCAAAAAGTTACCAAGGTTTGATGAGGATGATGTAGAAGACTTTTTCATTTCATTTGAGAAAATGGCTAAACAAATGAAATGTCCGGTATTGTTAATTCGAACAAAGTTGGGAGGTAGGCCTAGTGAGGTATTTGCACCACTATCTCAGGAGGTATCTGGGGAGTAAAATGAGGTGAAAAAAAGCCATCTTAAGTGCATATGAACTAGTGCCAGCAGTCTACAGGCAACGTTTTAAGAATCTAAAGAGGGAACCTGGTAAAACATACATAGAGTTTGAAAGGATCAAACATAGTAATTTTGATAGGTGGATAAGGGCATTGAAAATAGATCAGACATATGATGCTCTTAGAGAAATTACTACTTTCGAAGAGTTCCTGAAATAGTGAGAACTCATGCGGAAGAGCAGAGAGTTAAAACTGCAAGACAACAAGGTGCAGGGCTGGATGAACACAGCAGGCCAAGCAGCATCATAGGAGCAGAGAGGCTGACGTTTCAGGCCTAGACCCTTCATCAGAAAAGGAGGAGGGGAAGGGAGTTTTGAAATAAATAGGGAGAGAGTGGGAGGCGGATAGAAGAGGGATAGAGGAGAGGATAGGTGGAGAGGAAACAAACAGGTCGAAGAGGCGGGGATGGAGCCAGTAAAGGTGAGTGTAGGTAGGGAGTTAGGAAGGGGATAGGTCAGTCCAGGGAGGACGGACAGGTCAAGGGGGCGGGATGAGGTTGGTC
>NC_063341.1:52757978-52779177 GCF_021869965.1 Rhincodon typus | reverse complement strand
CTGGCTCCATCCCCGCCTCTTCGACCTGTTTGTTTCCTCTCCACCTATCCTCTCCTCTATCCCTCTTCTATCCGCCTCCCACTCTCTCCCTATTTATTTCAGAACCCCCTTCCCCTCCCCCTCTTCTGATGAAGGGTCTAGGCCCGAAACGTCAGCCTCTCTGCTCCTATGATGCTGCTTGGCCTGCTGTGTTCATCCAGCCCTGCACCTTGTTGTCTCGGATTCTCCAGCATCTGCAGTTCCTACTATCTCTGATTCAGTTAAAACTGCAAGATTCGCAGCTGAAATGGCAGATGATTGAGAGTTAGTTCACAAATCAAAATTTGACTTCTGACATCAATTTCAATCTGTGAGGGATAAAAATTGGGGAAAAGTGGAATCCTCAGGTAGTGAAGAAAAAGGAGATCTCATTGAAGATTATAAAGATAGTTCACCTCAGGTTAAAAAAGAAACCCATGAGGGAGGAAGAGAAGTAAAAGCCCTCAGGTGTTTTCACTATAATAAAGTAGAATGCATGAAGTCACAGCGTTGATAGTTTAAAGAAAGCACTGAAAACAGATGTGGTAAAACAAGATGAGCCAGTGGGGTTTCTTAAAGTGGTAAAGGAGATCCTAGTGGAAGCTAAAGAACTGCAGAAGAAAATACATCCTTGTCAGGGATTGGTTAGTAAGAAAGTACTAGATCTCTTTAAAGAATTTACTTGTGTGGATAAGGTTTACTCATGTGTACCAGGAGGAGTAGGTAAAGAAATTAAAATTTTAAGAGATCGAGGAGCAAGTCAATTTTTGATGGTGAGAGATGAGAGGTATGTATTCCATAAGGAGTATTGGCAGAAAAAGTAGTAATATGTGGAATTCATGAAGAAGCGTAGTGTTCCATTGTATACAGTGAAGATTGTATACGGTGAAAAGTGGTGAAATGGTAATAGGAGTAATAGAGAAATTCTCTGCTTCTTGGGAATGATATAGTTGGATCACTGGTTGGAGTGATGCCTACTGTGATTGAAAAGCCAGTGGACATGTTACAGGAAGTATATCTTGGGAATTTTTTTCCTGACTGCATGATAACAAAGTCACAAAGCCACTGGTTGAAACAGGAGGAGAAAGCAAAGCGTACAGATAAGGAATAAAAACCGAAAGAACTGCGGATGCTGTAAATCAGGAACAAAAACAAAGTTGCTGGAAAAGCTCAGCAGGTCTAGCAGCATCTGTGAAGGAAAAAACAGAGTTAACATTTCGGGTCCGGTGACCCTTCCTCAGAACTCAGGAATAAAGATAAGGAAGTTGAAGTTCAATGATCAGAAACTATGTTTGATTAAATGGTTGGGAGAAAAAAAAGAACAGGTGGAGGACAGAGTGGATATTTTTAGTTTAGACAGTTTAGTTGAATTACAACAAAAAGATGAAAAAATAAACAGTTGCATAAAAAAGCATACGCAGAAGAAGAACCTGAGTGTATCCCAGAATGTTACTATCTAACAGGATATTTTACAGGAAAGATGTGGAAGCATTGGAAAAGGTGCAGAGGAGATTTACCAGGATGTTGCCTGGAATGGAGGAAGGTCTTACAAGGAAAGGTTGAGAGAGCTAGGGCTTTTCCCTTTAGAACAATGAAGGATGAGAGGTGACTTGATAGAGGTGCAAAAAATGATCAGAGGTATAGATAGAGTGGACAGCCAGAGAATTTTTCCTAGGGTGGAGGTAGCTATTATGAGGGGGCATAGTTTTAAAGTGAGTGGAGGTAGATATAGGGGAGACATCAATGGTAGGTTTTTTACTCAGAGAGTAGTAGGGGCGTGGAATGCATTGCTGGAGAAGGTAGTGGAGTCAGCCTCATTAGGGGCATTTAAGCGGCTACTAGATAGGCATATGGATGATAGTATAAGGTAGGGGTGGAGGTTAGATAGACCTTAGATTTAGGGTAAAAGTTTGGCACAACATCGTGGGCCGAAGGGCCTGTACTGTGCTGTACTGTTCTATTTTCTATGTTCTATCTGAATAATGCAGTCTTGATGAGGAAATAGAGATTATTATATATTCAGGCAGTTGGAAAATGGGCAGAAGTTCATCATGTTGTATTACTGGTGGGTAATAGAAAGGGGGTTTTGCATGTATCACATGAGGTACCAGTAGGAAGTCATTTGTGGTAAGGAAAACTCAAGCTAAAATACAAAACATTTTCATTGGCTAGGACTGCATAGACATGTGGTTGAATTTTGGTAGACAATTCATACATGTCAGGTAATTAGAAAACCTCAGGCAGTGATAAAACCAGCAGCATTAATATCTATTCCAGCATTTGAGGAATGCTTTACAAGAGTTTTAATTGATTGCATATGACCCTTCCCTAAAACAAAAAGCAGGAATTGGTATTTGTTGTCTATAATAGATGCATCTCCAAGACTTCCGGAGGCCCTTCTGATATGCAATATCGTAGCTAAATGGATTTTAGAAGTGTTATTCAAATGTTTTACTATATACGGACTACACACAGAAATACAATCAAATCAAAGGTCAAATTTTACATTAAAATTATTCGGGGAAGTTACGGATAGCTTAAGAATAAAACAATTTAAATTAACTGTGTACCATCCAGAATCGCAAAGACCATTAGAATGGTGGCATTAAACTTTAGAGACTATGTTGAGGGCTTATAGTCTTATATACTATCCAGAGGATTGGGATAAAGGAATTCCATTTCTACTTTTTTTGCAATTAGGTATAACCTAACGAATCAATTAAATTCAGCCCACTTGAATTAGTTTTCACACACGAGGTGAGCAGAAAACTGAAATTAATTAAGGAAAAGTTGACAAGGCAGAGTTCAGAGACCATATGTTTGCATTATGTGTCAAATTTTAGGGAAAGATTAAATAAAGTGGATGAATTGACTAGACAGAATTTGGAAGTGGCAAAGCATGTGATGAAACTGGAAGCAGACAAGAAAACAAAAGTTCGTAGTTATGTAATATTACTACCAGTGGTAGTGAACCTTTAAAAACAAGGTTTAGTGAGTCTTATCAAATTGGAAGGAAATTGAGCAAGGTGAATCATTTGATAATAATGCCAGGTAGCAGGAAAACTCACAGAGTGTGTCATGCAAATATGCTCAAATGGTATTTTGATAGGGAAGGAGAGCGAAAGGAGAATGTGATATTGGTTATGACGCAGAATGAAGAACAAAATCCAGATAAATTTGAATTTGATATTCCTGAAATTAATTTGGACAATGAGGAAGTTCTCAAAAATTGGGATAAATTATTGTGTTACCTCCCAAAGGAAAATCAAAATGACCTAAAAGAGTTATTACAATCACATGAAAAGTTATGCAGGAATAAGCTCGGAAGTACTAACATCATTAGCATGACGTAGAGATAGGAAATGCTGTTCCAATTAAGCAACATCCTCATAGACTTAACCCTCTAAAATTGGCACAGGTACAAAAAGAGATTGAAAACAAATGCAAAGACAACATAATCGAAATGAGTTGCAGCAAAAGGAGCTCACCAACTGTGATGGTGCGAAGACCAGATGGTACCCAATGTTTATACATTGATTAACACGAAGTGAATGCAATTATGAAATCTGATTCATGTCCTATTCCACAGCTGGAAGACTGTATTGAGAAGGTGGGACAAGCAATTTATATTTCAAAGCTGGATTTATTTAAAGGATAATGGCAAGTACATTTAGCCAAGAGAGTGAAGGAAATTTCAGTATTTAAGACACCGAATGGACTTTACCAGTTTAAAGCTATGCCATTTGTTATCAAAAATGCACTAGCTGCATTTCAAAGGCTAACCAATAATGTAATTTTGGGATTACCCAATTGTATAGTGTACATAGATGATCTGGTAATTTTTAGTCATACATGGAAGGAAGATTTGAAGCATCTATCAGAACCTCGGAGTGCAGGTTCATAGTTCCTTGAAAGTGGAGTCACAGGCAGACATGACAGTGAAGAAGACATTTGGTAAGGTTGCCCTTATTGGTCAGTGCATTGAGTAAAGGAGTCGGGAGGTCATGTTGCAGCTATACAGGACATTGGTTAGGCCACTTTTGGAATACTATGTTCAATTCTGGTCTCTCAGCTATAGGAAAGATGTTGTGAAACTAGAAAGGGTTTAGACAAGATTTACAAGGATGCTGCCAGGGTTTGAGGGTTTGAGCTACAAGGAGAGGCTGAATTGGGTGGGACTATTTTTCCTGGAGTGTTGGAGGCTGAGGGATGACCTTATAGAAGTTTATAAAATCTTGAGGGTCATGGATAGGGTGAACAGTCAAGCTCTTTTCCCCATGGTAGGGGAGTCCAAAACTAGAGGGCATAGGTTTAAGGTGAGAGGAGAAAGATTTAAAAGGGACCTAAGGGGTAACTTTTTCACGCAGAGGGCGGTAAGTGTATGGAAGGAGCTGCCAGACGAAATGATGGAGGCTGGTACAATTACAACATTGAAAATGCAGCTGGATGGGTACATGAGTAGGAAGGATTTAGAGGGATATGGGCCAAATGCCGGCAAATGGGACTAGATTAATTTAGGATATCTGGTCAGCATTGATGAATTGGACCGAAGGGTCTGTTTCTATGCTGCATATCTCTATGGCTTTATAACTCTTTGATTGACTTCAGAAGGTGACTTCAGAAGATGGGCTTGGTGATAAACCTGGCTGAGCGTGAGTTCGCAAAAGCCCAAGTCACGTTTCTGAGCCATTTCATTGGACAAATACAAATTGCCCCATGGAATGTGAACACAAAGGTTCTTGGGGAGTTTTCCATACTATCGATGAAGAGGGAAGCACTACGATTCCTGGGGCTGAGCGCTTTTTGTTGAAAATTTGTACCAAGTTTTAGCAGCATGCTTCCTTCTCTGCTTGATTTGTTGAAGAAGTGCAGAAAATTTCCGTGGATGGAGAAATTTCAGAAATGACAGCCTGAAAGCTGTATTAACCACCATCCCAGTGACAGCCACACCTAATCACGGTAAGCCATTCAGGGTGGCTATCGATGCAAGTGATGCTGGGGTTGGAGCAGTACTCTTGCAAGAAGACGTCAAGAAGATAGAAAGACCTATTGGGTATTTTTCCAGAAAGTTGAATATTCATCAACAAAAATATTCCACAACTGAGACAGGGACCTTGAGTTTTGTGTTGGCTTTATAACATTTCAATATTTATGTTGCCAGTTTTGTGTCTGAAACAATTGAATATACTGATAATAACCCCTTAAAGCTTTTGGAAAAATTTAAAGATAAAAAATACCAAACTGTTCAGATGGAGCTATTTAATTTGAAAATTATACACATGTCAGGATGAGAGAACATAATTACTGATATGTTGTCACGACTTTGATGAAGGAAGATGAAGGTGTTCGATGGTGGAGGAAATAGATTGAAATGGACTGCAGTAATGAATGGTCGCATGCTTAGAATCAATGTAATGTATATGTATTATAGTGTACTAATAGTGTAAGACTAAATGGTTTTAAAAAATGAAGCATCTTTGTTTATTGATGACTGTTTCTTTTTAAAGGAGGAGATGTGACAATATTATGGCTTTAAGAGGTGTATTTTGTCCATTTTTATGAAGAAAGGTTGAGACAGAGGTGCCGAGCAACCTGCTCAAAGCCAATAATGTGAGACCTTGGGGTTTTTTTTTGGAAAAGTTGGAACCATAAAAGCAGCCTGAATCGGTGCAGTCAGACTCCCACAGAACCAGGGTTTTAGCTTAGCTTTCAGTAATTGTTGGGGTTTTGAAGTGGCTGTGGAAGCAGGTTATCTTTCTCGGCTACAGCTAAAAGCTTGATTCTCCCTTTCTGCCAGAATTTTCTCTTGAAGTTCTTTCATCCTGGACTGGAAAAATGTTGCATGTGAGACAATCTATTTTACTGAATTTGCCTTTGCAAAGGTGTGTTTATGGGATATTACTATATTGGAACAGTTGTTGTTTAGTAGCTACTAATGTACTATTCTGTTACATTTTCCAATAGAGTTAAAGTTAGACCAAATCTTCCTTCTTTTGTTTGTATTTTGACTATATGGTAAGAATAAAGTTTTGCTTAAAGCCGACTAGTGTAATTAATCGAATTACATGTGGGACATCATCTGAAATTATATCTTACAGTTGCTTTAAATAAGGGTCAAGGCTATCTTATTGATATATTTGAAGGGTGTTTGGTTTGATCCATAACACTAAGCAATAACCATTTGTTCATTTTAAATTGAAACTAACCACACTTTTAAATGACAAGAATGGAGCATCTCCAAAGAGAGCACGCTACTATGGATATTAGAAATCTGAACGACAAACAGAACATTTCTCTTTACAAATTCTGGAGTATTTCATCAAAATACTTAGCGGGTCAGGCAGCATCTGTGGAGAGACAGAGTTAAGACTTAAGGTCCACACAACATCACTTGTTCTAACAAAAGGTCTCAGACCCCCGTTTCTCTCTGCACTGATTCTGCCAGTCGTTTTGAGAATTTACACACTTTCCATTTCTATTGGAGCAAAAATAACCTCTTTTTCCCAACCTCAAAAAAGGAGATCTTGTACTTTACTTGTTTCCATTCAGCAAAAAATGCGGCAACAGCTGCCTGAGATCTGCTTTGGCACAACATTAAACATGCGTTTTTGGAAAAAGTTAATGCATGAAGAAAACATTAAACAATGCACTTAGCAAAAACAAAATCAATGTTGAAGCCAATGAGCTGATTTTTTTAAAAAAAATGAACAATTAATTAAAGTCCTGAACAGCGGAAAAATTAATAAACCTTTTCTTGCCTTCGCAGTCAAGCAACAAAGCTAGAGAAGACAGACTGACTGCTCCAAGTCCTGGTTACTGCAGGAGGGGAAGGAGGATGAGGATACAATTAAGAGTTGAGTTTAACTAACACCAACTTTGCAATCACCTCTGCTCTAAAACTTGCAAAGTGACCTTGGTAGAATTCGTAAAAAGTTGGGCATCAAAATTAGGTTTCCTTTCAGTCATGATTTTCTCCTTCTCTCAGCCCCGTGTCTGGATAGGTCTTTGGGCAGTGAAGAGGGGGCTATGTATGTCCATCTGCACGAAAGAAGCACGTGTATATGTGCTCAGTTCACACCCAGTTTCAGGGTTTGCTTTCTCTCGCACATACATTGTCATGGATATGTGAGCGTTGGGTTAGGAAGGACTTGGGCCAATGACAGATACTGTCAAGAGGGACAAGTTGAAAAGAGATTGCTGCAGGTAGTGGCGAGGCACTGGTGTTCCAAGTGATGTGGCTTGAATGACTGGCACAAATTGCACACGAAAGGGGATTACAACAGAGGTAGCAGTTACATGACTATGACATGCCTGCCAATACATTAAGGGTATAATTCCATTTCTTCAAATCTTCCCCTTTTTGTAATAAAAAAATGCATGCACTATCATTTACAGTTAAGAGTTACACAAGTTACCTAATATACATGGTCACAAAGAAAATTATTTATTAACAGAGCCATGTGTTAATGCCAGTCGATTTCACTTTAATCAGTTTCTGCGCATGCATTGCATTCATAGTCTTTCAGCTGTGCAGGTCTCCTGACAGGACACATGCAAATTGTAGTTGACTGTTCATCTGGTATCTGCACATTCCTGGCATAATGTTACTTCTCTAAGTTAAGAGTCATTCACTTGGTGAGTACTGTTGCCATGGTAAATGTTGCTGCTGATGCAGTTCTGTTACTGGGGAAAAGTGAATGTCTGGGAATGATGAGGTTTCTATACTCTGTGTTGGTGGTGAGATCACATCTTCCCAATTAGCTGCTTGCACTGAAGTAACAGCTTCTTCACTTGAATGGAGGTATCTGCAGTTGCAGTGATATACCTGGTTGCTAACATTCAATGCACACATTCAGGGTGACTACTTCTCACAATGGGTTCCAATTTGCCACATGGACTGACTTTGTTGGAGCTGTTGAATGTTTGCACTCTGACTAGTTCTACAATGTTCAACACTGGTAATGACTTGACGGTTTTATCAAACTGAAATTTAGCTTTCTATTGTTTCATCCTGATTTTCTCACTCATGCCTGTTACTAGTGGTTCAGCAAGCTTTAGTTTTTCATGATTGGGAGAGTAGCTTGAGTGTCGTATCACTTCAGTCTTTGGACTGGACTATTTTCCACACCTATAGTCAATGTATTTCTCCACTCAAGGTTTACCTTGTACAGGTCTGTGCTGGATTTAGTCAATGTCTTTATGATCCCTTTGGCTATTTTCTCTGCCACCTCAGCCTTTCAATTGGCTGAAGATATTGTGCAATTGATGTATGGTGGATATTCCTAATCCTTTATGAACCAGCTGAATACTTCACTTGTGAATTGAGGATCATTGTCACTCATTACAATGTCTGAATGCCATAATGAGGTGTGCTTTCAGGTATTCTACAATTTTACTGGTAGTTGGTGATATCATTTGGTCTAACTCTAGTACTCAGTTAGTAGTTGATGGTGACAAGATAATTAGTTCTTGAGAGAGTGAAGGGGTCTTCTCCAAATTTCATCACCCATGGTCTGCCTGTGATGTCATGCATCATAAGTGGCTCTTGAACTTACTTAGATTGATGTTCATTACAGGCACTGGACTAGCTGATGTGGCCCTTAATCTCCTCATGCTAATACTTGGCAGAACATTCTCTTACCATCTTTGGATTAGATTCAATTCATTAATGTCTCGCATGGATGCACTTCTGCAACTCTTTTTGCATTTTCTTGGGGATAATGATGATATTTCCTTTGCGCAAGTTGCCATCTTGGGTGATTACTAGATCTCTGTACACCTACTGCTAGTTTATAGCAACAGAAGAGATGCTTTCAGGCCATCCTTTCATCCTTAGCTCCTGCAGCAATTTGAGACATGCAATTTGTTTGTTTGAGTTGAGTAAGATGCTCATCTATCAGATTCAATGCTACTGCTGGGTTGTACAGCATGTCAAGCTTTTGTTTTTGATGAGTCTAGAAGATTTCACATTTTGTCATAGAATATTCAACTTTCTTCATAGGGAGTGCTCTCGAGGAACATAGAGACAGGAGTAGGCAATTCATCCCCTCGAGCCTGTTCCACCATTCAATGAGGTCATGGTTTTCTGTGACCTAACCCCATTTACTTGCCTTTGTGCCATATCCCTTAATACCTTAGGACAGGTATAAAATTAACAACTGATCCTGCATCCACTGCCATTTGTGGAAGAGAGTTCTAAACAGCTATCACGCTTTGCATGCAGAACTGCTTCTTAACATCTCACCTGAATGGCTTGGCCCAAATTCTCAGACTATGCCCTCTGGATCTATAATGCCCAACCAGTGGAAATAGTTTATCTACCCTGCCTTTACCTGTTAATATCTTGAAGATTTTGATCAGATTACCCCTTAACCTTCTAAATTTTAGAGAAAACAGGCCTAATTTGTGCAATTTCTCTTCATAACTTAAATCTAAGTCCATGTATCATTTGTGTAAACCTACATTGTACTCCCTCCAAGGCCAGTTTATTCTTCTTAAGTTGTGCTGCCCAAATCTGCTCACAGTACTCAAGTGGGGTCTAACCAGGGTTTTGTATAACTGCACTATAACTTCTGCATCCTTGTACTTCAGTCCGCTAAATATAAAGGCCAACAATTAGCTTTATGGTCATAGAGTCATAGAGATATACGGGGAGGCGATGGCCTAGTGGTATTATCGCTAGACTGTTAATCCAGAGACCCAGATAATGTTTGAATCCCACCATGGCAGATGGTGGAATTTGAATTCAATAAATGTCTGGAATTAAGAATTTAATGATGACCGTGAATCCATTGTCGATTGTCAGAAAAACCCATCTGGTTCACTAATGTCCTTTCGAGAAGGAAACTGCCATCCTTACCTGGTCTGGCCTACATGTGACTCCAGACCCACAACAACGTGGTTGACTCTCAACTGCCCTCTGGGCAATTAGGGATGGGCAATAAATGCTGCCTAGCCAGCGACGCCCTCATCTCGTAAAAAAAGCAAGGAAACAGACCATTTGGTCCAACTCGTCCATGCTGACCAGATATCCTATATAAATTGGATCAGGGTCATTCCTGAAGACAAAGCGAAGGTGCTCCATGAACATGGTCACCGAGACTGCATTTGGTCTTGTCAATGCAAAGGAGACCACATTGCGAGCAGTGAATGCTGTTGACACTTTTGAATGAAGTACATGTGAAACACTGCTTCACCTGGAAGGTGTGGTTGAGGCTTGGACAGTGAGGAGGGAGAAGGTGAATGGGCAATTGTTACACCATTTGCAATTGCATGGGAAGGTGGCGTAGTGGAATGAGGAAGTGTTAGGGCTGATCGAGGAGCGGACCTGGATATCATGGAGGGAATGATCTTTGCACAATGCTGACGGTAACTGTGAGAGGAATGGAGGATGATTCTTTGAATAAGGAGACTGACTGTGCAGAAAGTCAGAGCAAGGGGAATTCTAGCGTTGCTCTAGGAAGAAGAAGAAGCTGTGAAGGCAGAGATGTGGAAGATGGGTCAGACATGGCTGAAGGCCCTGTCAATAACAGTGGAGGAGGAACTCTTTGGTCGAGGAAATAGAAGGTGATGTTGGTGCCAGTCTGTTGGATAGTGGCTTCATCGGAACAAATTCGATGGAGATGGAAAAGCTGGGGGAAAGGAATGCAATCCTTGCAGGAAGCCAAGTGTGAGAAAATGGACACGAGGTAACTGTGAGAGTTGTGGGCTTTTAATGGACATTGGTGGTTCCTACGGTGATGTCCCATGACTGAGATGATTAATGTTGTGCACAACCATCTTAACTTGTATTAGATATCTGGAGGCTGGAAGATTTAGGCTGCAGTGTTAGCATGTATTGTAGTGGTAACTCCTACCATTATAAAAGCAGATGTAGGAATTTTTTTTTTCTTTATTCATTCACAGGATGAGGGCATTGCTGGCCAGGCAGCATTTATTGCCTATCCCTAATTGCCCAGAGGGCAGTTAAGAGTCAACCACATTGCTGTGGACTGGAGTTACATGTAGGCCAGACTAGGTAAGGATAAGTTTCCTTCCCTTACGGACTGTAGTGAACCAGATGGGATTTTCTGACAATTGATAATGGGTTCAATATCATCATTAGATTCTTAATTCCAGATATTTATTGAATTAAAATTCCACCATCTGCCATGACAGGATTCAAGCCTGGATCACCAGAACATTATCTGGGTCTCTGGATTAATAGCCCAGTAAAAATACCACTAGGCCATTGCCTCCCCTTTACAAAGGGGATTTCCCAGTTTAAACATATTTCAATCTAATTATAGCCACACATCAGTGGTGGAACTGGATTACTTTAGATTTACATATTAACCCTTTGGTCTGTATTACAGATTAGTGCTTTCTGCTTCCCAATTTTGCTTGAGTTTTGCTTAATAACCATAATTCATAAAATAAGTACAAAATGTACCATTTTAAAAATGGGGATTGTACAACAGCTGTGCTCCATGGCCTACAAACCACCCTGGCCTCTTATTTGGGCTTATCTAAAAACTACATTTGGTCCTATTTCACCACGTGCAATGGGAGACTGGCCAATGAAGACACAAATGTATTATTGAGAGATTTCTAAAGTGGCAAATTAAATCGAACCTGAGCCCACGTTCAAATTGCTTTCATCAGTCACTTGAACATTTGCCCTCTCTGCATGAAGTCCATCACTGAGAACAAAATATACATCACAAGTAGAAGCATAAAGTGTTACGAAAACAAGCGCAAAGATAAACTGAAAAAGTGAAAACATCAAGATGCATTGAAACTCGAAATTCTGCTCACTATGAAATCAATATGAAGCAGAATCAGTATCACCGAGCTCCATAATTATGGAGCGTGTACTTAGACAGGTCAGCTCCACCTCACTTAAAAAGAAATATAAAATTGCATGATCTTATATGAAACTATGAAAAACTATTAGCTGTTGTTGTAATTGTTTTCAGTGGCCTTTGTTTTCTTTTCTCTGCCAACTTATTTTGTATTTACCACACCTTCCTTGGCTACACGGATAGATCTCCTTCCAGGCCAAAGATTTCCCACAGTAGTGGGGACACAAGCCAACTGTTTATCCCAATTTTCCTTTTGACAGCTGTATAGAGGGAAATTATGAGTGCAAGCATGCGCGATATCACTGTGATATTCATTTTTTTATCATTTTTTTATTTTAAATGTCTTAATTACATTTGTAAACAAAGAATTCTACTATTTAACAACATTCTCTTTTGATTCTACACCCTTCCTAACACTAACACAGCCTTCACCAGCTCTTTCATGTTCACTCTCAGCCCAACTCATTTTCGCAATAAGGACTCCGTACATATACATAACAAACTCCTTGTAGAATTCCCACACATATCCATCGAATCCCTACAGTGTGGAAGAAGGCCATTTGGCTCATTGAGTCCACACCAACCCTCCAAAGAGCATTCCAACTAGATCCCCCCCTACCCTATCCCTGCATTTCCCACCCTAGACTCTATGGGCAATTTAACATAGCTAATCTATCTAACCTGCACATCTTTGAACTGTGAGAGGAAACTGGAGCACCTGGAAGAAACCCATGCAGACACAGGAAGAACATCCAAACTCCACACAGACAGTTGCCTGAGGCTGGCATTGAACCTGGGTCTTTGGCACAGTGCTAACCACTGAGCCACTGTGCCACCCTACCAGAAAGAGGCCATCAATGCAAATGAGAAGACACGAATGGTGGTGTAGCAGGGACGCTGAAGCAGAATATGCAGTGAGGAGTATTGAACAGGACTGAGGGACCTCAAAGATCAAGACCCCCTGCATCTTGGCAGAGACAGGGCTTCCAACAGCTAAGTCATTAGGTTCAGAAAGGAAGGAGACAAAATAAAGAAGCTGTGACAAAGCTCTCCCCACAATGGGTGGGGAATTATTAGTACTTCCCAGGCACCATCTAAACCTTCCCTATGGCAGCACCCAGAAGCAGTCGCACCTTGGAGGAATACCCACCAGAGTTCAAGATCTGCAGTTCCAGCCACGGTATGCTTGAGACAGATGAGAAAGGACTGAGTAGTCCCTGCAGGGGCAGGAAGAGGGAAATCCCAGCTGGTGGCAATGAAGCAACAAAACATTCAAATTATTTTGCTGGTTCTACTGCAATGCTGCTTAATTTTCAACAGGTTCAAAGAGGAAGGCCCCACCCGTTCCAAATATGATATTGTGTGGTATTGTGGGCATGGGTCCATCGCCTCCATGCAAGGCCGCCTAGTGTTTGAGGAATGATACAGTTTTTGTGAAGGCTTTTCAGAAGTCAGCAGGCAGTGTGGTACAGCCCACTATTAAGACAATGTGCAATTACTGGCATTTTCAATGTGTAATTGTTAAGCAGAGACACTCTCGAGATGCCAGTTGAAAAGGAACCTACATTTTAGTCTGGCACGGTGACAGTGATGCCTACCATTACCCACAGAGAGCCTCCCCTGTGATACCACGTTAATCATAACAAAAACCGTAACAAGTTAATTATTGTTCTCATTAACCAAAGCTAGACCAAACATGCTATTAGTTTCCTCACTTATTAATCTTGCTTCAACTTGATTTGCATCATTTCTGATTACCCTCAAATTTATGTCAATGAGTAGGGTGATTCACTGCAGGCAGCAAGAGAAATATGCACCCTTACCATGATTTCGCTTATTCCTAATATTTTGGCTCCTTTCCTAGCTCACCTCAGTTTTTCCAGAGAACAGTTCCACAGGGTTATATAGCCGTCAGTTACTTTGCCCAAATAGCCCCAATGTTGCCCTAGACAGTAATTATCAGAGGGTTATTTTGTAGCAAAAGCAATTATAGCCAAGTCTATTCCCATCTCAACCAAGTTCCAAACTCTCCTGACAGAAGGAAGATAAATTTCAGTGCAGACAGACCTGTTTCCATGCTATATTCTCTATTGTGTAACACCATGAAATGAATGTACTGTGATGAGCAATGTTTCACCCTGTTGCCAGCCTGAAAACTCCAAAAACTGTGCTTCGCTCCTTCCTCCTCTCAGCTAACACCAGTTAACTCAGCACCGATTACTACGATGTTTCTGTCATGTAGTGGTTATCATGTTCACCTAACATGTGAGGAGTCCATGGCTTGAAACTGTGAAGAGACATCGCAAAAGCTTATGTGCCTTTATTGGCCAGTGCATCGAGTATAGGAGTCGGGAGGTCATGTTGCAGCTGTACAGGACATTGGTTAGGCCACTTTTGGGATACTGTGTACAATTCTGGTCTCCCCACTATAGGAAGGATATTGTGAAACCTGAAAGGATTCAGAAAAGATGTTGCCAGGGTTGGAGGATTTATGCTATAGAGATAGGCTGAATGGACTGGGGCTATTTTCCCTGGAGCATTGGAGACTGAGGGGTGACATTATAGAGGTTTATAAAATCATGAGGGGCATTGAAAGTGTAAATAGACAAAGTCTTTTCCCTGGGCTGGGGAAGTCCAAAGCTGGAGGGCATAGGTTTAAGGTGAGAGGGGAAAGATTTAAAAGGGTCCTAAGGGGTAATTTTTTCATGCAGAGGGTGTTGCGTGTATGGAATGAGCTGCCAGAGAAAGTGGGGAAGGCTGGTACAATTACAACATTTAAAACTCATCTGGATGGGTATATGACTAGGAAGGGTTTAGAAGGATATAGGCCAAATGCTGGCAAATGGGACTAGGTTTATTTAGGATATCTGGTTGGTATGAACGAGTTGGACTAAAGGATATGTTTCTGTGCTGTGCAACTCCATGACTGTATGATTCTATATCATTTTGATAACAAGTATATTCTTCCCACCCACTGGTGAATTACACAGCTGGGTTTCCTTGATCTACATGGGAGCTACCCTGATCTGATCCCTGTGTACATATCACTAGCAGGTTTTTGGAGACTTAAACAGAAAAGGACTGGATGCCATGCTAGTACAAACTAACTAACATTTATTACAATTTACACAATATACGGAGAGGTGTTTGAGCTGGACCTCATTTGAACGTTCTTCCATCAGGTTCCAATCCGTTGTGATCTGATATCTTTGAGGATGCAGTCTGGTGTTTGGGATAACATTATGGATCACATATACTGTACAAATCCAGTCTTTCACTCCCCATAAATTGTTTAACTAACCAATATTCCCATCCATCCCCAAATACCATCCCTGATCATAGTTAGGCATTGCATTGGATTGACTAGGCAGCTGAATTGTGCTTATTATCTTCTTTGGAAGAAGCTGGGAACAGTGTCTTCCTGCTAAGGAGCATGTGAGGTCAGGCTGTCCTCTTGGTCATTTGTCTAATTGACCCAGCTCTGTCAAGATATTCTGCTGCTGGATACCTGTGAGGATCAGTTTTGCCCGCGCACCCCCTGATCAGGGAGCACAAGGTAAGGCCATGGGTAAATTGACCGACTCAAATTTGGCCTTTTTGATTCTGGCCACAGACCCACACAGACTCCCCTGGCCGGACTGCTGGCAGGTCATGTCCTTTGTAAAGTCTGCAGATACTTTATTTGGAAACATAAAGTGCAAAAAACGTTGGAAGGTTGCTGCAGAAATTGAAGTAGTTTTTTTATAACTCAAGAAGAATTGAAACTATGCATACAGCTTATAGGTTACCTAAGACATGTATTGTTTTGAAGAAGCTGGGTTTAGATATCTTTGCAAGACAAACCAGCACTAGGTATCTTTGCAAGAAAACCTGTAATTGCCCAGCAACAGGGGCTTGGATTGGTTGTAAGAGTTAGTTTGTGACTGACTGAGAGGAGGGAGATCGTTTGGGATTCAAGCCTGTTGGAAATGAAATCACACAGTCTGTCATAAATCAGAAAAGAAATAACACACAAAGACATTGCAAACCAAGGTTAGGTCTAAGTGACCAGCTAGTGACTTGAGATGAAGGGAAATTTCTTCACCCAGAGAATGATTAGTCTGTGAATTCCACTGCCACAGAAAGCGGTGGAGGTTTAAACATTGAATGGTTGCTATTTTGCAAGCCCAGGTAACAGCCAGGGCCCCTTGTTCAATGATGACATATTGCTGCTCTGAAATTGGCAGGTCTCTGGAAACACAGTATACTGGTCTGTGGGAAAGCGTTCTGCTGTATTTGGAAAAGTATGCATCCGAGCCAAATGGACAATGCGTCAACCACAATTATGGTGGATAGGCCTGTGTTATAATGGCCCAGCATTTGTGGTGATGTGAGCACCTTCTTTATTCTGTCAAACATTCTCATTTGTTGTTCATCCCAGTAAGATGCATGGTCTTGCTGATGCAGTTATCATTAGCATATCATTTGTGAATATTATACTGGACAGGAACTTCCACAACTTATTGATGAAACACTGAAGCTCTGAAATGGTAAGGCTGGTGAGACCCTTTCCTGAAACTACAGGACCGGGAACAATAATGGTGACTGCACCCTCTGGCTCTCTGCTCTGAATTGTTGAAATGCTCTGGGGACTTTCCCATCTTCATGCTTATCTGGTGGCTGAGAGAAAGTATTAGTAACAATTAAAATTTGCTACAGAGTTCTGCAGACCAGTGCCAGATTGTTTCTGCTCTTGTAGGATTGCACCGTAAAGTAAAATAAAAATCAATGGCTTGAATGGTGTTGGCACATTTGGCAGTTACATTTTCAAACCTCTATCTATTCAAAATGAAGTTGGCACTCCTGCTGATTGCATATGGCAATACTTTAACCCATCAACTGACATCGGGCACCAGTAACAGCTAGCTGCTCATTATTCTGCTGCGGATGCTTTTTTTGATTGCATTTTAAGCACTTTCCCACGCTTTCCCAGTGTTGGCTGGGACCTCTCATAAGCCTCTCACAGACCACTGCCCTCACCATGTGGAAATATCACCAGCAGTTCTGGGAACCTTAGACAGACAAGGACTGGACACCATATTAATGCAAACAGCTAAACATTTGTGAACTGTTTACACTACGTACAGAGGTCTGGTTAAGCTGGACTTTACAAGATCTTTCCTCCATCAGATGAGGCCCTTGTGATCTGATGGGCTGACGATACAGTTTAGCTATTAACATATCTTGTTAATTCCACTCTCCAAGTGACAAATGAATACATTAGATCCACAAGTAAGAAGCAACAAAGTCTTGTCATTCTTAATACCTTACTTTTTGAGGTTCCTTCTTCTTTAAATAGAAATGGATAAGCTTGACAAAAAAAATTGCAAATATCACAGAGCCGTGACTATGGATGGGCTTAATTTTGCTGAGCAATTCTTTTAGATTTACTGATGAAGCACGTTTGCCACCTACTGTTCAAATATCAACTCGAGGTATTCAAACCCTGCAAGATCTGCTTTTCTCAAATGAATTCAGGACATTCGCTTAAACTGTCTATATACTTCTCCGACACTGAAACACAAGAATTGGGCAACAATTAAAGGGCCAGAAGAGATTCCAACACAACATAGCCTGACAAAGAAATAATGGCACCTCTTTGTGTTTAAAGTGCCATTTTCTAATTTGTAAAACAGTGAAAACAAAACTATTTTAATTGCTTTGCGTGAATGCAAAAGTGCATTCTACCAGAGTAGAATTTTACAATCATGCATTCAATAATTGTGGATATAGAATCTGCCCTTCAATAGCTACCTCAATAACAGGAAGTTACACTTGTATGCTTCATATATAGATTTCTCTCCTTGCCATTATGAGAATGAGCTGTTCCTTTCACAAGCAATCTTTGGTGTTTAACTGCCAAAATCATTTGAGTAAATTGGGGAGAAATAACCACAAAATAGTATCATCTGAATGAGATGTCTCATGACTAATGATAATAAATTCAGTGAGATACCTAACGATAATCCTATTCCTTTCGCAATTACATTTCATAGTTCCCCAATTTAAATAAATGTAATTTACCAGCAGATTATATCCATGGATGAAGAAGTGCTCTAGAGAAAAAAGAACTTTTCATAACAAACTGAACTTGCTATTAATTGAAACATACTGCATTCTTCATATTCTTTTTACATTAGTTTATCTTGTATAGAATTCACGGACTTTGTGCTCTATCCTAATTTTTCATCACATCAGACGTTGCTGAAACAAATTGTTACTTCTTTTCATTCAATGAAGGTGGTAATGCCTGCAGACCTTTCTGTGACAATCAACAACAGCATCAGGCCACCCACACTATTCCTGTTGTAAAGGCTGGATTAGCCTGCAAGTTTTCTCTTCCCTGAAGTCATACACCATCGAAAGGGCTCCTTCTAGTGGTCTGGCTGAGAGCCAGTGAGCAATTTTAAAGTATTTTGCCACATTATTGAATACTGTGTTGACAGTCATTCAGAATGGGGTTTGAATACAAAATGCCTGAGTTTGAGTCAATCTGTTCTCCAATGTTAACATTACTGTCTCCTCTGAACGAAATCCCAGCTCTCAATGACATGTTATTTAATTGTCTTCAGAATTTCTGCAGAATTCTGAAAAATTTCTGAAGGGTCCTGACCGGAAACGTCGACTTTCCTGCTCCTCTGATGCTGCCTGGCCTGCTGTGTTCCTCCAGCTCCACACTGTGTTATCTCTGACTGCAGCATCTGCAGTTCTTACTATCTGTTACTTAATTGTCTCCTCGACTCAATAGCTTGAGCTACTGAGCTTAGGGAGCCTCATACTCTTGTCTGTTTTGGTATTTAGTATTTTGAAGGAGACTTCAGTACTCCAGTAGAGCTTCTAAACAGGTTTGTCACTTTATTACAATCGTCACCATTCTTTCTAAACATGAGATGTGATTTTTAATCCTTTCCACCTAGCAGAAAGCAGGTGGATGAGGCTATTAAAATCAAAGAGTCTTATTCATCTGGGTTTTGCATGTTTCTTAAAGGCTTTTCTTTAATCTATTCTTCTGTGTAGGCAGGAAGGGCACCCATCTAAACCAAATGGGCCTCTTCTTCAAATATGAGGACCAGTTCCAAGGTAGTTATTGCTTTATAGTCATAGAATACAACAGCACAGAAACAGATCCATCTCGAATTGAGCTCCAATGTCAATTTTTATTGTGACCTGAACGAGGAAGCCATTGTGGTTTTCCTGCCAGGGGAAGATATCAGAAAGAGAAGCTAGTATCTTTGAAGTCTCTGTGAATTAGACCACCAATCTAGTGAACTCAGCGTCATAATTTGAAAATCTCTATGCTATAGGCACATGTCATATTAGAACTGAATTAAAAATTGCTCTGAACTTGGTGACTGAAACACTTTTATTGCTGGCAAACGTGACTTCCACGATACACAATTTCAACAAAAAAGAATCAATTAAATATAAATGTGCAAGTATAATTTTAATTTAAAATATCATCCCAGTAACTCATCAATGTGGGGATTTAAATTATAATGAAAGTGAGGAAATCACAGATCTTGTGTCTGCACTGCCTCCCGTGTCGGTAACAGGCACAGTGAACTCAAAGGGAAGAGGGAAGAGGCTCATGGGGAAAGGCTGTGGTATAGTGGTAGTTTCACAGGTCTAGTAATCCATGGGTTCAAATCCCATCACGAAAGCTCATGAAATTCAAACTCAATGAATAAGTCTGGAATTTGAAGCTGGTTTCAGTAACGATGACAGTGAAACTACCGTCGATTGTCATAAAAAGCCATCTGATTCCTAATGTCCTTTAGGAAAGGAAATCTGCTGTCCCTACCTGGCCTGTTCTACATGTGACTCCAGACCCGCTGCAAAGCAGTTGACTCTTAACAGCCCTCTGAAATGCCCTGGAAAATTGTTCAAGGGCAACAAGGAAAAAAGCAACAAATGTCAGGCTTTCCAAAAATGCCCTCATCCCACAAAATGAATAAAGAAAAATCTCGGCATGTCTGTGAAACAATGTACAAAACTGCCTTAGAGAGGGTTTTCTCAGGGCACTTCTGACTGCTGGCTGATGGCAACAGCAGATGTACATAGAATCCAATTGTGCTTTGTGCAGGTTCTGTACAATCTAAACAGACAGATTCTGTAGCGAAGGAGCCAGGTTACACCATACTACTGTGGTGCTGTCATCTAAAAAGGGCATGAATGAGCTGGTCTGAATGATTGAGAAATGAGGTAACAAAAATAGATAGAAGATTAAGCAATCATGATTTATGCTTAATGAAAGTACTTTTTGGAAGAACAGGGATACAATGCACAGTACCCTCATTTAAAAAGAAAGTAAAGCTAAATATCCCTTTCCTTCAATGTTCGAATTATTGGAAATGATTATTGACGCGTATGAGTAAGCAAACTGGCAAACTGAGACGCTTCGGGTTTAACTCATGAAAATGAATGGAAAGAGTCTGAATAGTACTGAGACATTACTTACATTGTTAGCTCCTATGACGTAGCAGACCACCCATAAGAAAACAATTCATACCCAAACTGTAAATGCAATGGGTTTCAAAGCATCCACGTCAACAATTCTGAAGCCAAGCCAGATACCTGGTTGGTTTCAACCTCAATTTGGGTCACCCACCATGTAGCGCTGAAAAATAGACAGTTTGTATGGAGTTTCTAAGCTAGATCTGGAAAAGACAAAATAATTACAGAAAGAAATATGAAAATCGAGTACAATTACATGCTTCAAATGGATTATGAATATCAACATAATTAATTCGTGCACCAATGTGAAAAAGAGACTCTCAATGACTTGTTAGAGCACAAATATGATTTAAAATTTTACGTTTTAACAGGTTAAAGGCCATTCCTATGGAAATAATTTTCCAAGCTGCTACTGACTCAAAATAGCCATAAAAAACCACAGGATAACATCTCAACACATGGAGCTGCAGTTGCAGAGCTGTGTTTCTGTGTTGTAACTTGTGTATGGGACTAATATAGATATGGTCATACTAATGCTCTGCTTCACCAAAGCACTACAAAAGAAGCAACAACCATGTAACAGCATTACAGCAGTATAACTGATGCATTTCAACACATGCAGTGCTGAAGCTTGGTCATAATGAACACTGATTTTTCCATTTCACATGCATTCTAATTATAGCGACGGAGATAGATAAGATGGGTAACAGTATTCAGTAATTTAGTGAAAAAATAAACCCCCAAGTGAGATAGAAGACCAGAAAGTTTTGGCATTACTGTGATAACAAGGTGTAGAGCTGGATGAACACAGCAGGCCAAGCAGCATCAGAGGAGCAGGAAGGCTG
>NC_063341.1:52738832-52757578 GCF_021869965.1 Rhincodon typus | reverse complement strand
AAAAACTTGGACAGAGTGAGGCATACAGGTTACACCACACAGGACGTGCACAAGGCAAAAACAGCATTAACAAGATCAGCATTATTTTAAGTTAGAGAGTCCATTCACCAGTCTAATAACAGTAGGGAAGAAGCTGTACTTGAATCTGCTGGTGAGTGTGTTCAAGCTTCTGTATCTTCTGCATGACGGAAGAGGTTGTAGGAGATCATTACCAGGGTGGGATGGGTCTTTGATGATGTTGGCTGCCTTTCTGTGGCAGTGAGAGGTGTAAATGGAATCCATGGATGGGAGGTTGGCTTCCATGGATAACCTGGGCTGTGCGTACAACCTTTCGTAGTTTCTTACCTGGGCAGAGCAGTTGCCATACGAGGCTATTATGCACCCAGACAGTATGCTTTCCATGGTACTTCTATAAAATCAATAACAAACTAAGAAAAATACATGTGAACAAAGTAACAGCCTCTAAAATGGACAAGAAGGGCAACTGAAACAGGAAAAAGAAGAAAATTGCATACAAGAAGTTGCCCTGCTGCAACTGTTAGGAGGAAGACAAGAACAGAGATTTTTTAAAACAAGTGAAAGGATATTTGATACTAATGTGAGATTGAGGCATTAAGTGTAACATTAGTCTTTGAGTATATAGAATCCCTACAGTGTGGAAATAGGCCCAACAAGTCCACACCAAACCTCAGAGCATCCCACCCAGACCCATCCCCCTATAACCTAATCTACACATCCCTGAACACTATGGGCAATTTAACATGGCCAATCCACCTAGCCTGCACATCTTTGGACTGTGGGAGGAAACCAGAGCACCCAGAGGGAACCCACACAGACACAGGGAGAACTTTCAAACTCCACACAGATAGCTGCCCAAGGGTGGGATTGAACCCAGGTTCCTGGTGCTGTTAGGCAGCAGTGCTAACCACTGAGCCACCATGCTGCCCTAAGAGTAAGGGGTATAAGAGTCGCCCCAAGGATTATAAGAGTAAGAGGATATGTGGCGGGTTCTTGTGATGCAGTGGCAGTGTCCCTGGGCCAGAAAGCCTGGGTTCAAGTCCCACTTACATCAGAGATGTAACAGAATATGTTCTGAACAGGCTGATTTAAATAAAAATCTATAAGATTGGGTGGGAAAGAAGTCTAAATGCTAAAAGCAGCTGTAAAAATGTGGAATAACAAATGGTTAAATACTAAATCAATACTTATTTTGCATATTCATCAGAAATGTGTGATTCAATCGTCATAATACTCCAATAAACACAGTGGCTGTTGAAGTCAATGTAGAGGTAGGGCTATACCATTTAAGTTAAAAACACTTGAGACAAATAAATCCCTTGGTAAAAGAAAGTCATATCTTAGAATTATCCGGTACAGGCTTCCATGTTCTATGAAGAACATTGTTACTGTCATGAAGGAATAACTCCATGTTGGTTTTAGGATAGGAAGCAAGGATTATCTGTGAGCTATGTTTCAAAAGGTTAAGACAGATATCACAACAGATAAAACCATGCTGAGCATTGCATAATTATTAGCAAACATCCACACTTCTGAGCTTATGATGGAGGGAAGTTCATTGATGAAGCAACTGAAATGGTTAGGCTTATGAGTGACTTGGAAGGGAACTTGCAGCTGGTGATGTTCCCATGTATCTGCTGCCCATATATCTTACTACCCTGAGAAACCTCTGCAGAGATGTCCTGGAGCTGAGTTGATTGATCTCCGACAACCACAACCATTTTTCTTTTGTGCTAGGTGTAACTCCAACGGAAAGTTTACCCCCTAAATCCCATTGACTAGCTGTGATAGGGCTCCTAGATGTCATATTCGTTCACAGGTTGCCTTGCTGTCAAAGGCAGTCACTCTCATCTCACCTCTAGAATTCAACTCTTTTGTCTGTGTTTGGACCAAGCCTCTAATGAAGGCGGGCGTTGAACGACCTTCAGGAAACCCAGTCTTCTGTTTTCCTGACCTCGCAACAGCCCCTCTGAACACAACTCCCCTCCAGGCAAAATCCAGGCCAAAGTGTCAGGTAATATATACACCACATTAAGAAACAGATGCAGCAGCAGACCGAGAAGGTAAATGTCACTGCTGGCATTTTTCAATGTGATAGAAGTTGCAGACGAGAAGATGTTGGTGAAATATTCTGAAAAATTCCTTGCACTGAAACTTGGAAAGTGTAGAAATGAGTTTGATTCTATCCAAGAGGATTGCTGTGGTTGCCTTGGATGCCATTGGTCTTCTTGAATATTGTGCCTATACCCATTACATGATCAGTGTCACGCCATGCTCCTGATTTGGGCATTACACATGGCGGAATGTCTTTGAGCATTCAGGAATTTAGCTCTGTGTGTAGATTACTTAGCGTGTCCTATCTGTGAAATCAGTCCAGTCTCTGCTCAAAGAAGCAGAATGTTGACGGTGGGCAATGGTGAGGCAGCTGGAGACTTTCTTGGAGACTCTACTTATGTGGTTCCTATGAACCATGTATGTTGTCTGCCATTTCTCAGTATGGAGAGCCATATAAATGCAAAGTCTTTTTTTTAGCAAGGTCTTATCAGAAGGTCTTGCTTGATAGACAATGTCCACCGGCAAGCAGGTACCTTGATCCCAGCTTCCTCCTAATTGGATGACGGAAATCCAGCTTGGATTCTGTGGGCCCAAGGCTCAATAATAGTTGGCTAGTTAAAATAGCTCAGTTGGCTGATTGGTTTGTGATTCACAGTGCCACCAACGGTATGGATACAATTCCCACATTGGCTGAGGATACCATGAAGGAACCTCCTTCTCAAGCTCTCCCTTCACCTAAGGCGTAGTGACCCTCAGGTTAAACCACCACCAGTTGTCACTCTCTCTCTGTCTAATGACAGAGCAGCCCTATACTTGGCTAGGCAAGTCAGAGAAACAAAAAGCTTGAGCACTTGTGTTCTACAGCTTCTTTCCCTCACTGAGAACTTGTGGAAAGAGGCTCAGCATGTTCAAGATAACTTATTAAAATATATTGATAGAATATAATGTAAACATTAAGGGTTTAGTAACATAGTGATCATTTACTGGACTAGTAATCCAGAGATGAGGCTAAAACCGTACCACAGCAGTCAGGAAACGGGAATTAATTAATTAATTAATTAATTACCATCTGGAATGAAACACTAGACCCAACAATTGTGCCCATGAAACAACCAGATAGTCATACAACCCATTTATTTCATTGTGGAAGAAAATACGTTGGCCTTACCCAGTCTGGTCTGTAGCAATGTGGTTGATTCTGATCTGCCCTCTGAAATTGTCTAGTAAGACCCTCAGTTGTATACTAAAAGATGACTCATCACCTTTTGAGGACATTAGGATTGGACAATAATTTCTGGTCTTACCAGTGATATCTCAATGTGAATGAATACTTTGAAAAATTAATTAATGAGCAATTTTTTAAATGTTCTTTTAAACACTTAAATATAGCATCAGTAGTTTTGACTCTCCCAAGGCAGGGCTATCAGTCACTATGATAGTTCTAGTCTTAATATGTAGCAGCAGTAGAGAAAGTTGTTGACCCCATCTGACAGTCCTTCCCCGCTGCAATTTTCTTAAACAAATAACCTGTAAAAATGAAATATGACAAACTGTGGCTTCTTAGGTTTCATAAGCTGAAAATGATCACCGATTGTAGCTTAAAACACATCTACCTGGGAAATAACAATACAGTATTATTGTATAACTCTCACTGAAAAGTGAATGTACATGGTATGGACTAGCTCGCACCACCTTATTGCTCCTTCCTTTTGAGATGACTGCGGAACGAGAAAGCATGGCTTTAGGATCTGTAATTATCATCTGAGCATATGGAATGGTCTTCTGGGTAGGATAGAAACACAGTTGGATGAAAAGAAGTGCCTCTAAGAATTTTGGTCATGTATGAAGGAAGCAGAATGGATCAGACACAGAAAAAATTACTTTGTCTCAACAAATTTCATCACTCAGCCTCTGAACATTAATCATCATTCCAATCTGCTTGGTGACAGAGCAGTAGCATCGGTCAGAGAGCAGGGAAGACAAAAATAGAAAGGAAAAAGTAAATGAAATATTGTAAAGAAAATATTGCTTAACAAGATAAGCTTGCCTTCAAAGGTAAAAATATGTTCTACTTACTTTAGATATGGAGTCAATACAAAAGGCGTCAAATGCTGATTTAATGCATCTTAACTCCAAACTTCAGAAGAACACTTCCTACTGAACTGGGGTCAATTTACATTTCCCACACTGGTTATTCTTGCTTCTGTCTCTTGTTACTTTTTCACCTGTGTAAACAATGTATCAGCTTTTATAGCCCCTATCAAGGAGACCCAGCAGAGAGGATATTAGCTTTTGAAGCAGCAGTTTAATAGAGTAATTACATTGAGTATTCAAATGATGATTTCAATTGCAAGAGTGAAAATTAAGCAGTATGTGAGGGCTGTCTAACTCAGCAGATGAAATCATATTTATTTTAACTCACTGCCCATTTACTGAATGACAATATGTGCTATTCAGTCACTTACTGAAGTTGGACTCATATCAGGGAAGCGGGGGAGCTGCTCCTGCTGATGACAGTCAGTGAAAGAACACAAGCCAATGATGGGAGCAAGGGAGCAGCTACTGAAAATATTCAAAGATAAGTTAGCACGGGGGTCAGCCCTGTGAATCCCACAAGAGGTAACCATTTGGAAATTGTGTGAAAGCTCCGCTACTAAAACTGGAGAAATTCTCCCTCCCCTATCAGCCATCCCAGGGAAGGGGTGTTGAAACATGAGCTGTGATCAGTGGGCACTCCAATGCTTTGAATTGCAAGTCCATTGTGGATCTAGTAAAGGCCAAATACTTCTTGCCCACTTAGGACAGTAACATGGACTAATGTCAGGGGGAGTAACCCTGAGTGTGGGGGTGGGGTGCATATATCTCTAGGGTGAATAGAATGCATATTTGTTTGCTCCTTGTTCTGTTCTGCCTATTATGTTGCACAATCTTTTGTATTCTAACCAGAGATTCAGTGTTTCTCTATTTCCTCTACGCTTATTGAGTAAAACAAGAAAATTGTCTCCCCTCCATCCATCTACCTACCTCACTTCTAATTTGTTGGTCAGGGTCCTTCATTCCACTGCCGCAACTGTTAATACTTTCGCAAGATTGGTGTAATAGGTTTCTCATTATGAACCTCCCGTGTTTTTTGAGGAATTCTGGTCTCTCTTCTGAAGGAAAAATGTTGTGAAACTTGAAAGGGTTCAGAAAAGATTTACAAGGATTTTGCCAGGTTTGGAGGGTTTGAGCTATAGAGAGAGGCGGAATATGCTGGGGTTATTTTCCCTGGAGCATCAGAGGCTGAGGTGTGACCTTATCGAAGTTAATAAAATCATGAGAGGCATGGATAGGGTGAATAGACAAGATCTTTTCCCCTGAGTAGGGGAGTCCAAAACTAGAGGGCATAGATTTAAGGTGAGAGGTGAAAGATTTAAATGGGTCCTAAATGTGGGGACGCAATGGCCTAGTGGTATTATCGCTGGACTGTTAGTCCAGAAACCCAGGTAATGTTCTGGGAACCTGGGTTCAAATCCCACCACAGCAGATGGTGGAATTTGAACTCAATGAATATTTGGAATTAAGAGTCTAGTGATGACCATGAACCCACTGTCAATTGTCAGGAAAAACCCATCTGGTTCACTGATGTCCGTTAGGGAAGGGAACTGCCATCCTTACCTGGTCTGGCCTACACATGACTCCAGACCTACAACAATGTGGTTGACTCTGAACTGCCCTATGGGCAATAAATGTTGCTTAGCCAGTGATGCCCTCATCCTGTGAATGAATAAAGGAAGGGGCAACTTTTTCACGCTGTGGGTGGTGCTTGTATGGAATGAGCTGCCAGAGAATGTGATGGAGGCTAGTACAATTGCAATATATAAAAGGCATCTGAATGGGTATGTGAATAGAAAGGGTTTAGAGGGAAATGGGCCAAATGCTGGCAAATGGGATGAGTTTAATGGGGAGTATCTGATTAGTATAGACAAGTTGGACTGAAGGGTCTGTTTCCGTGCTGTATATCTCAATGATTCCAGGACTCCAAGACAGAGAGGAGGATGCCAAGTAGGTCAGACTGCAGCAAAGACACATTTATCAACTTGCTGCTACTAATAAATAGCTCCTTGTATATTTGAATAGTTTCTTTAAAAGGCTATTAACTTTGCAGATATCACAAATCTTATCCATTTTCTTAAGCAAGAACATGTGTTTTCAATAAATGTCACTAGGTGGCCCTATATAATTTAAGACTATATTTTTATTTCAGGCCCTATTTTAACGATGGGCTATAAAAGAGCCTCCTGGTCAAATAGCCAGGTTGTGCAACATGACCAAAAACTTCCTGGCCAATTCTATTTCCCAAGAGCACAGAAGTGGCATGGGTATTTTTCAAATTTAACATTCGCATGAATAGGATAGGTTGGGAGGGATATGGGCCAGGAGCAGGCAGGTAGGACTAGTTTATCTTGGCATGGACTGGTTGGACTGAAGGGTCTGTTTCCATGCTGTATGACGCTATGACTTGTAAAATAAGACACATTACATTTCACTTTACCTACGCACGACATTGCAATTTCTTGAGACTAGCTTGGTCAGAGATCTCAATGTCTGGGCTCCCTCATGGTTGGCAATTAGGGACATTTTTCACAGTGAAAGAATGAACGATGGCCCAGATGTTTTGATGGACAGACTGTTGGAGCAGTGCAGCTTGGAGTTGAGTGTCAGGACCATGTGGAATTGCCGACGTTACAGACACTGTGGGAGTTGCCCAGAAAATTGAAACATCTGATGGGCAACTCTCCTGCACCTGGATCTCCCTGAGAATGCTTCTTAAAGTTGGAGGACTTGGTGGGTTCTGACTCAGTGAAGCTTAGAAATTATCCAGGTAAAGTTAGAGGATTAAGAACCTACTCTAACTCCTGGCTAACTCCCCATCCCCAGAATCAACACAATACTCCTGCTAGCTGGAACCTTCCTTGCACCCATCCCAAACCTCCCCACCTGCTTGACCCACTGCCCACCCCCCCTCCACTGACTTCATAACCCTTGTCAATCCAAGAGTCCTCATCCCTCACTGGACTCCAGCGTGCTGGACCTGACAAGCCCCTTGACCTGAACCAACATTCACACTCACACCCCAACCCTCGGTCCATCTGATCCGACCCACCCTGCTAACGTCACTATTGGTGGATCTGACAATCCCCCGACTCCCAACCTACCCCAAGTACTCCCTCACTTACCTGACAACCCAGCACCATACCCACCTCACCCACCAGGCACCCTATTCACCTCACCCACCAGGCACTCTATCCAAATCACCCATCTGCTACCCTACCAACCTCACCCACATAGCACCCACCCACCTGTACTTTACCTACCTCACCCACCTGGCACTCTATCCACCTTACCCACGTGGAAGCCTACACATCTTACCCACCTGAAACTCTACCTTTCTGGCACCCTACTGACCACAACCACCAGGCACATAGCGCCCATCACCCACCCCGCACCCTTTCTTTATTTCTTCATTCCTCTGCCTTTATATTCTACGTTTTTGTTTATTTTTCGGTGTTTTAAGAAGGCACCAGGGAGTGGCAACATTATACAACACTTTGCACTGTATTCCGCTACAAAATACATGTGACAATAAATAAATCAAATAAGTAAATCAAATAAACCTTCAATCAATTGTTACCCTAACCCCCCTATTATCTTACCTATTTACCATTTCACAGCAGCTGTCAAAAGTGCTGTACATTGAACGCAACAGGACACATCACACTGATAACTGCCAAAGGGTGTGCAGCTTCTGTGAAGATCTGGGCCCCTGGATTCCTGGAAATGTTTGTAACAGGAGGCTCCTGTCCAGGAATATCCAGCACAGGAGATATCCAAAGCTAACAGGGTCATTTTCGATCTGATCAGATTTGGAAATGGGGTTTCCAGAAACGCATAAGAAACTATCGAAAGTTGTGTACACAGCCCAGACCATCACAGAAGCCAACCTCCCATCCATTTATACTTCTTGTTGCCGCAGAATGGTTGCCAACATCATCAAAAACCCCTCTCACCCCAATAATGCTCTCTTCCAACCTCTTCCGTCAGGCAGAAGATACAAGTGTTTGAACACATGCACCAACAGGTTCAGGAACATCTTCTTACCTGCTGTTATTAGACTGCTGAATGGGCCTCTCTAACTTCAGATAATGTTGATCTTGCCAATGTTGATCTTGCTTTGTGCACCTCTGACTCAATTGTATCCTTGTATGCCTCACTCTGTCTAGCACCCAAAGGTCTGTATGTCCTGTATGCTATGATCTGCCTGTACTGCTCGCAAAACAAATTTTTTAATAAAAGATGGGATTTTTGGACATTTAGAGAGGCAAAAATAGGATTAGGGATAGTCAGGATGGATTTGCGCAAGGAAAATCGTGTCTCACAAACTTGATTGAGACTTTTGAGGAAGTTACCAAAAATATTGATGAGTGCAGAGCAGTAGACATTGCTTATTTGGATTTTAGTAAAGCCTTTGACAAGGTTGCGCATGGTAGACTAATTAGTAAAGTTAGGTCACATGGGATTCAGGGCGAGCTTGCCAATTAGATACATAATTGGCTTAACAGTAGGAGACAGAGATGGTAGTGGAAGGTCGCTTTTTGAACTGGAGGTCTGTCACCAGCTGTGTTCCACAGGGATCTGTTCTGGGTCATCTATTGTTTGTCATTTATATAAATGATTTGGATAAGATTATAGAGGGCACGGTTCATAATTTTGTGGATGACACCAAAATTGGTGGCATAGTAGACGGTGAAGAAGGTTTTCTAAGATTACAAATGGGTCAATAAGCTGAGAAATGGCAGATTGAGTTCAATTTGGATAAATGTGAGGTATTGCATTTTGGTATAATAACAAGGGTAGAGCTTATACAACTAATGTTCAGGCCTTGGATAGTGTTGTAGAACAGAGTGACCTAGGGATCCAGATACATAATTCTTTGAAGTTTGCATCGTATATAGACTGGGTGGTTAAAAAGGCGTTTGGCATGCTTGCCTTCCTTGTTCAGTCCTTTCAGTATAGAAGTTAGGAAGTCATGTTGAGGTTGTATAGGACATTGGTGAGGCCTATTCTGCATTACTGTGTCCAGTCCTGGTTGCCCAGTTATAGGAAGGATGTTATTAAGCTGGAGAGGGTTCAAAAGAGATTTACCAGGATGTTGCCAGGTATGGAAGGTTTGAGATATAAAGTAAGGCTGGATAGGCTGGAACTTTTTTCACAGAACTTCCTAAGGAAGTGGTAGATGTGGGTAGAATTATGTTTGAAAGATTATAGAGGGCACATTTGGATAGGTACATGAACAGGAAAGGTTTGGGGGGATATAGACCAGGAGCAGGCAGGTGGGACTAGTTTAGTTTGGAATAATGTTCGGTATGGACTGGTTGGACTGAAGGGCTTGTTTCCTTGCTGTATGATTCTATGACTCTATGATTCTATGTGACTACAATAAATCAAATCAAATCAAGTCAAATAACTGGGCTAATCAAGTACTTATTTTTTGTTTGCCCTTTCATGAATGTTCATCTTGGCATCCCATGTTACACTCATGTTGTATGGCTGAACTTGCAGCTCAACTGACTCTCCCTTGTACGTTGTATAAAGGTCATGGTCTGGAAACAATCCCAGTCAGGATAATTGAAATGTTGTAAACTCGTAAGGCTTCTGCCAGCCAACACCTTGAGATGGACCCACATTAGACAGCACTGACACTTTCCTTTAGGCCCCTCACTTTTTTACCTTGACTGACTGTTCCCACCAACACAGAATATCGGACCCTCTTCCATTCCTCCATGCCCCTGATCCCACTCTGCATCACCCCCAATTACTACCCTTGTTGGTCTTGAGCCACCATGCAAGCTGCTTCCCTGCCTTAAGCTACAGAGTTTAATGAGGAAAACCACTGAGCTCAGACGCAACCAGACAAAGCCGCAACTGTTGCACTAACATGAACCAGGTGCCACAAGATTCCAGTGTGTCACTGACTTTATCTTGAAGGTATGATGGATATAATTAAAAAACATTTTATTTTAATGAGCGCTGATGACATACAAATGCATTACAAGTGGGAACCCATTACAGGAAAGCCTGAGGCCTCAGTAACACTGATGTAATCTCTGCATCTTAACGTACTGTCGGGAAATCAAAATTCCAGTTCCTGCCTACATCAGACAACCCACATGCTACGATTCCTGTTCCTACAGGCCCCTGACCCCCCACCCCAGTCGTCAACACACCCCACCCCTCTTTCAGGAAATGAATCCTTAACTCGATGTTCAAATAAACCCTAAACTAACTATGTTCATTATTATGCTATCATAAATCCAAACTCTCGGCTGAATTTCCGATTCTGCTTGACTGTAGCTTGTCGAGTTAGAAACCTTGAAAAATTAGTTTGTGATAATTGCATAAAAGCAACATCCTGCGGATTTTGGCAATCTGGAATAAAAACTAAAAATGTGGAGAATTCAGCAGATCTGGCAGCATCTGTGGAGAGAGAAACAGAATTAATGTTTTAAGTCCGATATGACTCTTACCCAGAACCGATTGAAATTGTGGGATTTTGTTTTGAACGAAATACAAACATTCCAACTTGCAAAGTCAGTTTGCGATGTCATAAGAGTTAACTGGCTCTTTAAACACTTTAAATTGTTCTCTGTTGGATGGCTTCTAAGCACATCTGCAGTCAGTCAGCTGTGGTTCCATTGGCAGCAGCCTTGCCTCTGAGTCAATAGGCTGTGAGTAAACGGCTCACTCCAGGACATGAGTGCAGAATCAACACTGATGGTCCAGTGTTCATGTTGTCTTTCAAATGGACGTTAAACAGAGAACCTACTGTCAGGTGGATGTAAGAGAACCCACGGCACTGCTTCAAAGAAGAGCATGGGAATTATCCCTGGTGCCCTGGTCATTATTTACATCTCAATCAACATCTCAAAAAACAGACTAGCTGGTCATTATCACTGTTTGTGTTAGTTTGCTGTAGGCAGATTGGCTGCTAAATTATTGGAAATTATATTTCAAATTGGCTCTAAAGGACTTCTGGACATCCTGTGGTCATGAAAGTCATCATATATGTTATTTTCTTGGCTTGTACTAGAACAAGACATCTCGGCTTCTATATGTTTTCTAACGTAACATATCTTAACAACATAAGCAGCAGACACAAACTTTGGAACTTTTGAAAGTAAGTCATTGCAGCAAACGACACGTTGACAGCTGCAATATTTTTAACATTATAGATGAATTGCATATTTCCTTTCTAGAAATCTTTCCAAATACAGAGATTCAAACTTTTATAATGACTGCTCTTTCTCAATCATCTCATTAGTATTGCTTGCAATGCTGGGAGAGATACCGTGCACAGTTACTTGATCTGTCCCAGGTGCTGTTGGTTTCAGGAGGCACTTATGATTCAATACATTGACCATATGCAGCTTTCCAAACTTTTTGCAATTTAAAGTCAAAATATTTTTTAAATTATTTTATTCAGCTGTCCAATATTAGCTACAAATAATTTTCTTCACAGGTTTATGATACCTGACAATTTAGACAGGTACATATCTGAAAATTTCACAGTGTCACTATTGTTGAAGGACTTTTTATTAATCTGTGTATTTGATCACTTCCATCTTTTCTCCATCAGCCTTGAGTATGCTTTGCCTTATGCAACTGACTTCTCATAATTCAAATTCCACTTGTTCATATTTAACTTAATTGTCGGACCCTTTCCAATCTTTGGTCATGTTTCTGTTCAGTCAATTAACAATTCAGAATATTATTTATAAACTAAATTACACTCACTCAGTGTTACCTAATATTTATGAACTTATTCATTGGAAAATTTCTGAAGTTATGGTGATCCCAAAGGGTATTCTGGTAGACACATATCTGCCAAAAAATCCTGTTAAATATGTACAAGTTGGATCAGTTTCATGCAATGATACTCTTCAGTACATGGTACTTAATCTTCTCAAGACCTATTAGGAATGGGCGATAAATGTTAGACTTGTGAACACCCTCTTCCAAGAAGCAAATAAACAAACCACAATTTGCATCAAGGTATTGGCATTTCATATCTACAGGCAGAATCTCACAGGCCCTACCATAGAACATAAGAACTAGGAGCAACAGTAGGCAATTCAGCCTCCCGAGCCTTCTCCGCCATTTATTACAAACATTGATGATCTCATCTCAGCATCAACTCCATTTTCCTGCCTGCTCCCATTGCTCATTTACCCGTCACTAACTAAAAAGCTGTGTTTCTCTTCCTTAAGTTTAATCAGTGTCCTGGCATCTGCCACACACTGGGTCAGTGAATTCCACAGATTCATGAATATTTAAGAGAAGTTTTTTTTCTCATCTCTGTTTCATTCATCTCTGGGACGGCATGGTGGCTCGGTGGTTAGCACTGCTGCCTCACAGTTCCAGGGACCTGGGTTCGATTCCAGCTTCAGGTGACTGTCTGTGTGGAGTTTGCACATTCTGCCTTTGTCTGTGTGGGTTTCCTCCCACAGTCCAAAGATGTGCAGGCTACGTGGATTGACCATGCTGAATTGTCCATAGTGCCCAGAGATGTTTAGGTTAGGTGGATTAGACATGGGAAATTAGGGGGAATGGGTCTGGGTGGGATGCTTTTTGGAGGGGCAGTATGGACTTGTTAGGCCAAATGGCCTATTTCCACACTGTAAGGATTCTATGATAACTCTATGAAATATGCCACCCCTTAACCTAAAGCTATGACCTCTGATTCTAGATCGTCCCACAAGGGAACCACCCTCTCTGCATCTACTTTGTCAATCCTCCTTTAGCATCTTCGAAACCTCAATTAGATTTCCTCCCAACTTTCTGAACTCATTTGAGTATCGGCCTAAACTGCTCAATCTCTCTTTATAAGTCAAGCCTTTCAACTCTGAAATTAGTTTTGTGAACCTTCTCTGAACTGTCTTCAATGCAATTACATTCTTCCTCAAGTAAGGGGACCAAACTGTACACAGTGCTCCAGATCCAGTCTCTCCAATGCTTTGTCCAGTTGTAACAATGCTTTCCTGCTTTTATACGCCATTCCTTTCCTATTAAATAATTTGCCCCCACCTTATTACCTGCATACCAACATAGTAGCTTTCTGCAACTCATGCACAAGGACAACCAGATCCTCCTCCAGAGCTCCGTCTTGGAAACCTGACACCAATGTCTCAGGGCATGCTCCATTCAGAATATTACTTACAAACTAACTTACACTCCCTAAATGTTACCCTCAGCACCCCATGTCTGCAGACATTGGCATCTGATACATGCCAGCCTCTCTGCATTTGGCACATCTCCTAATCACTTCAGTATGTTTCTGCCCTATAATGCTGCATTTTGGAGTGCACTGGTAATGATCATTGCAATGCTGCTTACATGGATGCTGTGTGCTCAGGAGCAGGCATCTAGCTCATGGATTGAACCAGGCTTGCTTTCTTAGTGAACATTCACATTGTGCCTACCTGGACGCTCACAACATCACTGCTTTGCTTTGCCTTGTATTTTAGCATTTTGTCTCCTCAGCCAGAGCTAACAGACACACAATAGATTTGTCTTGACTTGCCTTTTAGCAGAGACACAAAGTCAGGAAACTTGACAGAGTTATTAGCAGTGATTAATCAAGGGGCAGACATGGTGCTGTATGGCTTAGGGAGGGATTGTGAGGGATGGAAGTGCAAGCGGAGGTGGGGGAAATGTGGTTTTTTGTCCCATGTGAATGAGTGAGCAGGCAGCACAGAGGCCATGCTGTGTTGGTCATGTGGAGGAATTTGGTGGGTGAGAGTGAGAGAGGAAAGATATTGCATACACTGGTGAAAGTGGTGGGTAGAGCATGAACCTGGTTGGGAAGTGTGTCCAGAAGCAGAGATAGAATGAGTGTGAGGTAGCAGAGAGAAAAGATGGCACATTACCTGACAAAGTGGAAATGGTCATTGATATTTTTCCGACAGTGCTCAGCATTCTTCCAGATGGCTGAGACTGCATTGACCCAAGTGATAACCAGGCTGGTAGGGCCTGGTGTTGTGACCTCCTCTGGAGGGAACAAAATATTCTGTCTGCAAAGTGGGGTGCCAATATCCCTTTACCTACCATGTCCGGTGCTAATTTCATGAACCATGCAAGTTAATTTCATATTGGCAGTGTTTGACTGGGTGCATAACAGCCTTTTAAAGACGGCAACGGTGCCAGGTTATCCCGGCAGTGTGAGTATTTTCAGCTACAGTGAGTGGGAGAACCTAACGTTAGACAAGATGGATGTGGGAGGCAGTTGATGTGGTTAGTTTGGGATGAAAGTGTGGGAAAACTGGTGAGGTCTCACAAACACAAACCCTCCATGAAGCTCAATGGAAATGGCACTTTGCCAAAACATGGCATGAGACTAATTCCATTATGTTCTTCATCTGAGATGTTCTTTCTGTGAACTTTTATTTAAAATGTTTTAAGTCAGGCATACTTTTACTCTTTCATGACTTGATATCATCATCTCACTTGAATTTTTAGCCAAGATTTTCTGAACTAGTGAAAATCCTGGGGTCAGAATCATTTATTTAGTGTCAGGCCTACAAATTTCTGGTCTTGTCACTTGACCTGGGGTAATATGGGGTAGGGGCGATCCACACATAAGAGTAGTTATATTTATATGTTTCTAACTCTTCATCTCACTTCTGCAACCAATCACCTTGTGTTTACCTCCTCATCACAACATTCTTTTGTGACTGTCCACAAAACATATCAGAACAGGCTCAGAACAGAGAAAAATCTAGGCCTGTTAGCTGCATCAAGTTTCTTCATTCCGTTCCTTTCAGTGTGAATCCACCACCAAGTGTGACATTTGATTATTTATCAGCTGCTTTTAATGACATACCTATTTTTTGCTATGCATCCTTATCCACGAAATTAATTAGCATAGTAATCTGGATTTTCTGCTGGTCAGATCGTTGTTATTCCAGCACAGTTCAGAGTCATGTATGGGGAGTCTGCAGAATTCTCATTGTAGCACTCTCTGAAGGAATTGCCTGGGAAATTAAATTTTCAGCTGGGCATTACCTCTATGTCAGGAACCCTCCGAATATCTGCACTTAAATCAAAAACTTTGAGGGGTTCTGATGAAATTACGCAAAATAGTCACTCAGAAAAATTTAGAACATGAAATACGTGGTCTAATCTCCAGGCAACTATGAGGATGACACCCATACTTACCTCACACAACATAGACTACACCACCACCACCACTCCCCCAACCCCAGACCATTTACAGCCTCAAGCACTGACCTGATATCTCCCAGGATCCGGCCCTATTTCCACCCTCACCAGCCCTGACCTGACCAACCCATTCCTGCTGGACTGGACCCAATTCCTCCCCTCTTTGCTAGACCAGATCTGACTGCCTTATCCCCATTGAACCAGGCCTGAAATCAACACAGCACCCCTCACCCACACCACACCCCCTCCACCCCAACCACCCCACACCCCGGTGGTCTAGTCCACACGGAGCTTACCACATGATCTTGGCATGCTGTGCTCTTCACAATTGGAGCAGGCAATGAGATGATTTGCTGGATGCTAAGGAACTGAGAAAGTGGGAGCAGTTTTGTGAGGAGGACAAGGACACTGGGGAGGAGGAAGCTCTCTTTGGCCTTAACAGAGTTCAGGTGCATTAGCTGCTACAATCCAGACAGGATCTGGCTGACACCCGGTTCCACTAGAAGACAGCTGGGTGCAACAGATTGTTGTGGTATGTAAACTATCCTTTGGTCATCATGCCACATTTGCTTTGCCTTGTGGGAGGTGAACTGAAGCCTTTGGTTTTGTTTGTGTTTACTTTTAGTGGTTTTAAGTAAAAGCTTAGCTTTGGAACTATCTGATTACTTGTCCGTATGTGATGTTTCCCTACTGGACAATGACAAGATGCAGGTCTACTCTGGGCACTGGGGACAGCACAGCAGTGACTCAGACAGGGTGTTGACAGGATGTAGCTAAGGATGGTAAACTGCATCTAGTGTGAGTGAATGGGATTGTATCTGTGAGGAAGTGTCAGCCATGTTGGCTATGTGCTGTAATCAAGGTGGTTTTGTGGCTGCTGTGCCATTACACTGCAGATGAAGGGCAATGCCAGACTGTCTGAGTGCACTGAGAACTTTTAAAGATGCTGGCAGCACCAGAAATGTCTGGCTTTAGGCAGATATCCACTGAGTGACAAGTTCTTTTGGGAATGGTGAGTGGTAGAATGGGGCTAGAAGTAGGAGAGATAGCAGCCCTTAGGCTGGGGTAGGTAGTTAATGAAGTGAGTTTGCTAAGATGTGGTGAGAGATCTCTCTTGAGAAACCTCTGTGAAATGCAAAGAATTGTAAGATTGAATCAATAGTAACTAGATATTATTCTTTCAATCAATCTCTTTTGGTCTCATTTTTGAAGTTCAAGGTGTGGGTGAATTCACTGATCTAGCACCTTAGGATACTCCACACAACACTACATATCCTTGCTAGTTTGAGGCTAGTGTCACCAATTTTGCATTAGACCCGTTTGATCTTCTATTTAATTTTTTGTGAAAGGATACATTGATTGTGTTTAGCTTAAAATCAATAGCTGCCTTCATTGAATTGTATAATCATCACAAAAGGGGGCTAATTGGCTTATTCTGTCCTTGCTGGTTCTTTAAGTCTCTGTCTTGAAGCCAGTTTTTCATTTAACATTATTTTCTGTTTGAATTTCTTCCATAAGAAATTATTCCCCTTCTTTGAATGCTCTTCCACTTGATGACACTTTTTGTTTTATTCTTTGCTTGTCTGACAAGGATAGTAATACTTACTCTTTGCATACTCTAGCAAAATGGTGATATTCTTCCCCCCAACACATTACAATCAATGCTTGGCATTTATTTGCTCGCAGGCTCTTTACCGCTGGATTTGTTGTCTGTTATTTGCTGTTGGTCAGCTGGGTCTGTTTACGTTTTGCTGTATTAAGCGACAAATCTGTCTGTTGGACATTATTGATCAAAAAGATGGTTCAAAAGTTATACACTAGTTGCATCTTGCTGGGTCCAGATCTCTGCAGATGAATTGCTTTCTGTAGACAGAGACACTGGAAATTCCACTGGGGATTTTATCAGATGGGCCAATGTAACTTCAGCAGATCTGTGAAAACTCTATTTATCTGGTTTATCCAGGGTTTCGGTAAAGGTTGTGTGGAAATTCCCAGTAGGAGTATTTTTCCTTAAACTCACTGTGACTCAACCACTTCTCATTCTGACTACAATTCTATCTTTCATAACACTGTCTGTTTACAAGGGTTACCCTTTTCTCTCCATCTTTTACACTTTGGTTTAAAGTCTTGTATTTGTTGCAATGGTTCTGTCCAAGTATTGATCTGTAATGTGCAATGTTCTTTCAGGATGTCCATGATAAACCTATCATAGTTCATCCAGTAAAGTGCATGCCTGCAATTTCCAAGTATTATTTCCTAAAGCAGTTACTCTTGGATATAATTATATATTGAGACTGGAAGGAGCATGCAGCAAGTCAGCATCACTGTGAAGCAGGCTGGGAATGTGGACCTGGGTGAGAAGGTTAGCAGTCATGGAGATAGAAACCAATGGCAGAGAGCCCCTTCAACTTGTTTCTATCTGTCAGAGTGGAACTATGAGATCTATAGGAAAATATGTAGGTGATTTGTGGGCATTTCTTCTTTTTGTTTGGCCAAGTTGTTTAAATCAGGAGATGTTGTTGCAACTGAAGCATCCAGTTAGGAAATATATAACATTGAATTCAATTAATTAAATAGAAATGGCCAGGCAGATGATGTGTTGCAGCTTTAGTATGTGGGAGCTGCAAACTTTTTTTACTGGAATGTAGGAGATTGAGGAGTGACCTTATAGAGGTTTATAAAATCATGAGGGGCATAGATAAAGCAATTAGCAAAGGTCTTTTCCATAGGGTGGGTGAGTTCAAAACTAGGGAGCATACTTTTATGATAAGAGGAGAAAGATTTAAAAGGGACCTGAGGGGCAACTTTTTCACACAGAGGGTGGTTCTTGTGTGGAATGAATTGCCAGAGGAAATGGTAGATGCAGGTACAGTTACAACATTTAAAAGACATTTGGATAGGTACATGAATAGAAAAGGTTTAGAGGGAAATGTGTCAAACACAGGCAAATGGGACTAGTTTAGTTAGGAAAACTTGTTCAGCATGGACAAGTTGGACCAAAGGGTCTGTTTTCATGCTGTAAAAATTTATTCTAATCAAAATTAAAGACTCAAGGAGATGGATTACCTGTCATAACAAAGGCTATCAAGGACCGTATTCAGTTAAAAGGTAATGCATACAAAGTGGTAAAATCTTATGAAAGGCCAGAGAATTGGGAATTCTTGGGAACCAACAGCAGTTGACCAAAAAGCTAATAAAAAGGGGGAAAATTGTTTCTTAATGCAAACTGGCAGAAAATATATAAACAAATAGTAAGATCTTCAACACATACCTATGAAAGGATGACTCTATGACTACGAAAGAGAGGAGTTAAAGTGAGTGCAAGAACCTTGGAGGATAACAGGGAGCAGGCAGATAATTCAAATCAAAATTTTACACCAGTCTTCATGGTGGAGGACACTGTAAATATCCCAAAG
>NC_063341.1:52704274-52738432 GCF_021869965.1 Rhincodon typus | reverse complement strand
TCATCCGAAACGTCAGCCTCTCTGCTCCTATGATGCTGCTTGGCCTGCTGTGTTCATCCAGCCCTGCACCTTGTTGTCTCGGATTCTCCAGCATCTGCAGTTCCTACTATCTCTGGAACTGAAGACAGACAGGTTGCCAGGACCTGAAGGCCTATATCGAAAAGTTTTAAAGGACGTTGCTGCAGAGATACTGGAGGAGTTTTCAAAATATTTCAGAACACATTGGATTCTGGGAGGGTTCTGACAAATTTGATAACCATTAATGTGAAACCTCTGTTGAAGAACTCCTTCTCCTTTATTCATTCACGGGACCAGGGTGTTGCTGGCTGGACCAGCATTTATTGCCCATCCCTAATTGCCCAGAGAGCAGTTAAGAGTCAACCACATTGCTGTGGGTCTGGAGTCACATGTAGGCCAGATTAGGTAGGGATGGCAGTTTCTTTCCCTAAAGGATATTAGTGAACCAGATGGGTTTTTTGAACAATCGACAATGGATTGATGGTCATCATTAGATTCTTAATTCCAGATATTTATTGAATTCAAATTCCACCATCTGCCATGGTGGGATTTGAACCCGAGTCCCCAGAACATTATCTGGGTCTCTGGATTAACAGTCCAGCGATAATACCACTCGGCCATCACCTCCCCTAACTGTAGGAGCCAGACAGCTGGAATGATAGACTAGTTAGTCTAACATCTGTCACTGGTTCCTATTGAAACATATAGGGTCCTGAGGGACTTGATAGAGTGGATTTTGAAAGGTGTTTCCATTAATGGAAGAGTCTTGAACGAGGAGATATTGTTACAGAAGAGGAGGATGCTCATTTAAAACTGAGATATAAAGACATTCCTTCTCCTGGAGAGTAGTAAATGCCTGGAATTCACTACCTCATGGAGTTGAGGAGACGACGTCACTAAATGTATTTAACAAGAAGGTAGATCAATTTTCGAAATACCGAGGAGATGGGGGGGAACTGAATGAGGTACAGAAGAAGAGCCATAATGTTACAGAGCTGTACACCATAGAAACAGAGCCTTTGGTCCAACTTGTCCATCCTGACCAGATATCCTAAATTAATCTAGTCCCATTTGCCAGCATCTGACCCATATCCCTCTAAACTCTTCCTATTCATGTACACATCCAAATGCCTTTTAAATGTTGTAATTGTACCAGCTTCCACCACTTACTCTGAGTTGAGGCTTGGGACAGATCAGTTATAATCTTATAGAACAGCAGGGCAGGCTAGAGGGGCTGAATGTCCTCCTATGGCTTCTATTTATTATGTTCTTATATTCGCTTCCACAGTATTTCCTTATTGTCTGATTTTACCTGGAAGATTTAAATGTTTCACTTTTTTTTCTTTATTTTGATACCATATGAAGGTTTGTCGCCAATTTGAACAGTACTTAGGAGACTGAAATATGTCTCAAGCTTTTTTAAAAAAAATAATTTGTTTGGTCTTCAAGCAGCTGGAAATCATATACCTGTCTCATTTTTGACAACAATGGTTCTGTACAAAATTTAGATCTAAAATTGCAAGAGGGATGAAGCCAACTTCTTCTGTAACAGAGTTTGTGCCATACACCTGTAGATTTTGGGATTTCTAAATCACTTTCATAAGAGTTGGTGCCAAATGGAGGGGATGCAAATGGTGAAATTGAGTTAGGCCTGCTTTTTGGGCCTGGAGGTTTCAAGACACATTTTTCCTGTGCTCAGTGCCTCCCCATTTCAGTTTTTGCAGCATGCAGCCTAACTCAGTGACTGGTTACACATTCGGAAAGGGAGTCCAGCAGCTTGCCTGGTCAACAATATGTTACAGGTAGTCTGTATGCTTTAAAGGCAGCATGGCCCTCTTAAAAGAGAAGCTGCAGTCATTGTACACTAGCTGCTGCTCACTGACTGACTGAATGAAACAGGAAAGCAGGTTTTTCAACGAGATGCTGCAGGTATAGAAAGTGGAGAGGAGGAAGGAAACAATGCCTCCCCAAACTGTGCTGTGGCCCTCCCTTTTGTCCTCCTTCTGGGGCTGTTATGGCTGCATAGGCTCTTGGCTGTCTGAAAGGAGAGCATCAGAAGGGGAGAGTTAGGGTGTGCAAAGCAGAATGGGACTGAAATCAAGAGGTCCATGGTCATATGGTCACCATTGTACTCATCATGGCCATATAGTGGGATAAGGTTGAACTTTGAGCTGAGAAGGGGTAAATAGCAGGAACATACCATCATCCTAAGTGTTTTCAACAATGTTAGAATGCACAGTTTCCATTGCAGCCATCCCCATGTAGGAACTATCTCCTCTGAAGGGCTTTGAAAATGTAGGTGTACTTTAATAAGGTCATGAATGATCTGTTTGTGCTTTGAATTCCACATTCCCATCTGCTCCTGATAACGTTTGATTCCCTTGCCTAACAAAAATCTGAACTAAAAGCAAAATACTGCAGATGCTGGAGGTATGAAATAAAAACAGAAAGTACTGGAGAAATTCAGCAAGTCTGGCAATGTTTGCAGAGAGAGAAACAATGTTAAATTTTCAAACCTGATATGATTCTTCTGTCAAGGAAACTGATTGACCTGGTGTTGTGTTAGACAATACCTGACTCTCCAGTACAGCCATGAATTGTAGTTCACTCTAACACTTATGTGTACAAATTGCTCCAAAGCTAATTAGTTCTCACCCTTTATATACAATCGAATTATATATAATAGCCTTCTTTCTATAAACTGTAATGCTTTAGCATTATAACCAGTCACTAATGTTTCTTAATGAAGTCTGATGAGTAATTGACTTTTTACTTTATTTTGTTTTTGAAAATAACCTGAGCTCTTTTTCAGACAGTTACGTAGAAGCATTCTACTTGAATGCATTATTGCTTAGATAGTATGATGTTGTTTGTCCAGCTTGTAGATTTGACAATTTTCATTCTCAATGGGGAGTTGACTTGTTGCACACGCAATGTTGTGACGCTGACGTTGCATGAGTTATGCTTTCTATTGTTAAAATTGTCTCCTTGGAGTGTGATTCTTCTGGTGTTATTGTTGATAATGTTTACTGCTTTTCCAATTCAGCTATGGTCCAATATGGTCCCTGCTTCTGCTAATTTACTTAGGGTCTCAACTTCAGCAACATTTGTTGGGCTCCAATTTGTCATGAATCAACTCTAATATGTATAGGTTATCATTTCAATAGTTTAGGTGGGAGTTAAGATTAGTTGTTGACCTTCTGTTTCCAATGCCTCACTTCTTCCTGGTTTTCTTGGAAAGGTACTCTTATATTTCCTTCCACCACAGGTAATTTCATGTCATCAGTGTGGATCAAAATGCCAATAAGGCAAGGTTTGGGCCTCCCCTGGTTGCAGACATTTCACAAGGATTCTTTTGAACATCTGGACATATCTTCTATCAACCCATGGCCCTGAGGGTGGAATGATGATAAGGTGATGATTTTAAACCCATGCTGTTCAGTGAATTCATTAAATTCTCTGGATATGTACTGTGTACCTTTGTCGCATATTAATGTTTCATAAATCCCCTGCTTGGCAAATAGAACTCATACTGCTGAGATGGTTGTTGTAGCTCTCAAGTCTTTCACTTTCTGAATAAAAGGAAAATTTCAATAATATTCTGTGGCTATGAGATACCATTCTTGATTGCATGTGAATAAATCGGCTCCTACAATGTGCCACGGTCTAGGTAGTAATTCACTGGCTACCATCTCTTTACAGTTGTGCTCCTATACTTCTGGACTACACTGCATCGACAAAGTATTTTCTGTGAGTCTTGTATGCATCAATTGATCTGCCTTCACCACACATCAAGGCAATACATTCCATGCCCCCACTACCTGTAGTGAGAAAAAGTGTTTTCTTCAAGCTCAAAACCCAGAGGCCAAATTTCTGCAACTGCTGACACTTCCTGCACATATAATGTATCTGTGACTCGCAATATGCCCAGAATGGGCATTCCTCATGGCAGATCTAACCTGCCAGTCTGTCAATTTTCCTTTGAACTTTTTTATCAACTGGAGATTAGAGAGATTTGAAAGCAGAATTATTCGACCATACTCACCAATCAGCTCTGTCTCTTCTTGTGTTTAGAAGGAAGAGTAAGACCCAATTCCTATTGGATGAAAAAGTATTTTCGAAAAAAAGTAAAGAAGCACCATCTTCCCCTGCTCACTTAATTCCTTTAACTCATCAACTTCCATAAACCTGGTCAAGTTGCACTCACTGCTATGTTGCATTGAGATGCGATATTTATACGTTCTAATATGAAAGAGTTAGTTGAGCCCCAGCTACAGAAAAATCATTCAAATTAGGTTCCTTAGTTAAGTAACTACAGCTGTTCAACAGTGGATAGTTTATATACCTCTACTAAAGCCCTGGTTCCTGAATTTTAATGGCATCATTCACTTAAACCTTGACTGTTGAATGTTAAATACAAACAATTCTAGATTTTAAGAAAGGATTAAATTTCCTTTAACTCTTCAGCCTCTGTTCAAGTTGTTGTGCTTGCTGATATTCCGTTTTTCACTTTTACATGATATACTCAGCCTTCCTTTCACTTCATAAGATCTTAAGATACAGGAGCAGAATTAGGTCTTTCAGCCCATCAAGTCTGCTCCACCATTCAATCATTGTTCTTTGTAGCACTAATTTAAGTAAATTTTGCCAATCAGTATTATTATATTAATTGAAAATGATTTATGTTTACTCGCCAACGCTACCATGTTATGTCTTCTGATTGTCTTGGTTCCCAGAAGTTGAAATAATCGCATTCTGGGCTCGCAAACCTAGAGCTCTTTTACTTTAATTCTAACTTGCCAAATTGCCTGGCTACAAGACTGCCAAAGGTGGTATCGTGCTCTGAAGAAAAGTCACTCGACCTGAAATATTGACTCTGTTTTCTCTCCACAGATGCTGCCAGACCTACTGTGTTTGTCTAGCAATTTCTGTGTTTGATGATTCTACACATGACTTGACCTCCAGTGCAGGTGTGAATGTGGCCCCTTGAATACTAACACACACGAAATTGTTTCTTGGCTTGGAGACTGTAAGGACTGCAGATGCTGGAAGCCAGAGTCAATAGGTGTGAAGCTGGAAAAGCACAGCAGGTCAAACGGCATCCAAGTAGCCCGAAACTTTGACTTTCCTGCTCCTTGGATGCAGTCTGATCTGCTGTGCTTTTCCAGCTTCACATCTATTAGTTCCTGGGTCTTCACATACCATACAACAATATATAGTGTGGAATTTTCTGCTCCTGTGGTCAATGATGAGAAAGTTTGAAAAATACTAAGAAAAATTTTAAAAATCAGAATCTCAATATCAAGAAAAAGAATTCTAATTTTCCCCTTATGGTTTAAATGGCATGTTCATTAATCCGCGGTGACCAATTTATTTCCCTACATTTGCAATTCATTATTAGCCCAGCTCACCTAATTCCTCTGCAGTTCCCAATCCTCCTCTCCTTTCCAAAGAAATCTGATTGCTAATTCCCAACATGAAAACCAGAGCAGTCCTCTGAATGCCAGCAACCGAGATATTTCTTCTTTGGCTACGTATGGTGATGCGTCAATAATGTGATCACCAGCATGTGTTCCCATGTCTAATCCAGTTAGAGAACCCACAGGAATGAAATTCTCTGAGCTAGTGGATGAAACAGGCAAATGCATTCTCTGTACATTCTCTGAGGGTTGAGTAGCTTCATCCTCAGAGGTAGAAGTGGATCTGAGGGTCTCTGATGCTGGAGTTTTCTCAGTGGAGGTTTTCTGGCTGCGCTAGTGCCTGCAGTAGAGAAGAGGATGAATTAGTTGTGTAAAAGGGACAAAAGCTTGTGAAGTTAAGAAGGAGTCAGTGTTGGTGGTAATAAGGGAGCAAAGCAGCACTGCACAATGAAGCTTTCTGGATTGGCTGCCCCATCCTCACAGGAACAATCACATGGTACTCCAGCCCAATCCGACATCTTCCCTTCTTACGGTGCAAGCTACCTTATGTCTGCCACATTCCCACCAGTCTTCGCCCTCTCAGTCTGGTTGGAAAACATTTTCTCCTGCAATAGGAGAAAAGAAGTGTTGAGTGTGATGGAAATGGAGGGGTGTTAGTGGTGATAAGTGGGCAGGGGAGTTGACGTGTTGTCTCATCCTCTCTATGTTGTAAAATGATAACGGGGTGCGAATGTCAGTGTGTAAATGTGTGTCTACATGCATTAAAACAACATAACATAGCAGTATGAACATTGTGATTCAGAAAGGAACTTTACATCTTTAGAGGAAACTGCCTTTAGATGACCTAACCCATAATGTTCTATCCCTTCCACTCTATCTCCAGCATTATTGCTGGACAAGGCAGAATGACCAGTAAGAAAATGCTATAGTAAGGTCTGCCTTTGTAACCAGCATAAGCACAGTGAGTACATGAGCAAGCAGGATAGCTGCTTTCAAGCCCGTCATTCCTAAAGTCTTTCCCAGAACACAAGACCTTACTTTCTCCTGACACTCTCATGGAGGCAGCTGTGTTTATTTAGTCTGCCAAGGCTAGTGAATTTGTTGGGATTGCTGCCAATGGTTTGCACTGCGAAAATATTTTTCCTGACAGCTGGAATCCATGACAGCATTAGACTGTTAATTATAGCCAAGAGATATAGCAGAATGTTAATAGAAAATTTAAGGTATCATCATTAATCTGAATAGAAAGTAAAAACATGTTAAAGATTTTTGTCATCTTATTGTCCTTAAGGTAAGCCATTGTTTTAGAAAATTATGTTCTATCTCAATGCTGTTTTTATTATTTTATATTAATTTGTTTAAAAAATGTGTTGCGTACCAATAACATCATGAGGGAGAAGTAGCTGGATGACTTTACTGAGTAGAGTGGTGTGCCGAAGCTGAATTAATGTCAGTATTATGTAACCATTAACATCGTGGTGTTCCATGATCTTGTCATTTTAAATCTGCGTGTTAATTCAACTGCTTCACATTATTTGGCAAAGTAAATTCTCCAAGATAGCTCCCCAGGTGATGTCATTCGCACTCACAAATTTGTAAGTTGAAATCACCTAACTGAGAACAGACCAGAGAAGCAACCTAGGTCCTGGCCCATATTGCTCATATTACACGACACATTAACACCACTCACCAAATCATCAGGTGAATCAGGATAACTTTACAGAATTAAAAAAAACTCATTGCTGATACTGGCTAAGATTACTTGGGACTGATTCATTTTACTCCTAACACTCCTAAATTTAAATATTGTCATGAGAAGAGATGCCGTAGTCTGTCTCGTTTATTTCTTTCTTTGAGTCCACAAATGTTAAAACAGACAATCCGTAGGTCACATCATTCAAATCCATTCTGTGAGATTCGTCTGCTGGATCAGTGGGTGGTTGTACTGTGTGGTGTTGAACCTTAAAGGTCAGAATGACTTGAAGACTCATTTTGAATTTGTGCTAAGTTCAGTGGTTTCAATTAAGCAATTGGTGGCATATTACTGTTGATTTTGGTAGTCATTAGCTATGTTGGCTCTGCTCAGTGAACCTCACAGGTCAAATCCCATCTGTTAACACAGGACAGCTACCAGAGTGCAGGCCACATATCTCACTTTGATACAAACATCAATGGCACCAGTGGACAAAGAACTTCAACATAGAGGGTGTTGGCAGGGTTTTGACAAATCTGATAGCAGGACCATGATTATTAACTGTGTTTGATATATTCACCTCAAATTAATTAGTTGTTGACCTCTTTTACTGAGGCACTGAAGACTGACAAACATCATTTATCTGCAGCGAGGGTATTGAATCATTGAATCCTTACAGTGTGGAAGCAGGCCATTCGACCCATTGAGTCCACACGATCGTCCAAACAGCATCCAACCCAGACCAAGACCCCTACCCTATCCCCGTAACCCTGCATTTCCCATGGTTAATCCACCTAGTCTGCATATCCCTATTCACTACTGGCAACTTAGTATGGCCAATCCACATAACCTGCGCATCTCCAGATCGTGGGAGGAAACAAGAGCATCTGATGGAAACACACACAGCACAGGGAGAATGTGTAAACTCCACACAGACAGTTGCCTGAGGCTGGAATCGAACAGTTCCCTGGCGCTGTGAGGCAGCAGTGCTAACCACTGACCCACTGTGCTGCCCATTAAAATAATTGTCCCCCTGATGTAGGAGAAGAATTCTTGTAAAACTTCCAACTATCACTCAATCCCTTTACTTTGCACTGTTTGATGGCGAGGCAATTAATTCTTATATCAGCCCCTTCATCAAGCTAGCCATCCCTAAGACACAGCTGGACTGCTAGAGTGATCATAACTGCTGTGGGAATGTAGTAGAGTTAGCAAGATACATCATAGCTGGTTCTCAGCACCTATTGTAAACCGGTGTGGTATCTGTGGACCTGACAATGGTGATATGACACAGAATGGAAGCAAGGAGAACTTTCATGTTCACCACTGTTTTACATTCCAGAATAATGCCCACTTTCTCAAGTCATGTTTCCAAGTGTACACTGGCACTCAGTCAGTCAAACAGGTATTGAACATTGAATATCAAGGGTTCTGTCCTGGTCTCCTTGTTACTAAATAATTACACCAGCATTCAGTGCAATCTCATAAGTTTGGATTTGCTGACGACATTGCCTTGGCCATGTAAACTGAGGACACCCTGATTGGTGCTTAATAGAGGATAGAGTCCTCCTACACTAAAGGTAACTTTGGTCAAACCCACAAAGGAGTCTCACATCAACATTTCTTTTCAAGGAAACAAAATTGGGAAAGTCTCCTTTTGCAATACAGAGGTAAATTGTTAGAAAAAACCCTACTTAGGAGTCACATTTTGACGTAAAGACAACACCTCCAGAATCTTGTGAAGAAGTAAACTTTACTCACTTTAAGTAGACATTCAAACTGACAGCGCTTGGCCTGGTATAATCTATAGTGAAGTACTGCTCTGCAGCATGCTATCCAAGTTTGCATTTCAAATCCATTGTTGGTCCCAATGGAATTAGTGTTGACAACTGTTACTAGTACACACTTAATGACACCACCAGTCTGATGGTTTGTACTTGCCAACAATGCACAATCTTACCTACACACACATATATGGTGAATACAGGCATTACACCAAAGACAGACCAATCTGACCAACTCACCATCCTTCTAACTCAAAGCTTAAAGGCTATTTTGAGTCATTTCCAAAGCCATTCCACAATCTCTACTCAGTCTACTGACTAATGATGTAATGATCGGAAGAACTGTGATGGATTTCTTAAAGACGACCCCACATTACAGCCTGAAGGATCAAATCATTCTTGCAAATAGTGGATAACCATTTACTACCTCAGAACTAGCCATAGTGGAGACTGGCACCTTCTCGTTAGTTGACAAAATTAAAGCATCTCCATCATGTCACTGCAAAGCTCTGACAATCAGGCTCTGGAAATATCATCGCACCCAGAGGAAATTCACAGACATCTACAAGATAACAAGGTGTAGAGCTGGATGAACACAGCAGGCCAAGCAGCATCAGAGGAGCAGGAAAGCTGACGTTTTGGGCCTAGACCCTTCTTCAGAAAATGCAGACATTTATAAGATACCCACTTTGTTACACTAGAAACATTGGCTTTGATTTTTGATTTGCTTTTTGCTCCTACCGTATGAAAGAAGAGGAAGAAGAAGGCACACAGGCCTAAAACATCAGCATATTCTTGATATTCAGTATTCTTGACTGCTGTAAAGCACCCTCACTGTGAAGTATTTGCACTGCCTGTCAGTTCAGGTTAGACCTAGACTGGCTTTTCTAGCCACCTGGGGTATGTAACACACTGACATTGCGTAAGTTCACACATAATAAATGGTCTCTTGAGAGGAAAGAAAGAACCCATATGTACAAAGCACAATTCATGATTTACAGACATTCTAACATCTATAATGAAGTGCATTTATGATTTTAGTGCAGGAGAAACAGAATTTGTTGACAACAGAGACCAACAAAATGAAAGACCAGATAATCAGTTTCAGTGACATTGTTTGATAGACTAATGCTGGCCAGGAGAACTTTGTTTCTCTACTTTTAAAGTGCCATATGATCATACATTCATCTAAAGGAGGCAAGAAGGGCCTCAATCCAACACCTCACCTGAAAACCTGCAGCTCTAACAGTGCAACAGTCCCTAGGTATTGAGCCAAAGTGTTTGCCTAGATTTTGTGCTCAAGTCTCTAGAACCATTTTAATCTACGAATTATGGCCTGAAATGTGAAAGTGGTAACCATTGAGCGAAAGTTAACACCAGTGGTATCTGTGGCAACAGCCTGAATTACAGATTGGGAGGAAAAAATTGAAAGAGACGGATTTTTATAACTCTTTTCGGATTCAGTCGTGGGTGATATTGGATTGCCTACTCTCTAGTGGATTGGTGGGAAAGGACTGAGGTTAGGAGCATAAAAAGTGGTTTTCTGATTTAGCCCTTTTTACAATTCTGCTCCAGAAATGACTGATTAATTATGTTTCGAATCCGAAGAGTTTTCAATACATGTCCAAATGGAAGATTGTTTCCTTTGGTATTCAATATACTACACGAATATCGTTTGTCAATGATGTAGGGACATCTACCAAAAAACAATGAAAATGCTCAAAAGTAAATAAATGCTCTCATCGGGCAGAATTTAATACTTTCTCCCATGGCGAACTTGATAGCAGGGTGGTGTATAATCAGGTGGGAGGGTGGCAGGTGGAGACACTGCCACTTTTCTGGCTCCATACTGATACATCTGTGTCAGAAAGGCCCAGAATGGCTTTCCTGCTCCAAATAAAACCATGGGTAAAACTGGATAAAACCATAAATTGGGAAATTATGGTAACTAATGTATACTTAAGGGTGCACTGGAACTGGTATTAAACTGGCAGTGGGCAGGGGTCACTGTGAAGGGAGTATAAAAAAAAACCTATGCTTTGTTACCTGCTGTATCCCAAAAGGAGCAGGGGAAATTTGGAAGGGAAGTCCCTAATACAATATACAATGGTGCCTGGCACAGGAGAACCACATGGAGAACCATAGCAAAGAAAAAGACCAATAGGCCCATTGAGTCTGCTGGTTAAAAACAACCATCTACTTATTCTCTGTTCCTATCTACTCTGCTCCTATGATGCTGCTTGGCCTGCTGTGTTCATCCAGCCCTGCACCTTGTTATCTACTTATTCTAATCCATTTTCTGGCTCTTGGCCCATACCCTTGTATGCATAGGCATTGCATGTGTACATCTAAATACTTCTTCAATGTTCTGAGAGTTTCTGCCTCTACCACCCTTACAAACAGTGAGTTCTAGATTCCCAGCACTCAGTGAAAATGAAGGCTTGCTCAGCTTCATAACCTAAAATTAAATCCAGGAGCACCTGTTCTCTTAAAGGCCTTCTACTTATCGGCTTATAAAGCTGTCCTGGGGGCTTTTTAATAATTCTGTTCCCTCTGAACCTTTCACACTATGACTACTCCTAACAAGGTTGAGGAAGTCAAAAAACCCCTTCTATCACTGCCCTATGACTTTTGTACTTCTTTGATGTTTGCTTACATATTTGATTTTCTATTTCTCAATTTCTTCTATTTCTGACCAAGATGTTTGTTATTTGGAAAGGGGGACCCAAGACAGAGCCACCTCCCTGCCCTTATTATCATCCCCTTCCTACATTATCTGACTCTGTGACTCAGACTCCCCTATGGACAGGCCTCTGGCCTAGGATCCAACAATAATACAATGGTGTTGTACTGAAAGCAGTCACCACTGCTCTGGTGGCACTGCCATTCCATTGAGCTGCTGGCTTCTGATTGGAGGTTGGGATGTCTACCCTTAGGGTCCTTGAGACTGGGGAAGTCCCTTAGCTGATCAGATATGTGCTTCAGTAGCAATTTCATTTGGCAAGGCTCCCATAAAAGCCAGGGAGTTACTATTAACCAGATACTGAAATGGACCAGCCATTTAATGCAGTGGTTGCAAGAGCAGGTCAGAGACAATTCACCTCTTGACTCCCCAGAGACTGTCCATCACAAGTCATGAGTGTGAAGGAATACTCTCCAATTGCAGAAGTGATTTATTTAGACAGAAATAGTGTGCAGGGGTATGGGGGAAAACCAGGAGACTAACACTAGGTAATGATATTAGTTTGACAAGCTGGTGCTGGCATGAGGGGCTGAATGGCCTTCTTCTGAACCTTAATAGTTCTGTTATTCTGGGCTTGCATGAGTACAGTTTAACCATACTCAGGAAGCTTAGCACTATCCAGGAAAGCAGCCCACTTGATTGGCACCTTATCCACCACCTTCAACATTCACTTCCTTCATCCCCAGCACACAGTGGGAGTAGTATGTACCATCTATAAGGTGCACTGCAGCAACCCCACCATGCTTCTTGGATAGCACCTTCCAAATCTGTGAGATCTACCACCAAAAAGGACAAGAGCAGTAGCAGCATGTGAACACCATCATTTTCAGGTCCCCTGGTCATGGCGCATACCATTCTACCTTGGAACTATATTGCTGTTTCCTCACTGCTGTTGGGTCATAATTCTGCAACTCCCTCTCCTTCAGCCCCATGGGGGTACTTACATGACATGGGCAGCAGTAGTTCAAGAAGGCAGCTCACCACCACCTTTTCAAGGGCAGTTAGGCTTGAGAAATAAATGCTGGCCTCATCAACAACACCCGCACCTTATGAAAAAAAAAGAGACAATGCTGTGCTCCTGCCAGTTTACTAGCCAGTTGACTTAGACCCCTTTTCGCCTTCATTTAACACAGCCCATCCTGTGGAAAGAATCAAGTTGAATTAATGTACATCTTGTTGGCATCTAACAAGTTACAAAGCAGCAATTTCCTCTCAACATGCTGACGTGCCAATTTTTATATCAAATAATGACAGCAGAATGGGAAAATTCTCACTGGACTACGTTGAGGCTTGGAATGATTCTTTGTGTGTCTGTTTTCCATGTGATTTTAAAGGAATAACTTCTCCAATGGCATTTTCCTTAAAACCACAATCATCCCATTGGGGCCCTTCTTTTGAAAAGCACTTAGAAATAATTATGATTAACTTTAACACATGTTTCTTTAAACTTTTGGGGGGATCCTTTCACTTTACATGTTGAGTGCTGATAATACTCTGATGATGAAGTGCCTTGAAAGAGGTACTAAGCCTGTCAGAGTGAGACAATTCAAATTAATATCAGATTAAATGATTGATCCTGGGAGTTTTTGCAATTGTATCATTATGACTGCATGAATCCTACCTTTGTTGTCTCTCACTAATGATCGTTTCCTTAGAGCCCTCCATTTGAATTAAAATATCAAACAGAAGTAGGATTTACTCACTTCACTGTGTCATGTGGAAAAACTATTTTTTAATTTTTGCTGGACTAAGTAAAATGAAAAGTAGATGGATGTACACGACTGGAAAATAGGTAATACCAGAATATCCCTTATTGTCACGTGTACTCCATTGTAGATGTACAGTGAAAAGCTTTTACAACGTCTGCCTCTTATCGCGCTATCTTAGGTACAAGTACCTGGGTACAAATCTTGGATACAAAACAGGAGTAAAAAGTAATTGCATTACTTTACAGAGTTTAAAAAATAAATTAAAAATAAGATATCATTAAAGGATTGGCATTACACTCAGGTAAAAAGTTTCAAATAAACTTAAGATTGTAGCAGCTCAGCGCAGGGCCCCCACACATGGTCCAACTGTCTGCACCAGACCCCACCCAACAGCTGTCCCCACTCTGCTCCAAACCTCTGGTCCACTCCATACCAGCAATCCGTTCCATACCGGCACTCCAAGGTAAGTTCCAGGACTGCCTCCCACGTGCCGGTCTCCACCCAGGACTCGTTGCCTGTGCACTGCTGTTCCGGGACTTGTTGCCCGCTCTGCTCCAGGTCTCGCTCCCCGCACGCTGCAGTACTGGTACTCGCTACGCATGCAGCTCCGGGACTCACTGCCCGCGCTGCTCCGGGACTCGCTCCCCACAATGCTCTGAGACTTGATCCCCGCGCTGCTTCGGGACTCGCTCCCCGCGCTGCTCTGAGACTCGCTGCCTACGCTGCTCTGGGACTCGCTCCCCACGCTGCTCCGGAACTCACTCCCCACAATGCTCTGAGACTCGATCCCCGAGCTGCTCCAGGACTCGCTGCCTGCACTGCTCCAGTACTCGATCCCCGCGCTGCTCCTGGACTCGATCTCCGCGCTGCTCCGGGAATCGCTGCCCACACTGCTCCGTGACTCGATCCCCGCGCTGCTCTGGGACTCGTTGCCCACGCTGCTCCGGGACTTGCTCCCCGCGCTGCTCCGGGACTCGCTGCCCACACTGCTCCGGGACTCGATACCCGTGCTGCTCCGGGACTCGCTGCTCTGGGACTTGATCCCCGCGCTGCTCCGGGACTCGATCCCCACGCTGCTCTGGGACTCGATCCCTGCGCTGCTCCTGGATTCACTGCCTGCGCTGCTCCGGGACTTGCTTCCCGCACTGCTCCGAGACTCGATCCCCACGCTGCTCAGAGACTCGATCCCAATGCTGCTCTGGGACTCGCTACTTGCGCTGCTCCGGGACTCGCTGCCCATGCTGCTCCGGGATCGCTCCCTGCGCTGCTCTGAGACTCACTCCCCGCACTGCTCCAGAACTCCCTGCCTGCGCTGCTCTGGGACTCGCTCCCCGTACTGCTCCGAGACTCACTCACCGCGCTGCTCCAGAACTCCCTGCCTGTGCTGCTCTGGGACTTGCTGCCCGCGCTGCTCCGGGACTCACTGCCCTCACTGCTCCAGGACTCGCTGCCCGCGCTGCTCCGGGACCCGCTGCCTGCGCTGCTCCGGGACTCGTTACCCACGCTGCTCCAGGACTCACTACCCGCGCTGCTCTGGAGCTCACTGTCTGTGCTGCTCCAGGACTCGCTGCCCATGCTGCTCCAGGACCTGCCTCCCGTGTTACTCTGGGAACTGCACCCCACGCTGCTCCAGGACTTGCTGCTCCGGGATTTGCCTCCCGCACTGCTCTGGGACTCGCTGCTCCATGACTCACTGCCCGCACTGCTCCAGGACTCCCTGCCCGCACTGCTCCGGGACTCACTGCCCACGCTGCTCCGTGACTCACTGCCCGCGCTGCTCCAGGACTCCCTGCCTGTACTGCTCTGGGACTCACTGCCCGCCCTGCCCTGGGACTTGCTATCTGCACTGCTCCAGGAATCCCTGCCCACATTGCTCCAGGACTCCCTGGCCGCACTGCTCTGGGACTCGCTACCTGCACTGATCTGGAACTCGCTCCCCCGCGCCTGAGGCTCCTCCAGGATTTTCCTCCAGGGCTAAGGGGTGGAAAAAAGAGAGAACAAAGAAAAAGAACAGGCAGAGCAGAGCAGCTTTGCCAGGAAAGTATTACTCTGAAATCGTCTTGCCGGAAGATTGAGTCCTGCTGTTGCCGAGTCCACCAGAAAGAGTTACCTGGGCTTGCTGCCAGATCATGTACCAGGGCAGTCCTGGTGCCAGGAAGTGTGCATCATCTGAACCCCATGTAGTGCCATGTTTAAAGGGCAGAAAACCCTTGGTGATGGTGTACTTCCGCACGCAGTGTTCCTGAAGGGAGGCTGTCAATTGATTTCGTTAACATCGTGAAATCGTTGCATATTTTGCCAAACAGCTGGGCTTTTTTTTAGGTCCATGTAGAAAAACGAATCGCCGTACTTTGAAAACTCCAGTTGTTGGGATCAACAGTTTCTTCAATACTCAGAGATGTCACAATCCATTCAGTGTATTGCTCCATGATTTAGCACAAGCTTCATTTCTGTTGCTGTGCTTCCTCTTGATGTTGTTGCAGGACAGCCTGCACTGAGATCTGTGCAGCATAGTGTACCTCTACAGCGCTAATTTCTTCTAGCACTTGAGGATGATGAAGTACTCCTATGATGTGAATGATTCTCATTTTACCCTAACATTTCCCTTCCTTTAAAGACAGTCCCTGGAGTTTCCTCCCTGTTCTATATTTTATATCTGATATAAGGCCTATATAGGCATTACCATTATTTAATGTTGCCTCAGTTATATTATCTCAGGCAACAGAGAGAAACTAGATGGTAACTATTCCCTATATGAAAAATCTGAGTGGCTGCATCTTCTCCAGATCTCCATCTTGTCCAGCATTCCCACATCTTAGGGTATGTTCCAAGGGCATCTATCCAGGGAGACTGGTATCAGACAAGCACTAGTATCATGACACATCTCGGACTTATAACGCAGTTTACCACTTCATTTCTGCACATTGGTGCTCACCAGTATCCGACATTGCAATGCTGCTGCTATGCCACGTTGCGCATAGGGTCACAGGCCCATCTCACGAATTGGAATGGGGTGAATCTCATGTCTCTTCGTTTTCCTTCTTAGCACTCACTCACTTTATGTCTACCAAATGCTCACAGCCTTTCTGCCTTACTTATTTGTGCATTGGTGCCTCACTTGAATCTAAAGCCTCAGAGTACATCTGTCTTGCCTTGTTGTTTATTGCAGACACAAAGCCAAGCAGTTTGTCATATTTGCCAGCAATGATCAATCAAGGGGGCAAATATTTCACTGTATGCCACCTTACTATGTCAATGTGACAACACAACATGCGTCAACAGCTTATGTGGGAAATACACTCAATGTGCTTCAGGCAAATGCCTTGACTCAAAGTCTAAGGAATGTAGTCTTCAGTCAAGTCAGGGGTTTTGGCTTTAGTCAGGGGTTACCAACACAATAAGTCAAGCACATCATTTGATTTCAGTCCAGGGGCTTAGGCATAGTCATTTGGCCTCTTGGGCCTGGGGAGTGGACAACGGTCAGTCTTACAGGTACAGAGCACCCAATCCAAGGATTAGTGGGAAGGCAGTTGGAGAGCTGCACAGAGATCATTCAGGGGTTTGAATCAATCATTAGTTGGGGCTGTCCATCAAAGTTGCTCAGGGGATGCTTTGCTGTCAGTCCTAGGGATCTTTTGACTGAAAGAAATGGGCAGCTATCAGGAGCCACTACTTTGGTAGGGAGTAAAAACAGAAATTGTTGGAAAATCTCAGTAATTTGGTCAGTATGTGTGAAGAGAAAGCAGACTTGGTTGGCTAAGTCCATTGTGGGGACTGGGGGCAGCATGCTGGGATGCAGAGGAGACGATAATTGTTAAGGGAGGCAACGCAACACGTAAGGGTGGTAGGTGATAGAGCATGTGAGGGCATGAGGTACTGTGGGGTTGATTATCGATGGTCACAACCACCTTGGCTTCAATGGAAAGTCAGTCAATGATGATATCTAGAATAACTAAGCTTTAAGCCTGGGGCTCAGTGGGTAAAGTGGGGGAAATAATGAGTTAAACAAAAGAGTTTGGTAGGAATGTGGGGAGGATCAAACCTGATGGAGTTGACAGGGACGGCGAGGCAGAAAGGAACTTGAAAGTTTAAGGGTTAGGGTCAGCTAGATTGAAAGGCTTAGCTTGGAACTCACTCTGTGAAGTGTTCCCTTCCGTCCTCATTCAAATTGCAAGTGAGCAATCAAGATAAAAATGACTGCTATCAGACTCGGAGTAGCTGAGTTAGATTTTTTTGTATCATGTCGGGATAATAACATTTGTTATCATAGAATTCTTGATGTGAACCTTGTGTATTGACTAACGATGTCAACTAAAGCCCCAGTCACAAGCACTCCTGACCACATCATTGAACATTACAAATTGCTCCTATAATGTCCCTGAAGCATAAATAATGTCAGGTGAGTTTCACAACTTCACAAATTCTGCAATTCACAAAAACATTTCATGGTCTTATAACCTGCACAAGGTCCAGGAGCTACTTACCTTACACCTTGGCCTATAAAATGTCTACACCATTCTCTTAAATGCGATGTTGCCTTTTGTAGGTAATGTCAATGATTGAGTTGTGAGGAGAAGTTCTCATTCTTACTACTGCCCTGGTGATCTCCTACTGTATGTGTGCAAAATAACCTCCATAGTATCCGTCTGAATCAGGTCCATGATGTAAAAGGTTGATGTAGAAACATCTCATCGCCCTCCTTGTTGGAAGCCTCCATGTCTCAATGCTCAGAGGATGCTGTTTAAATGTTATTTGTGTGTGAAATTGATTGCTTTACTGAGGAGTCCCTTTGTTTCTGATATTGCCCACATCAGCTCATTTGAACTGTTTACAGGAAACAAATAATCTGTTGCCGCCCCTATGGCTGCTGCACTCCGAGTGCCAACAGAAGTTGATCACAAACATGAACGCCCAGGACCAACAACAACCTCTAGTGGATGTACAGCAGCCTCCAAATGCAGAGCTTCCAGCGAAACATGTCAAGGGGCTGGAGACCACAGTCATTTGTCTTCTATGGAATGTCCTGCAGATGAGTGAGACTGTACACTCTGATGAATGATTAGTTATCCTTCAGATGGGGTTAGAATTTTGGTGTGGTGCCTCCGTGCCTGCATTCTTGTAACTGCAGCTAAAATGGCAGGAAATCGCACAATTAATTGCACAAGTGAATATATATTTACAAAGGTATTATTCCATTTACAATGTGTTCCCCTGTGAAATCTGTGTAGCCTTAGGAAAGTTTCTCTTTCCTTTCCATCCCAGATGCGGTCCCAGGGTTCACAGTTGCAGTGGAGAGGACCTGCCCTCTCATGGAACCTATTGGCCTTGGAGTTGGTGTCAGCAATCCTGACAGGGTTTGCGGCTGGACAGCCCAGACATGTTGAGAGTATCCTGGTCATATGCAGGCTCACCCTCCTCAACTTGCACTTCCACTGGGTTGAGGATCACAGACAGGCTAGAGGGGGAGAGGCCTCCACAGTGTGCGGAGAGGACATTTCTGGCAGGAGGCAGGGTGTAGCATTATTGTGGTTCCTCTGGCTGGTACTTGCTGGTACCACCCTGCCTCTTCATGGCATCAAAGTCTCTCAGCCCATGTTAATTTGCTGTTGACACTGAGCACCAATGGCCACAACGATGGAGTGTGGCTATTAATAAGCTCATATCTGGCAGACACTGAGTGCGCTGGGCCTAGCTCTCCATGTCAGCCACCAAGTTGCCCACAGAAACAGCTAGATGCATACATGTCAGAGCCAGTACTGTGTTGATGGCATTGGTGGATTCCACCAAATTTCAATCCAGTTTGCCAAGTGTCTCCAATAAATCGGCCTACTTGTGCATTCTGATGAAGTTATTAATGGTCAGCACTATGGGGCCCTCTCCTCCTTGGGGCTGAGCAGTTGCCTGGTTTCCAACAGTCCTTCTGAATGCTAGTGACCGAGGGTATTTTGTCCTTGGCCAGCTGTGGAGATGTGGCAGTGACGTGCTCATCAGATTGTGGTTCCAGCTCTAATCTAGCTAATGCACCCGTGAAACTTTACTGTATATAATTAAGCAACACAATTCTTTGCGTAGCACCTTCAAATAGGATAATGTTGCTATACAACAGTTTGGTAATAACTTTCAACGTTAACGTTATTAGAGTATTCACCAAACCTTCTCCGTTTTGATAGTGGGACCTAAGAGGCAATGGAAGAACGTTTCTCTGTCAATTTATTTTTGAAACAGGAACAGAGACTAAATTGGATAGAATGTGATATTTAAAAATAAAGGTAAGGCAATGGTAAAATATAAAAATGGTAGAGGGGAAATGAAACCAACACAAGCAGGGGAAAACAGCTTTCTTAACTGCTTATTTTCATTTATAGGATTACTATTACAAGGACATAACTAGTTACGAAATTGAAGTGCCTTAAGTTATAATGCTATTTATATTCATTTCAATGTTACGTTTTATGTGCTGGAAAAATTTACAAAAAAGAAGATAAACACCTTTGCTTGGAAGTAGAAGAGTTGACTTTTTCTGGGTTAGAAAAATCAATCTTTAAAATATTTAAAAAAAAACTTTTCATGGGATGGGAGTGTCACTGCCAAGGCTAACATTTATTACCCATCTCTAATTGAAAAGACTGTAGAGATGCTTTCTTGAACCACTGCAACCAATTGGTGTGTATTTGCACCTACAATGATGTTATGGAGAGTGTTCCAGGATTTTGATCCAGTGTCACTGAAAGAAAGGCAATATAATTCCAAGTCAGGCTAGCGTGTGGCTTGGAAGTGGTAGTGCTCTGTTGCAACTGTTGTCTTAGTTCTTCTAGATGATAATGGGTTCATGGGTTTGAAAGGTGCCATTAAAGGGGCCTTGGTAAAAATCCCAGTACATTGTGGATGGTACAGACTGTAGGCATTGTGCACCATTGGTGAATGGGTTGCTGAATTAGCAGGCTGCTTTGCTCTGGATGGTGCTGATCTTCTTGAGTGTTATTGGAGTGGCAGTCATCCAAGCAATTGGGGAATATTCCACTACACTCCTTGTAGAGGTGAACAGACTTTGGGAAGTCAGGAGAGAGTTACCTATCACAAAATTCTTAACCTCTGACCTGATCTCATCAACACAGTATGTATTTATATAACAGGTCCAGTTAAGTTTCTGGTAAATGGTAACCCCCTAGGGTGTTGGTCGTTGTGGTTTCAGCAATGGTAATGCTATTGAGCATCATGGGGAGATGGTTTATGCATCGCTTTGTTGAAGATGGTCATTGCCTTGCACTTGTGCTACGCTGATGTTGTGTGCTAATTCTGAATGTTGTCAAGGTTTTGATACATTTATACAGGGTCCACTTGAGTACAATGGTACTGAACCCTGTGAAATCATCAGTGATATCTCCACTTCTGACATGTATTGGAAGGAAGGTCATTGGTGAAGCAGCTGAAAATGGTTGTGTGATGTCTTTGGGCTCAGGAGATTAGAGTCCAAATTCCACATCTTTCCTTTGTACTGTATCTGACTGTATGCAGTGAAGAGTCTTCTCCTTGATTCATATTGATTTCAATTTTTTCAGTTTCCTTGATGACATATTCGATCACAACTGCCTTGATAGCAATCATTCTCATTTCACCTGTGGAATTCCTATCTTTTATCTATGTTGGACCAACGATGTATGGAGATGTGGTGCTAAGATGCCCTGGAGGAATCCAAACTGAGCATCAGTGAGCATTGTATTGCTAGGTTTGTCAGGACTGTCAATGCATTGACAAAAATAGAAATTGCTGGAAAAGCTCAGCAGGTCCGGCAGCATCTGTGGAGAGAAATCAGAGTTAATATTTCGAGTCAAGTGACCCTTTCTCAGAATAGATTGCATTGCTTTGTACATAATTTGATAATCAATTTGATTGGATCGGTTTTGTCCTGCTTCTTGTGAACAGGACTGATCTGAGCAATTTTCCACATTGCCTGGCAGATGTCGATATTATAGCTGTACTAGCTCAGCTTGCCAAGGGGATGCGACTAGTTGTAAAGTACAACTAGTACTAGAGTCAGGATGTCATCAGGACTTTTTGTATTTGTTATAGTCAGTTCAGCTGCTCTTGGGGTTTCACAGACTGATATCTGCGAAGTTGGGAACTTCAAGGGGAGTCTGAAATAGATCATCCACTCAGCAATTCTGACTGAAAATGTTTGCAAATGCTCCAGCTTTACCACTTGAGATGATATGCATCAGCCCAGTAAATACCAGGACAACACTGTACTAATCAAATCCCTGAGATTGAGGTCATTCAGCTCATCAAGCCCATGCTGGAATTCTGCAACAACAATGACGCCAGTCTCATTCACAATTCTTTCTCACACTATAGTTATAATCATAGATGTAATTCAGTGAGTTTTATTGGATCATATACATTGTAAACTGAAATATGGTTGTTTTCTTCTCTCTTTAGACTACTTTTGAGCGAGAAGAGTGCACCAATAGATGCGTAAAGAAAATCATTAGGGAGTGCATTAAATTTTTTTGCAACACCAAGGTACTCATGCCTCTACAGCTCTATCGTTGCAAATCCATTTACATCAGAACAGATATGGAAATACCATAAAGGGGAATGGTCGATAGAACTAAAATTAATCCTTTGTAAATTGGCACAGAGAGTTAGAGAAAAGTTGCTGTTGTATTAGCTGCATGTTTTGTCAGTTTGAAGAGGACTAGATAACTCAATATGTTAAACCTTCTTATCTACCACAAACAAAAAATCTTTCCAGTCTACTGAGTACTGTAAGTTTGTTATTAGGATGTAGAGGACAGCTCAGACTGATTATTTTCCAGGTTCTGACTTGCTGGAGAATGATATGATTGGCTTTGAATCACTGCAGTCCTTGTGGTTGTGCTGTTCCCAGAAGCAGAAAAGGGAATAGCTCCAGGGCACTTGTAATTTAGCAGAGACAATATGGTAGCATTCACATAATGTTGTTGCTTATCTTCTGCAGTGGATGGGTCAAGGTAAACATGGAAGATTGCATGTTCTGCACTGTCTGCTTGGTATATACTGCAGCCAAAGTACACCATGGCCTGATGCTGAAGGGATGGGGATTGAGTTCAGTGACAGAGTAATTACGAAGTATTCAGTTCTAACCCAGATGGTGTTGAACTTCTTGAGTGCTGCAGCTACAACATATAGGTGAGTGGTAAATATTCCATCGCCCTCCTGACCTGAATCTTGTACATGATGGATGGATTTGGAGAGTTAGGAGATAAAGCACAGATCAGAGTACAAAGGCTCCTGTCAGGCTCTGTTAAGCACAATGCTGACATGAATGGTCCAGGTAAGCATTGATGGTGGCCAGCTTCATTTTCTGAAGGACATCAGAGAGCCAAATGGGTTTACGTTTGAGCCTACATCATGGGAGCTATCCACAACATAATATTATATTAGCTATTTTGAGAATAGCGTTATTAGGATTGCACAGGGGAATTTTATCCTGTATCTGCTCCACTTTACCTAAACCATAGCTGCTTGATTGGGAAGCATTAATTTCTTCCGCATTGATATCTCTTCTTAATACATTAGCCAATAAAAGTCGTACATAAAAATATCAAAGTTTCTAATATAAAAGGCTCTCTAATCTATCTATTCCACCAGTAGCAAGATTTATTGGCAGTGATACGGGTTATTGGCTAAAACTTTAAACTGGTTTACCTACAGTCCAAAAACATCCATGTGTTCTTAATGGAACTGGAGCCAGTTAGCTGTCCCAATGCCAATACGTCTGACTGCCGGTGAAATGGTAACAGGACAGATTATTAAGTCTACTTGCTTTCATGATTTCCATGTGTGTGTGGTTTTTAGTGAGTCTCCTGAAAAGAGCTTCATTTATATAATTGTTGACTGTGTGTCGGTGGTTATGTATGTGTGTGGGTTGACCAGTTCTTGTCAATAAAATAGCGTACAAGCGGATGATTAGAAGAAAGCAGAATTTAGTGGAAACAGACAAAAAAAAAAATCAGTGTTAAATCAATAGCTTTAATCATTGGAATGATCAGGAAAATGACTAAGTAAGTCAAAGCAGCACATCCAAAGGTTTTTAATGTCATAGAAAAGACCTTGTTCAAAACTTCTAGACTTAGCAGATTATTGAAGAATGAGGGAAAAAAGACACAAGTAATAGGATGTTGAGAATTGTGTTTTGTCATTTTCCTCTTCTCTCCATGCTTCATCAGCATGGGAGCATGGTGGCCTTATCCAGGTCAAGCACAAGGGAAATATTCCCACCTACAAAGTGTCTATCCAAATGAATTTCAGATGCAGGATAAGGATCGGCACTAGAATCTTTGTGGCTCACTATCATAGTTAACAGTGTGAAGGAATGATCCATACGTTTACACAAAGATACGTGTGGCTGTAAAAACCATGGACGAACAAAGATTGAAAGTGAATCTAGACAAGGAATAAATGGCTTCATGGCAGATGTCTGCTACTGTAGGCAAGAACAACATGATGCATTTGGACAGAGCTCTGCTAAGCATGAATACATCGTGCTGTGTTGCTCATTGCAAACCATAAAGAAAAAAGCCTAAAATTTGCGGCTCATGAATCATTGAAATTACATGACCTATTTCCTTCAGGTTGTTGCAAAAACGAATAGGATGTTAAGATGTATAGCCAAAATAATTAAATGTAAGACTAGAAATAAAATAATTTTTTAAGGTCATATTCCAACCACATCTAGAATACTTTGATCAGTTTTTAATCCCTTCCCATAATGTGGGATTTCAAGGGCCGGAAAAAAGACTTAGAGGGCTATTTGACTGATTCCTAGTTTAAAGATCCTTAATTATGAAGGATGCCTCTCCATCACCTTCGCAAGGATTGTTAACAACGGGCAGTATATCCTAGCCTTGCCAGTGATGCCTACCTCCTGTGAATGAATTAAAATAGGGACATTCTATTCTTGAAAAATAATTGACCTGCAGTTGATTTGATCCGAGGTCTTTGAAAAATAATAAGGGATTCAAATATCTCTATCTATCTAAATAGTTTGCTTGAACAGGGAGAAGAGGACTGGGAGCATCAGTAAACATTGTAAAACGAGTTACTTAAATGCTCGGATTCACTTCTCTTCACAGAGAATCATCAGCCATTGTAATGTTTCCTGCACGTGCAGCGAGTGTAGATTTGCAGCAAATGTTCGACATTTCTGCAAATGGAAACCACCTCAAGTTATGGGAGGTAAGCTCGTTAACATGACCGTGGTACAATTCACTACGGCCTTCTGGAGTCTGAAGATCCGCAGGAGTTGGGGATGGCTTTCCCAGAAATACCAACTGAATTAGGTGGAGGTATATTTCATCTGCTTCCTTTAAATGATTAAAGGGAGTACGTTTGAAGATGGGAATGGTTGCAATGGGCCTGATGGCATGGCTGGCTGTTGACTAGACAGTTAAAAGTATTTGTTGGCAGACGGCTGATCGAATCTGACAAATGTCATAAAAACCAAAAGAACCATGGATGCTGTAAATCAGGAACAAAAACAGAAGTTGCTGGAAAAGCTCAGCAGGTCTGGCAGCATCTGCGAAGGCAAAAAAAAAGTTAACGTTTCGGGTCTGATGACCCATCCCCAGAACTGATGGTGGCTGGAAAACCATCAGTTTATATGCAGAAAAAAGGGGAGGGGTATGGGGTGACAAATATCACTCTTCTGAACAAAATGGCAAGTGGAATTTGGATATAGTGGAATTTTGGTGCATTTGGGAAGTAAGTAATTTAAACCAAGGTCCAGCTGTAAGTAAATAAATAAATAATCAATTGGGGAATAATTAGATGCAAAAAGATTAAAACTAAATTGAGGATATCAATAATGAATGGATCCAAATTATATATAAACACAAGAATCTAGTATATGTAATAATTAGACAATAAATAGGAGTAAGGACACACAAAATTGAAAAGAAAAAGAAATGAGTTGCAATTCTGCAGTTTTTGAGCCACGTGGGATCTCCAGGAAGCTTGTGTCCAGCAGTAACTGTCATCAAATGGTTAAGTTCTTTGATAAAGAAATGGAGAAGTGTTGATCAGGGTAGTGTGGTTATACACAAGAACTTCCAAAAGGCATTTGACAAAGAATGAGAAGAGATGAGATGTGGAATGCAATTCCTGATAATTATGGTGGAAGCAGATTCAATAGTAACATTCAAAAATAAATTGGATAATTATATCTCTTCTTAAAAAAAAAAGGGCTGTGGAAAAAGAGCAGGATAATTGGATCAGATCAGGAAAAACTGGATAGCACAAATATAATGGGTTGAATGGCCACCTTCTGTGTTGTAGAATTCTGTGTTTCAATTTTTCATAGACATTGAAATTGTATGCTCCAATTATTAAAAGAAGCTTCAAATGTATCCATTCAAAACAAAATTAAAAACCTGTTGTGCAGTGTGGTTTTAATTTTATATTTACATTGAAAACATAAAGCACATAGTGCAGGACCACCAATATTGAAAAGAGTAGGAGAGGAGAAAATAAACTAAGCGGTTTGGGCTGTAACCAAATTTGAGTTTTAAAAGCCTGCGTATTATAGAAGGAAGAAAGGCTGAGGGATATGAGGAGTTCCAGTGTTCTGAGGTTCACAGAAAGAGGAACTTTCAATAAAAATCTGCACATATTTCAATATGGTAATGGGACAAGTGAGAAGATGAAGAAATTGGAGCTTATGAAGAACCAGAGAAATTCAGTGGATCAATGTACAGAGAAAAAATCCTAAAGTGTTGGATCTTAAGATTAAAGGGGGGATTTTCAAGATCATGAACAATATACAACTAATATGACATCAAATATACCTAAATAAGACCATAAGATGTAGGAGCAAAGTAGACTATTAGCTCCATCCAGCATCCTTCACCATTCAATGAGATCATGGCTGATCTGATAATCCTTAAGTCTACTTTTCTGGCTTATCCTAAAGTAGCAAGCATGAGTAGTAACAATATTATTTTTTTTTTAAAAAGAAACTGCTGAGGGATTTGTTGACTTAGTAAATTTCAAGCTCTAAATTTCCCTACTTCCTCTTCATCACAAAGTGGCCTATTTTTTTTTTTCTGATTAAGCCACACCACAGCACAAAATATAGTTTCCATACTTGGAAACAAACTAGACTCTGATTCAAGTTGACCTCAAGATTAGGTTGACCTCAAATGGAAAATACTCCATGTATATGCACAAACATACTTTGATGATATCCTTAGATAAATTTGGAGCCGGGGAAACAACTCTGACGCCTTGGTGGTGAAAGTCAGCTTTGGTGGTGGATCACAGCATAGTGGTTATGTTATTGGATTAGCACTCCACAGACTGAGATTAATGGTCCAGACACAAGTTCAAATACCACCATATCCATTGGACAATTTAACATTCAACTGATCAAATAAAATGTTAAATAAAAAGCTACCATTGTAATGGCAACCATAAAACTACTGAATTGTGTAATGCCCCTCTGATTCATCAATTTTTTTAGGGAAGGAAATTGACTACACCCCGATCCGGATTTGTCTATATGTGACTCAAGGCCCAAGCAGTGCAGTCTAATCTTAACTGCTTTCTGAAATGGCCAAGTGAGTCATACAGTTACATTCAAAAAGATGGCTGTCACCTTCTCAATGCTAATTGGGAACGAGTAATTAACATTGGCTTGCAGGGATGCCCACATCCTGAATGAATTAAAAGATAACAAAAAGGTGGTAATAAATCAGCAGCCTGTAAGTGTATTAGACACTGGATACTGACCACTGGTGGCTTGTAGTTGGGGTAACTTGCTGCCACCAAGCCTCAATTCTAGATATTTTCTAATCAACCTGTTATTACACACTTTTGAAGCAGATGGGGCTTGAACCCAGACCTTCTAGCTCAGAGGAAGGGTCACTACCACTGCACCACATGAACCCCTACTCCTTATTTCTGTTTTTTATAAACAAACCTAAAATCAAGTTCAATAGCCGATAATGGGACAACTAAGTCTAACAGTCTAATTATTGGTGGTAGAGGATAAACCACCAGGGTGTCTTAACAGTAAGAGGCACTTGTCTATATAACAAGATGTAGTTTGTTGCTTGATAGCAATAGGTAAAATTAACATTAACTAGTTCGGCATAATTACAACAGCAGGAGCCAGAAATGACACGTCAGTCTCCATCAGCACCTCATGCAAACCTGCCCTGAATCTCCACTCAAAGATGGTATTACACCATTAGTTTGGGTGGAGCTAATACAACTTTAACATTAATTCTTTCAGGACCTTACCTTACACAGTACCCCTTACACCTCACTTTATTTTCCTTTTCACCGGCATTGATGTCTTCACTAAGTGGAAGACGGTAGTGCTCCTTTCACTATTGTGCAGATTACGCCATAATATGTGCCTTGGTTACTGAATGGGATTGAATGGGATAAATTTGGAGACGGGGAAACAACTCTGACACCTTGGTGGTGAAAGTCAGCTTTGGTGGTGGATCACAGCATAGTGGTTATGTTATTGGATTAGCACTCCACAGACTGAGATTAATGGTCCAGACACAAGTTCAAATACCACCATATCAATTGGACAATTTAACATTCAACTGATCAAATAACATGTTAAATAAAAAGCTACCATTGTAATGGTAACCATAAAACTACTGAACTGTGTAACACCCCTCTGATTCATCAATTTTTTTAGGGAAGGAAATTGACTACACCCCTGATCCGGATTTGTCTATATGTGACTCAAGGCCCAAGCAGTGCAGCCTAATCTTAACTGCTTTCTGAAATGGCAGAATTTTAATCATTAATTGAACATGTACACTTAGGGCAGATTCAAATTATGCATAAAGTATCTCAACGTTAATATAACCATTTTCCTTGCACACACTCTGGTGGTGATGAAGAATTAAAGACAGATTTTGGGTCGCCAATTAAAAAAATGCTCTAAATATTGGCAATACTTTCCTTTCTTTTGTTGGACTGCTGGCCTCTAGCTTTCACTTCACTCTTACATCATTGCATACCATTCTTACATGCTGCATGAGGAAGTGACAGATAGGGTGCTAATTGCAATATCTGTGAGGGGCAAGGGGGAGAGGACCAGAGTTAATGTGTAACACATGGTGTTTCTGGCAACATGTGAAGATGATATTCAGTCATTGTGCTGAAGGTGCTACTTCAAATCCAGAATTAAAGACGATAGCAATAGTTTGGCTGCCTGTTTTGTAATTGAGCTTGATGAGCTGGCCTGAGGGAGAAGGAGAAGGAGAAGGATAAGGAGAAGGTCATGACGGAGAAAGACAGAGATGGAAAGGGAAGTCTGAGAAGCAGGTAATACCACACACAGAGACTGAGACCTAGGCTGTACTCACAGGAAACAGTTGCAGTAGGCCCCATGCTGAGATCAGTTCTTATGGCTTTTCTGGCATCTGTTTTATTTCAATCTTTCAAGGGGGAGAGAGAGAGGGGGTAAAGATTCAAATACACTTGGATATTAAAGACATATATGTAGGAAATATAACATCTTGAATTGTCATGGCAAGTCCCAACATGTGACAGCATTTGCTTAAGAAACTGCAGGTAAATTACATTAATGGCTAGTTAGGCTGTCCCAACTTAAAAAGCCTAGGGAGCTTTATATTCATGGGACCACCCAATCACACAAGCCAATGGTTTAAATTAAATAGGGTGCTGCCATGTAAAACTTATGTTATTAATTAAGTTGTGAATATTACATTGTAGAGTGTTATTAATTAGAAATGCAGGTTTCTGAATAGGTCTCTCGATGATTTACTAGTATGCTACTGCCACCATGCACACTAATTCTCACCATATTTGGTTATAACTTGCCTTTTCATCACCTAATTTGTACCTGGATTATTTATTCATGTACTACTGCAACACTGTGGTCTTTATTTTATCCATTTTGGGAACCTAGACATCATTAGCAAGGCAGAATTTATTGCCCATATGCCAGGATGATGTGGTGAACCTTCCTCGTGATTCACTGCAGTCTGTGTGATGGGCTGTTGTTAGGTACAGATTTCCAGGAATTTGGGTGCTGGAATTCAAGCATCAAACTGTATAGAAGTTAAACTAACAGAATATGTTTCTTGCAGGTACTAAAATGTGTTTTTTTTAAAAGTAGAACAAGTCCCTTCTTTTTATCCTAAGCAATTTTTAAAAATCAGCATGTGTAATAATGCATCTCTGTGAGAGGTAGGATTTAAAACTAGAGGAAGGGACGCAACCACAAAGACTTTATCAATGACCCCAAAGCATAGCCAGGTCGTCTGGATTATTAGTCCAGTGACACTTATGCCACCATTTACTCATCCTCCTTGCTTAATCGCCTCTTACATTGTCCAGGTTCCTAGTGGCTAATTGCATCAATTAAGGCAAAGTTAGGTGGAGGACATTGATTAGGTAGTTACTTGAGAGGACATATAAAGAGACACTTACTGTCACGGGAGTAGGTTGGACTCTGGAGGGAAACACCACTTAATGTCTGACTCTGAAAATAGATCTATTCTAAGACCATTTCCAGTCCCTTTCTTCATCCAAAGCTTTGGGAGGATAAGATATTGTCATATTCTTTGTTACCATGTAATGATCCTCCTCCGGTCTTTTGTTCATTGCTTTGTTTCCTCACTTGGGTTCCTAAATTTGAAGCTTAAATCTCCTAACCCGTCTATTTCCTGTTCCTTTTATTTACGTTCTGCTTTAGGCTGAGATCCATATTCTCTCTTTTCCATTCTTCCTGATTAAAATTCAGTTCTTCTATCTCCCTACCTTGTCTTACAGATGTCTTTAGTTACTCTCTTCTTCACATTGTAATTTTGTTTTCCTTGTGCATCTGCATTTTGCTCAGGCCTTTAATTACTTGGAAAACCGACACGGGTTTCTATTTCACGTCCGCTCTCCCCCATCCATCCATCTTCTATCAATCAGGGTACTACTTCCTTGTTTTCTCTGTCTGAGGTTCTGCTCGTTCTTCTGATCTTTTCACCCACAAACCACTTTTGCATCCTGCCTAGGCTTATTTTAACTATCCTTACTTATTGCAGGCCAAGGTTCCTTTTCCATTCGACATAGGCCTCCAGCTTCTTATTCTCTGTCTGCATTCTCCATACTCAATTTTCCAATTGCCTCAGCTTGGTCTTAAATTCCTTTCTTTGTTGTTACTAATTCTGAAATTCTGGCATGCACATCCAGGCTTAAGCACACTGATAACACTAGTTTTAAAAGGAATAGCACTGAGTGATACCACAGCATTGCTGAGTACAAGAACTTTGTTATTAAAAGCTTTTGAATATTTATTGGATTCATGCCATTCTGCCTTAGTTTTGTCATTTTTGTTTCTTTTGACCTTATTATAGTGGTTTATGGAATGTATCCAAGATGAATCCCATAATTGCCAATTAGAAGAAAACTAGACCTTATTATAGTTGAGCCAAAAAGATTCATGCTCTTCTCTCATGGCTCAGACGGTGAGTGTGGTATTGGCCTACAGAGACCAGATTCAGTCTCTGACCTCTACAGGGATAATTGATCTTAGTTAGGCTCCTACTTTCCTTTGCTATTTTCCATCCACCTGCTACCACTCAGCAACATGAACCGAAGACAGATCAGGATCAATGTTTTACCAATGAGATCTAATTGCACCTCATCATCACCTCTGTTACGATGTTGAGGTGCTGGTGTTGGACTGGGGTAGATAAGATGAGAAGTCACACAACACCAGGTTATAGTCCAACAGGTTTATTTGAAATCACAAGCTTTCGGAGTGCTGCTCCTTTGCAGCTTGAAGTCACCTGATGAAGGGTCAGCACTCCAAGCTTGTGATTTCAAATAAACCTGTTGGACTATAACTTGGTGTCATGTGACTTCTCACCTCTATGTTGCCAGACACTCAGTCCCAGATAACCCAAATTCCTTCAGTTAAATATTGAGAAGACTTAATCCACTGACTTGTACATCTGTCATAAAGCCCAGTTTCTATTCATTGATCCTAACCCTCTCCTTGATTATTGTTTCAGGGTGAACCATATTATTTGTAACGGTAGTTTCCTATTTGACTTGACTTTCCAAACCCATATCCTCTTCCTTAGGCTGCATATTTCCTCCCCTGGTATCCATGCGCCCTTCTGCCTTCCTGCTGTCAATACCCTCTTTTGAACTTTTGCAATTTCCAGAACAACTATTCCAATAGCCTCCTAGATACCTCCCACTATTTAGCCTTCAATGAACTCGAGCTCATCCAAATCACCACTGCCTAGATCATATCCCAAACTAAGTCCTGGTCAACCATCACACCCCTGCTTGCTAATTTACATCAACTCTCAGTTCAGATTGATGCATTCAAACCTCACCATGACCTTGTCCCTTCCTATCTTTGTAATAGCCTCTAGCTTCACAGTACTCTCAGAATTCCTCCAATCCTGCCATCCCCACTTCCTCTTCCCTATCACTGATAGCTCTGACTCAGCCATTCAGGCCCTAACCTCTGGCACGGCCCAAAACCTTTTCCTCTTCCTTTAAAAGGTCTTGCTTTAAAATGACCTCTTTGAGCAAGCTTTTAGTCATCTATCCCAATATCTCCTACATAGGCTCTCCTAGCCTTGCTTGACTGCGTGGAGTTTGCACATTCTCCCCATGTCTGCATGGGTTTCTTCCAGGTGCTCCATTTTTCCTCCCACAGTCCAAAGATGCGCAGGTTCGGTCGATTGGCCATGCTAAATTGCCTGTAGTGTCCAAGGATGTGCAGGCTAGGTGGGTTAGCCATGATAAGTGTGGGGTTATAGGGATAGGGTCCAGGGCTAAGCCTGAGTCGGATGCTCTTCAGAGGTCAGTGCAGACTCTAGGGGCTGAAGGGCCTGTTTCTGCACTAGGGATTCTATGAACATTTAACCTGAATACATTCCTGTTAATCCCTTTGAGATGTTTTGTTACATTACAGTTGCTTAAGATGCGAGTTATTCATTTGGTTCAGGTGACCCAGCCAGAAAGAGAGAAAAAGGCAACCAATGTTTGGTCAGGTTGGTGAAGATAATATCAGGCTCAGCAGTGATACCAAAATTACAAAGATGCTTGAAAGCCTGTTGATGCTGTAACATTACAGCACAGCTTCAGCCGCCATTATCCTGAAAGGGAGAAAAATTAGCAACCTGTACCTGCTATCCAAAACATACACACTTCAAATAACGTAGCATTTAATTGCCACAAATCTCCATCCAATTTATTTTATATAGAGCTTCAACTGCTGATTTTAATAAAAGTGAGACAAATGGATGATGCATAAAAGGTTAGAAAAAACTTAAGAGGCGTTGAGATAAATCAAAAGTCAGGCTAGGCCATGTCAATGTTTGGTATTGTAGGAGAAAATGATAGATTATAGGACAATAGCTGAGAGTTCGAGAGCTGAGAGTTCGAGATCCCAGAGTAGATAAAATGATTTTAAATAGGGAACAGGGCAATGAGTCTTAATTGCAATAGTGAAGCCACAAAAAGCAGGAGAAGCATATAGGAAAAGTGTATATGAAGATGATAAGAACGACGAGAACAAATCAAAAACTTAAATGCAAAATCCAAATCAAGGATTATCTTGTGTTTCTTATAACTGAGCAAAATGATAATTATCACCAATCCACTGTGAAATGACATCTGCAGGTTGCAATCACTTTGTAGGAAATCTGATCTCATTATTATTTTAGTTAAAAAATCCTGAACAATGACAAACTGTGGGAGAAAGATTTGTCAATTGTCTTTTTCTGTCCCAGATTTACAGAATTTCTGACAAACGTGTAACTTCTTGGCAAACCAGGTGTCTAATTCCAATAAAAAGGTACCAAATGTAATTAGAGATAAGGTGACTTTGGGCCCCGGTGTTTTTCCAAAAAAAAAAAGGTTACAAACATTGGGAAGATATTGTTACTATGATTTTGTCTAGAATAGGATGCAACATCTTAAACTTCATTAGCACTCAATTTAGACTATTATTTGTACAATTAGTGAAAGATTTATATTTTCACTTAACTGAAATTATAGTATATATCAATTTGAAACAAGGGAAATATCAAATACCACTTGATCTCCTATGGTTTGCATACAGAAAACCAAAGAAAATCATCTTTCATCTTATTTTTGATTTGTTCAATGGAATGTCACTGTGTGGATGTCAGCAGATGTCACTGGCAAAGCCAGCATTAATTGCCTTTCCCTGAAAACTGTACAACTACATCAAATCAGCGAACATCCCCATTATTAAACTTGGGAGGAGCAGGTTATTGACGAAGCAGCTGAAAAACATCCTGGAGGAATGCCTTGGAGAAGAGGAGTATTTGCGGCACAATGGTAGCATCCATACTTTTGAGCGAGGTGCTGCTTCAGAGCCATGTCACATCTCTGTATAGGTTGATTAGAAAATATCTGCCCTGAGGAAAAAAAAGGTCCCATTGCATAGTGGTAGTGTCCCAGGAGGCTTGGGTTCAGTCCCACTTGCTCCAGGTATGACATAACACACTTGTACAGGTTAATTTACATATATCTACAAGTAGTAAACTATAGAGGTCTTACAGTGCAGTAGCACTGTCTTTATTTCTGGCCTCAAAGGCCTAGGCTCACATTCCACCTGCTCCCACTTGCTCCAGAGGTGGGTAATAACACCTCCAGAGATAGGAGGAACTGCAGATGCTGGAAAATCTGAGATAACAAGGTGTAGAGCTGGATGAACACAGCAGGCCAAGCAGCAGAGGAGCAGGAAGGCTGACATTTCGGGCCTAGACCTTTCTTC
>NC_063341.1:52681368-52703874 GCF_021869965.1 Rhincodon typus | reverse complement strand
CGAAACGGCAGCCTTCCTGCTCCTCTGATGCTGCTTGGCCTGCTGTGTTCATCCAGCTCTACACCTTGTTATCTCTTAATAACACCTCCAAACAGGTTGATTAGAAAAATAGGTAAAATAAGAAAAGAGAACAACGAGAAATAAATTACAGTGCAACATTAGAAGAAGTTAGGACAGTGATTAACTCCTTCCTTGCTTTCTGATTGAATAAGTTCCTTAATGCATGTTTGAACCACCTATAAGCCAAAGGCTCAGGATAAATCTTGTTGTGCTTAGTTAATTAATTGTCAAAATAATGACGAGATGCCAAATGAAATGGAGAATAGATCTTAAAATCTAAATACAGAACTCCTTGAAAGTAGGTTGAAAAACCCATAAAAAGGTCAATATCAAGTGTTTTAAAAACAGGAGGATAAAATACAAGAGTGAAGACAATTGATATATCTGTAGAAGGCATTGGTTAAAGTATTGTGTGCAACTTTGGATTCCTTCTTAAACTGGACAATAAAGTATAAAAATTGTAAAGTATAGCTTTTGAGTGCTAACAAATAAAAAAAAATCTAGAGTTCTTGAAACAAAAGCAGACTCAGCCCTCTTGTGGTGTCCCCGCCCCTGGACACAGAGGCCTGGGTTCAAGTCCCACCTGCTCCAGTGATGTATAAATTACATCTCCGAACAAGTCAATTAGAAAAATAGGTTAAATAAAAAAAAGTCTCTGCTGTTCTGCTTCTCCCTCTTTAGCATCAGTCTCCCTAATTTTTGATATTGCCTTCACTCCTGTCCCCATCTTATTCATCCTTCTTTTTAGGTGGTTGAAAGGTGGGATAGGGAAACGTATAGCCACCAATAACTGATTAGCTGGTTTCTCACTTTAGCCAAAATGTTATCCTTTACTTTGTCATCAAATAATTGAGAAACTTCAAGACTTATGGGGGGACTGCAATATTCCATATAAGCATTTGGATTATGGGAATGAAATACATAATTAAATCTATACATTGCACAGTCTTATTGTGAAGTATGCATTAAGTTTATTGAAACTATTTTTTAGACAGTAGAGATTTTAATCCAAATACAGGGGTAAAGCCTTTCAGAAAGGAAAACAGGGCCACCAGGTGGCCGTACAGTACAATTACATAGTAACATGTTTCTAATAGCAATCTATGGAAACGTTGATGAAGTGGAAAAAATTTGACAGAAAAATGTATTAAAGGGATTTGTTACTAGGAGGTAAACTTCAGTAGTTGGAAGTATCTCCCCCCTTCCCATCTTTAAACTTTTCTAAAACCAGTTTTCTTTGATCTTGACTTTGGTCTCCAATGCTTTCAATGCCCAATCCTACCTCTTCCGCGCTCCAGTTTTGCCTCACTGTGACAAGCTACTTTTAAGAGATCATTTTTGAACAGACAAAACTATTCATGTTAAGCAACTCTTCCAGCAAGGTAATACATTTTCAACTCTGTGCTGCAGTACTATCAAATATATTCAATGAACAATGGCCATTTGATTTTTGTGAACACAAGTCCAAGATTAAGTTATTGCCGATAGTCTCTAATCTGTATGCCATTCCATGGAGGTTACAATCTGCAAATAGACATTTTAAACTACAGGCCTACCACTCAAACCACCCTGCTGGTCCCTGCAACACCTAGTCCATTAATAAAGCACAGTAGTGTCTCCATTAGTTATTTTCCTTTGTTTTTGTGTTTTTGAAACAATACAGATTGAGGTTGTTGACTTGTTCGCCAAGCTAGCTGCTTGTAGTTTGGACGTTTCGTCACCAAGCTAGGTATCATCAGTGCGGCCTCTGATGAAGTGATGTTGTTCTACTCCGCTTAGTTTTTATATGAAATTCATATATAAGCAGAGTAGAACAACAGCACTTCATCGGAGGCCGCACTGATGATGTTATCTAGCATGGTGATGAAATATCTGTACGATAACTAGACAGCTCGGCGAGCAAGTCAACAACCTCACCCACAACCCGAGCTACAAATCTTTGCGAGAGCCTCATACAGAATGGCATGGCTACATAAACAGAATGTGGTACCCAGTTGAATCGGAGGAGACAGTGGCACACTGGTAATGTCACTGGTTCCAGTAATCCAGATTTGGTTTGAATCTCACCATAGAAGATGAAACTTAAACTCAATAAAAATAAGGAATAAAAAAACCCAGCGTAATGATGGTTTATTAACTATCAGAAAAATCCATCTCATTCACTAGTGTCCTTTAGGGATGAAAATCTGCAATCTTTACCTGATATGGCCAATATGTGACTCCAGACTCATACCAAAGTGGTTGACTCAAATGCCCTTTGGGCAATAAATTCTGCTAAAGCCCATGTCCCATGAACAAAGACAAAAAAAGCCCATATTATACAGTGCACTGATTGAAGAGTAATTGTGTGCTTAGGGTGGTGCAAACAGGGATGGGCAATAAATGCTAGCCAGCCAGCGATGCCCACGTCCCAGGAGCGGACAAAAAAAGTGTTGAATTTCACATCCTCATTACTGGTAGTACTCGGTCACTTGCTGTTAAAGCTATCACCTACCCTTAACTTTAATTACGGAACTGATGATGGCAAATTAATCTCAGCTAAACAGGGGACAGAGAATGGAAGATGTAGCAATTTCATCAGCTTCCCAATGTATGACTGGTATTAGCACAATTAGTGTAGTATCATGTTTACAAATGGTTAGAAGAGTCACACATTGTCCCTACATCTTAATTAATACCTGTAAGTATGCCAACAGGAAAATACACCATTCATGTGCAATCAAATGCTTGTTTACCTGGGGTCTGCTATGCTTTCATTTTAAAGTCAAACGATCATACATCCACAATTTGACAAAAAAAAGACATCTACAGAAAGTGCCTCAGATCATAGTCGTCACATCAGCTATAACCATTGAATATATGTCAGGATATCTTGGATTTTTACTTCACAGAAAGGTTTGGGAAGATTTGCATTTAAATGGCAGATTTTTGGAAGTATATTCATTCAATTTTAAAAAAGCATTGAAACAAAGTGCTTAGAACATGAATGGGCCACATTGTTTCTGAAACAATAAACAAATTCAAATTGTTAATTAGTCTCTCTAGTCAAGAAGCTCACCCATGTGATCCTAGGTCATTGGCAGGAGTTGTTTGACATTCATTGGCCTTCTACTCAGATTGTGAATACAGCGAAATAAAAATGGGAGACCAAAACTCTTACTTGCATATTTTGCTAAAAAGCAAAAAACTACAGGGAGATTTCCACCGTGTTTAGAAGGTTGAGGATAGTTTGAAGTTATTTTGTTTCAAAAGCAAGATAATCCACTGCTGACGAAGTTTCACTGTTGATTGAATTAATTGCAATTGGAACAATGTATGTTTGCATTATACTTTCAAAATTCTTGCTTTGTACACTCAACTGGTATGAGACTGTGGAATGAGGTTAAGTCCAGTTCCTACTGTTCACTAGTATAGCAGTCACCCCAGGTTCAGATAAAGGTCTTGGGGTTATGAGCCATGGGCAGCAGCAGAAACTGGTGAACTTTCAGTGGATGGTAAAAGAGCTAAAACCTTGGGGAAAAACAGTTGATCACAAGCAGATTCTTTGGGCAGAAAACTGGTGTTTTCTTTAAATACAAAGGAAAATGGCAATGGAATACTTCCTCATTTATTCCATTCTCTGGTTACATTGATTATTAAATATAAAAATGGTAGACTCCTATAATAGCCACAGAGGAGGCCAGCACAAGACCATAAGGAGTGTAAATATGAGCAGAGGAATTGCCCTCATTACTCCACTATTTTGCATAAACCCACAGCACAAAATATACCATAATTTGGATGCTTGAATATAAAAGTAAATTGGTAATTCTAAATGGGTCAAGGTAAAGAGTACTGTTTCACAGGATTGGATTTTTAAAAATTAAAAACTTATTGTCAGCAAACAATTCAAAATTCAGACAACGCAAGATCCCAAACTCCATTCCGCAAGTCTACTGATCAGACTAAACATCTTTGCAGTCTCCCAAAAATATAACCAAGTTAGTGAGAGTAAATTTGAACAGTTTGTTCTGTGGGCTTACATCATAATGATCAATACTGCCTTATTTATCAAAAACACTGAATTCTCAAAACTCAACCGCAGGATTTTTTTTTGAAATTAAGTTTTATTATGTAAACTTAATTTATCCTATAATATTGACAAAATATTTCACATCTTAACTGTTTCAATACAGTATTAATCAACATAAATTACACATTTTACTCATGTCTATTGAAGTGATTGCATGTAGGCAGAAAGATGAAGTGTATAAACTAGGAAGTCAGCTTCAACTAGGTTTTAAATAGCTAGGAAAAGTTAGAGATATAAACCTCATATTGAATCTCACATACCCATCCAATAGATCCTCACTGGTATTACCTGTTGGGCAACACCTATTTTGGCAGAAAGTATCGGCCAAAGCTGTCATCATTTCCACTTTTGTGTAATCTACTCTCCTGTGATAACGAGTAGTCCGACAGCAGAGACTGCCATTGCAGCATTCAATCTACTGGCTTATCTGAGAAATAGCAAAATTTGGGGATGGGGAGTGGGCGGGTGTTTGTCGATAATGCCTCAATTCTGTGCTTCCAGTAAGGTAGCTCCTCTCAAAGGGAGTTGTAGTCAGATTACACTATGGCACTTGCCGAAGTTCTTCAACTTGTGGTCCCTTTAAACACAAGTCCTTCCTGGAGGCACCAGATCAGTTTATGTTAGCTTGAACACAATCTATAATTCAAAGTTTCGGCAAATTTTCCCCATCAAGCTGCCAAGACACCCCAAACAATAAACTGGATGATTGTTCAAAATTATTTAGAATACACTTAATTCATAATGTTTCTAAACTCTGGATACACATTGTACCATGTTTTTCATGATCTGGGATTAATATTTAAGAAACAAAAATGACTTCACTATAGGTATAGGCCATATGTTTAGCAACCTGCATCAAACTGCACCGTGATGATGTGACAGAAACAGATCCAAATTAAAAGCTAAATTTAATCTTCCAGCTCTCTGAATATGAAAAAAATCACTTCAATACAAGAAAATTTCTGATATTTTGCAGCCGTTTCATTACAGCCAAAAGGTGTGCTGGCATACAACTATAAGGATCTATTCAAATATGGACCAAGTTTTGTAGCAATCTTGCCAATTCATTAGTTACGTGTGAAGTAGGTCAGTCAGGGTGATACTTGCAGTGTGTTATGGACCAGAGTTAACAAAATTAAATAGACATTTCCCCCCAAGAGTGTAGTATTGCATCTGTTATGCTTTATTTTTTACCCAAGCAACGTACTGTATTACATTTGTCATCTCTACTACAATTATGTACAGATTTGGTCTCCTTACCCATGGAAGGTTATACTTGTCCCAAGGGGAATTCCAGGAAGGTTAATATGCAGATTCCTGGGGATAGGACATTATCCTAGGAGATATTTAGTGGACTGTGCACATATTCCCCAAAGTTTAATCTGGCATGGTAATCTTCTTGAAACAGAAGTTCTTAAAGGGATTTCAGGGTATGTGCTTCAAACATTTTTCCCCTTAGTGGAGTTTAGAACCAGAAGTCACAGTGTCAGAATAAAGGTTTAGGAATGAGATGAGGAGGAACTTTTCCCTCAAATAGGAATCTTTGGAATTCTCTACTCCAGAGACCTGCAGATCCTCAGTCATACAGTTCATTCTGAACTGAGATTGTTAGATTTAGGATGAAATGGGAATCAAGGGGTTTGGGGATGAAGCAAGGTGATAAAGAAAAGGTTCAATTCCTATTTCTTATGTGACTGCACATCAAATATAACTTATACATGTGCATCTAAAATACCACTTTTCTTTCTTTAGGCATAGCCAAGAACTTTGCGTGGAATCTTAAGTACATGGAATATATAACAGCATTAAGACTACATTGTGGTTGGAAATTTGACTACAAGTATAGACCCTTCCAGGTGAATTTGCAAGTTAGCCAATTATGAGGGTGCTCCAAGGTTGCTAGGAGAAGCAGACAATACGATCATTAGTACAAACTTTTGCCAATACAAAAGGTGCTGCAGCGATCAGGTGAAAGAATTACATGATGACACTTGCAGCTGGTTTTATTATGCAACTTACATAAAAGCCCTATTCATCCGAGAAAAATGAATGACTAGCAAAATGCAGGATTTCAACTCTGTCAGTTCCATGCCATGCTGACTACCGTCATTTATCTCTGAGTATCACCGGAGGCAGTGGGGGTAAGAGGAAGAAATGCAGTCCTCAGAGGAGCAGGACACTGAGGAAGCAGTCACATGATTCCTGCACACCCTTCATCAGCGCAGATACACTCACCTTTGTGGGTCCAGCTTCAAGGCGAGGAGCAGCCCACATGAAATGGATAGATACTGAAGGCAGAGATAGCTGTGGAATGGCTCCTTCAGAGTTCTGAGGAAACACTGAGGCTATTCCCATCTAGGCACAGGTGTTGAGTTGGGTATAATACAAAGCTGGTAACTGTTAAACTGGCAAAGGAAATATATGACGATCTGCCAGAATTCCCAAAGACAGTGTGTTCCCTAGTACTGAAGTAGGAGAAGTCCATCACAAGCATCAGTGTCATTATGTCTCTGGAGTCCAGCACCACGTCTAGTAAAACGGTGCCAACCTTGTGGAGACTCAGTAAATTCAAACCATTATGTTCAATTTTATTTTGTGGAAAGGCTTGGCTTGCGTCTAGACTTTAGAGAATATTTTTTCTCTGGTCTAAGCCAAAGCAACGTTCTCAAGCCACACAACCATACAGGTCTAAATTTTTTTTTTAAACAATTGCCAAGATAGGAGGACTTCATGAGGTCACGTGGCGACACCACTTTTTGAAGACATGTGGAATAAATCTGAGAACTTACAGTTCTGATAGGATTGAGGGAATCAACTAGTCTCGGAATTACAGTAGGGACAGAAACAGTTAAAAAAAGTACTTGAATTTAAAGGAATGAGCATTTACATAGATAACACAAATCTAAAACAGCTATAAGTGGGCCATAATCAGTTTCCACAACTGCATCTTGTTTGATTCTAGACAGATGATGTCTGGTTGTCACTCCTCCCAGGGTACCATATCAGTGTCTATTGCCACACAGTTGTACGATGCGTAACGTAACTTCTCTTCACAAAGCTTTGCACTACAAATAAAACAGATTTGAAACAGTTCAGAAGATACTTGTACATTTATGCAACTGTATGCAAATGTATATCCTTTAATTGTCATTACAGAGGCCAATATGGAAGCTCTGGTGGTTCATCGATACTACAGTTAATCACATCATAACTGCACTTTCTTACTGAACAAAGACAAGCAACAAACAAAGGAATGTGTGGCTTGGGGGAAGTTAAAGGAGAAGTGAGGGAGTATTCAAGGAAAACCAAACGGGAATATCGTATTTCCACTAAATTCCACCCCCCAACTGGACAGTACAAGAAATTTTACTTGCAAGGTGCCCCTTACATATAGAAAAAAGGTCCAAAGACCATTTTAGGTCACATACTGGAAAAGTAATTAACTCACTGAAAAATCCATGGCAAACTACTCCAGTGCTGGAATTTTTCCAGTAGAATTTGAAATTTTTTATTTCTTTTAATTGATTTTTGGTCTGATTTTGTACTTACCACTGCTAAGGAATTGAACAATTTATTCTTTGGCTACAATCAGAAGAGCAACCCTGACTTGAACAATGCAATTTTTTCCATTTCCCACATTAACCAACCCTGCTGCATGGCTAAGTATAATGCTGAGTTAGGGATTGTCCTGCAAATCTATGACCACTTGGATCTGGATTGAGGCCAGTCAATATATGTTACAGAAGGCCCTTTGAGCAAGCTGCATGGGGAATATTTTCAGATCCTTCTTAGCTTCTGCTACAAAAGTGAGTGATGAATAGATACTATAGAACACATTATAACAATCAGTTTGCTCAAAATTTGAACAGTATGGCTCAGTTTTACAAACTTTCACTACATTTACCCTATGCTGCAATAAATGCATCAATGCAGTTTGTTTAATGAGCTGAATGTGATCACATGGACATGATCATATGCAGATGATTTTACTGTCAATTTATGTATCTGGACAACTAGAATTAAATTAATTCGACAGTCATCCATTTCTAACATGCCGTCCCCAAAAAAGTGACAAAATATAAAGGGTAAACAATACATTTTCACATAGAGTTTACTGAGTCCATCCACAAAGTTGAGGAAGCTTAAAATTACCCTGTGGGATATTAAGATCCAGAGGTTTAATGCATCTACATATAATTACTTAACATATTCACTAAAATATCAGAAAATAATTTAAGTTGACTGTAATGCAACAGAAAATTAATGGCATTTAAGATCAAAGTAATTATTTGCTTCATGTACTAACAAGGCTCCATGTAAAGAATCCAAAGCATCTAAAATCAACATCTTACTTACATAATAAATACAAAACAATCTATCACTATTCTGTCACTAACGTTTTAGTTAAAATCACATCCCTACTCACAAAGCATACCAAGGATACCTTGGGTGGAGAGGCATTTATTCTTCGTAAACTCTGCAAAGTTAAAACCAAGTTGCACTAATGCTAAACCTGGACTACGAGGTGCTAAGAAGGGACAAATTGACTCAAATAATGGTAAGTTAAACCATTTCATCCAGATCAGGCCTTGATGCTGAATTTAGGCTCAGTTATAAATGCAGCTATAGCATTGCACCAACTCGAGTAGAACTATAGCTGCAGCACAAAGTCGATAAATTTCCACAGCAGTAATTATCCCTTCACTTACTGAATTCAACATTCAGCCACTTTTTAAAAGGTCAGCATTATTTTAAACTTAAAATCAAAATAGAATAGAATGCAATTTTCAAAACATTATATGGTGAGTTTATCCGAATCTCCTCAGTTTTTTTTCTGAATATTATGAAAATGATAGGTTCCATAAAATATTTTAGACAGATAAAAAAAGTTGGGAAAATTAATTCTATGACTTAGATCGGTACAAGCACACAGATAAGATTTATAGAAATAATCCACCAAATAGTAACATATATAGGATTAAACTAAACTAACTTTGAGATGGAGCTAGACTATGCTATGTGAAAATAGGATGTTCTTTTTTGGAGATTAAATGATTTACCTCCTTTTTTTAAAATATATCCACGCTGTGAGAATATATAGCTTATTCAATAACTGGCCCATTATGAGCTGTGTGAAAGGGACCTAAAAAGTGACAGTTCCTTCAATATTCTCTCGAAGGAATGCAGCTTGCAGGATTGCCAATGCAACTTTACAAATGAAAAAGCAGCGGTTAATTATTTGCATCCGGAGCTCCTTCAGGGCAGGATATGAAACACTGGTGTCCTCCACCACCATCTAGTGGTCAAAGATAGGACATTGTATATGGAACTTCTCATCCAGAAAATCTGTGTAACGGACTTTTCTGCACCTGTCATCAACAATTAAACTTAAAGCAGGGAATTTTGGAGCTTCTTCTAGTGCCACTCTAATTCTTTGTTTTCTTCAACTCCTATCTCATGAAGCAAAAAGTTCCATACAAAGCAGCCACTGACAGCTGAAATTTGCTTCTTACTTTTACCTAAAATAAGGGTTAATTCAGCCTACATCTCCATAAGTCTCAGTAAACTGCTGAATGAAGTACAAAAAGGTGGAGAGTTCAGGATCTAGCAATTCAAGGCTGCCATTTCCATGGCACCTGAGGTTGCTCTGAAGTCTTCTTTGGTGAAGACATTAAACCTATGCTCTGCCTGCCCTCGGAGGTAAAATGTAAAACATCTCAAAACACTAAGATTCTTAACTCCTGACCCTGAAGCAAAAAGTAACTCTTTTCCTGACTCTGCAACGCTTGGCCACACAAGTCAGGGGTGCAATGGAATACTTTGTAGTTGCCTGCATGAGTGCAGCTCCACAAAACAGAAGTTTGACACCATCTGGGTCAAAGCAGCCTGCTTGATTATTTGTGGATGTACTGCCATTTAGTCCCTCCGCCACTGATGCTCAATAGCAGTAAGGAGCATCATCTACAAGATGTACTGCAGAAATTCACCAAGGCTCATAGACAGCATCTTGCAAACCCACGAGCACTACCAACTAGGAAAGCAAGGCCAACAGCAATATGGGAACACCAGAAATGGTGGCACAGTAGCTCAGTGGTTAGCACTGCTGCCTCACAGCGCCAGGGACCTGGGTTCGAATCCACCCTCGGGTGACTGTCTGTGTGGAGTTTGCACATTCTTCCTATGTCTGTGTGGGTTTCCTCTGGGTGCTCCAGTTTCCTCCCCCAGTCCAAAGATGTGCAGAGTAGGTGGATTGACCATGCTGAATTGCCCTTGGTCCAGGGATGTTTGGGTTAGACATGGGAAATGCAGGGGTAGGGGAGTGGGATGCTTTTCAAAAGGGTGGTGTGGACTTGTTGGGCCGAATGGCCTGTTTCCACACCATAGGGATTCTATGATGATCGCTATGACCAGAAGCACAAGTTCTCCTCAAAATCACTCACCATCTTGACAACCTGTTCAATATTTCACTCAACCAGTGTTGTATGATCACATTGAATGGTCTACTCCTGCTCATATTCTCTACGTTTCTTGGATTGACTGAATAAATGGGTGCAAATTTTTCTAAAAGAGCAAAGTAGGCCAACCGCAGATTTGATATTCCTTAACATCATAGAAGTTTTAGATAAAGCAAATAAAAAGAAACAGTTTCCTATGGTTGAACGTACAATAGCAGATGGCATAGATTTAAGCTGATTGTGTCTTGGGTTCCCTTGCCACTGACTAGTTTAGGGTTTGAAACACATTTCCCTACAAGGTTGTGGAAGCAGATCCAATGCTAGGTTTCAAATAGGAATCAGATAAATACTTGAAGGGGGAGAAGAGGGAATGAGTGAGTGGAGGAGATCAACTGGACTGTGTTTTGAAAGATCTAGCAGAGATGTTATGGACCAAGTGGCCTTCTTCTATGCTATATATTCTACAACTTTGATCAGGGGATGACAAGTTCAGTACATAATAATATATGACTACATTACCCCATAGAATTACACCTTAGAGGAGAAATGGAACATGTTTCTATGATAAAGGCATCATGTAAATACAAGAGAGATAGTAAGAACTGCCAATGCTGGAGTCAGAGATAACACAGTGTGGAGCTGGAGGAGTACAGCCGGCCAGTCATCATCAGAGGAGCAGGAAAATTGACGTTTCGGGCTAGGACCCTTCTTCAGAAATGCCGAGGTAGGGAGTTCTGAAATAAATACAGAGAGGAGGGATGGGGCTGGGGAAGGTAGGTGGGATGGTGATAGGTGAGTGTAGGTAGGAAGTAGTGGGGAATAGGTCAGTGAGGTGGAAGAAGCAGATAGGTGGAAGAGAAGATGGACAGGTTGTGTCAGGTCAAGGAGGTGGGGATGAGAGGGAGCGTTGGTCATGGGATGAGGCCGGGGTGGGGAGTTTTTGAAACTGGTAAAATCCACATGGAGACCATTTGGGTTGTAGGCTCCTGAGGCGGAATATGAGGTGCTGCTCCTCCAGTTTCCAGGTGGCAGCTTTATTCTTGCAGCCAAACTATCCATCTATCTAGGTTCATACATGAACTTGGACCACTTGAAACAGATTTCAGAGTCTTATGCTGTTTATGAAGTCATGATGTGATGATTCACATACAGACAGAAGAAAAGCTTGAAAAAATTGCAACGATTCCCTCAATGACGTACTGGTTTATGGCACCACTGAATATGGTGTTATTTTAAGGTATCTAACTTCATAAGATACAGCAGATAGAGTGCTACAATTGACTTCAACAACTTCTGGAAATGACAAAGAGAGCAGCCTAGGCTCATGAACACTTACTCTGACATATGTATAGGCATATATGGGCCTCGAGAGAGAAATAGTTTGGGTATAGCTGTGATGTACTGAACACTAGCTGACACTGCTGGATCAGTGATAATGTGACCAGTGAAATAATGCACAAGATACCGACATTATCCATTAAAATCCAAGACTGTCATCTCTGGTAAAGGAAAAAAAAAGTAAAAAAATCAGGAATAGAAACTTTTGATTAAAAAAAAAGCAACAAACCTGGAATAGTTTGGCAGAAAAAGTGTACTGGAGCATGTGGAAGACTCTGGGAGGGCATCTGTTTTCTCTGAGCTGTCAAAGAAATAGTAGTAATTTCTATAAAAATTAAATATTACAAATGTTAAAAATATTACTATATAACATATAACTTAGGCAACTTAGTTCATTTTTGATGTAACATCTAGATAAACTCAATAAACACAAGTGGTGTTAATATCGCTGACTAGGGACAGAATTACCATGTATATTAAATGATTACATGGAATACCAAGATAAGTCCATTTCTCTCCCTTACACCCCAACACTCATACACAAACCCAGTCACTTTTCAGATCTGTTTTAGCTGGGTTAACGAGAGGTAGATGAAGACTCAGAGTTTTACCTTTGTGAATTGAAGATCATAGAATCCCGACAGTGAAGAAGCAGGCCATTCGGCCCGTCAAGTCCACATGGACCCGCTGAACACCAACCCACTCAGACCCATTACCCCCCTACCCTATCTTTGTAACCCTGCATTTCTCATGGCTAATCCACCTAGCCTGCACATCCCTGGACACTATGGGGCAATTTAGCATTATGACATACTCCACAGGCAGGACAATAAAGCAAGGACTTCTTTCAAAAAAATCGTTCACGAGTTGTGGGCATCACTGGCTATGCCAGCACTTATTGGCAATCTCAAATTGCTGTCGAGAAGGTGGTGAGCTGTATTCTGAAAATGCAGTGGTTCACTGGGGGTGGGGTACAGGTGCATTGACAGTATTATTAGGGAGTCCCAGGATTTTAACCCAGATAAAAGTGAATAAATGGCACCATAGTACCAAATCAGGATAGCGTGGTGGTGGTGCCAAGCTGTAGTGTTTCTGTGAATCTACTGCCCTTGTCCTGTAGTGGTTGAATGAAAAAGTGGGAAATACTGAAAACACACAACTTAAGTCAACAGATGAGAAAGGGAAACAAAAAACAGTTCTGAAGAGTCACATCAGATTTGAAACGATAATTTTATTGGTCTCCCCACAGATTCTGCCAGACCTACTAAGTTTCTCCAACACTTTTTATTTTAGGTTAAATTAACAAATGAGACTTGAACTAATACAATCCAAATCTTGAATCAGCATCCTGCTATCCCATCACTTTCACCCTCTTCAGAGTATCCTTGTGCCTCTTTTCATTTTGGCTCGATAGCCGAGAAGTGCAGCCAGTCTCCTCTAGTTACGGCATCACCCGAAAGCCCCCCAAGTTGGCAATAGTGAGATCAGCAATTTGCACCTTGATAAACTGACAGTGTAAATCACAACAGTGCTTCTCTGGAAAGATTTTCATTTTGTCATCATAGATTTTTAATTTGTTTCCACTTGAATGTAGGACGTTGATAGCACTCTACGAGCTCAATTTGAAGCACCCAGGGCAAATCACCATCTAATAATCTAAAGCACTTACCCTGACTTGTCTGGGTAGATGAATATAGGAGCGGGCAGACGGCTTCTACCTGTAACAAACCTTAAGAATCGACTGCGATCCTCTGAAAGACAAATCAGAGAGGAAACGCAAAGAAGAAGCATCTCCTGTCTTTCTCCACAATTGCCAAAAAGACTTTAATCTTTATACCACTACAGTTAAAAGCAAGTAGCAATGAGCAGTTTAGTAGAACAGGCCATTTGTGCATGCAAGACAATGACTACTAACAATACAAATCACAATTTTATACTTGAGTTGTATTAAAACTGAGAATAAATGTGCTCAATTGATTCAAGTTGGTCTGGATGTGATTGTCAAGTGCACGGTTTACTTAGGGCACATGCAGACAAAAATCCAACAAGGCTTTAAATGAGGGGAAAAAAATATCATTTTTACATCTTCAAACAGACAGAGCAATTTAATGTCTAACTGAAATGTCAGCACCCCCGAGAATGCAACACATCCTCTCATTGCACTGCAATGACAGTCTCGACAATGCGCTCAAATTTCTGAATAGGATACTCAAATCCCAGAGGCACAATATCCATGTTATCTATTATCGGCCAGTAATTATTATTAATTATATTTTTAAGGTGCATTAATTTCACTGTAATTCAACGTGCTCTTATTGTAGCATTTCAGAGATAACAAAAGTGCTACAATGTCATTTAGCTGTCACACACAGTGATAGCCACTTGGTCTATGATCAATGTCAACCTTATGTGAGACATTACGAATTGTATCCATTATATTGTTTTAATGATAAAATTCCCTCTAATCTTCAATCTAGGAAACATATAGGTATTACTCACGTTACAGACACTAGAACCAGTTGGTTTAACCAGCTCACAAGTAATAGTGAATGAGGCTACTTACCATTAGTGAAATTTGTGAGTGCTTCCCAAAAATATTTGACTCTGGTATCAGATTGTTCCAAATCTTCAAAGCGAGCTAAACAAAGAGAAGATAAGAAAGAAACTACTGCACAAGTCTGAACTACTGTGTGTCTTGGACAAATAATTCTACATTAATACTATTTAATCAAAGTTTAAGTGTCTCTATAGCTATGTTAGCAGGATTAAGAGGGTATATGGGCAATCGGGATTACTTCAATTGAGGCTTTAGTTTCAGTAGAAATAATCCTGGATGCTCATAAGTTATCATCATGGTTAAGTCAGACATATATTTACACATGCCCTGCTAAATTAGCAGTTCTGTTTCATACAGCCTTGGTTTTCATAGAATGACATTTCCTGAATTTAAGAGACATGGATAAACGTTAAGATTTGTGGTGTCCCAGAGTGCGAGAGAATGAGAGAGAACGAGAGACAGGAAATCATCTTTTCTCTTATATTTTGTCACCCAAGATGTTCCTGCTGTGATCTGTACCATCTTTGCAAGTACAAAGTAGAGGCCTGGCATCTGAGTTCATGCATAGAAATATAACTCATGGGGAAAGAAAGTCTGTTTTCTAGTAGATATTTAAAGAGCAGCAACATCAAAGAATTGGGAGAAATTCACGTCAAGGGATGTTGTATTGGGATATCTAAAATACAAAATATGGATAGCAGTTTTTAAAAGCTTCAGTATCAATACTGCAGCACGCAGTGCAAAAGAATCAAACATATTTTCATAGAGTGAACATATTTGAATTAAATACCTACTGGAATTTGAAAAGAAACAAAAAATGTATCAATTATATCAAGTTAAGCGCATTTTTTTTGCTTTTTTGAAAAAAAAAGCACACTTATATCCCTCTTCCTACCTCAGGAGTTTCCTTTAAACATTTTTTTTGTTGTTTAGAAGTCGTAGTACATTTTATTCCTAATAGCTGATGCAAAACAAAATGCTTCTCAAAAACATACAAATAAATTCCACGCAACATATTGAAGGTAAGTGCAGATAACCATCACTGACTAAATTGCTCAATCATGTGCAGACTATGGAAAATCTACTACTCAAATGATAAGTTACCCAGGCTTTCTGCGCTTCTAGCTGGAGCCCAGGTCACAACTACAAGGCTTCTTCACTGGCAAAGATCACTTATGGTAATATTGATTAACACGTAGGAAAGGGGAGATGGAAGTTGCCCGATAATTACAATATTGAAACAAGAGATGCTCCTTCCTAAGCAGAAATCTTAAGGTGTGTTCTAGTCTCTGCAACAATCGCATTTGAACTTCTCGGTGACTTAATTAGGTAGGAAGGAAAACTGTACTGGGAGAAGAAAGAGATCTCATCATTATTTCTAGGACACCACTGCCTCCATATTCTCCTCCGGATTTGGAAATATTTCAGGCTTCCTTCATTATTGATCAGTCAAAAACTTGGAACTAACTCCCTACTTAAACAATTCATGGGAGTACCTTCATTTCATTAAATCATTGGACGATTGGAACCAGGGCCAGGTAGATTCCATCGACTAGGAGATCTTTGATTGGGGTTGTTAACCTGGGCCAATCCGGGAGCTCCGGTTGTCAGGTATAAACAGGAGATTCAGAAGGTCTCCTCAGTCTGGGGACTGGCGTTGAACTGGGTGGCCAGAGCTCCTGTACTGTGCACATGTAAATAAAGAGTGACCTGGTGACAGGATACTGGCTGCAAGAGTGATGAACGTTGGACAATAAATGATGCCTTTTAAATAATGCCCATTTATGAGAATTTTTTTAAAAAAATATGGCATGGATGGTAAATTCAGAATTACCTGCAGCCTGGGCCATTTATCTCTCACGCTGAATGGTCTGTAAACCATAAAAATGCAAAACAAAACTTTTTAAGAAGTTGCCACAACAAAGGCATTTTTGTACTTACTTAAACGTTTGAGAGCTTCCACTGTAATTTCAGGATCACCACAGACTCTCTTTTCGAGCTCCTGCCAGGTCAGGAGGTCAAGCACCGCTTGGGGAATCACTTTCAGTAGACCAGCTCTCATTGCTTGAATCTGAGGCAGGTGAAAAAAAATATAAGCCAAAAGGCACTGGTCCCTTGAGACTGTAAGTAGACTGTGCACATCTGGATGCAAAAACAAGGCCAAATATTTTGAAAGGAGATTTTCATTTGGTTAAAGCTGCAATAGTTTTGTCATCTAGTGAAGGCTTTCCTATGCAAAAGGTAGAATTAAAATTAAACAGTGCATCAAACTAGGGCAAGTTTTGTATATCTGCCATCAATATCACAGATTTAACTGGCTTCCTAGTGAAGCATTTCAGCCCACTGTGTCTGCACTAGCTCTGAAAATTCAGTCCAAGCATAAAGCTCCTGCCTTTTTCCTATAATACAACACATTAACCATAGTTAAATAATCATCCAAGACTCTCTTGAATGTTTCAATTGAATTTGTCTCCACCACACTTTAAGGAACTGTGTTCCAAACCCAGAACAAAAAGATTTTCTACCCTCACGTATGCCTACTTTGCTTCAAAACTGGGCTATCTGGTTCTTAGTCTTTATGAGTGGGAACTGCTTGTGCCTATCAAGTTGGTCAAGACTGCTCATAATTTTGAAATCTTCTATCTGATCTCGCTTAGCTTTCTTCTCTTCAAAGATAACAGAACACAACGTCTCCAATATGTCTTCATAACTGAAGGTTTCCATCTCTGGAACCACTCTTGTAGACTTCTTCTGCTCTAATTCCAATGTGTTCACATCCTATCTGAAATATGTGCTTGTCAAAACCACAGACAATACACTAGCTGAGGTCTAACTAATGACCTATACAGGTTCAGCATAATCTCCCTGCTCTTGTACTCTATGCCTTATAACCACTGATTTCTCCATCTGTTCTGCCACTTTTAACAACTTATGCAAGTATACGTCCAGGTCTCTCTGCTTCTGCACACATTTTAGAATAACACTTTCTAAAAAAAAAAAAAAACTGCCTCTCCATGTACTTTGCCCAAAGTATATTAAGCTCACATTGAACTTCATCTGCCACCTATTCACTCACTCCAACTTGTCAACATCCTTCTACACTGTCCTCCTTATAGTTCATAACACTCCTAAGTTTTGCATCATCCGTAAGTTAAGATCTAGACGGTTTACATATACCAAAAAAAAAATGAGGGACCCAATCTGACCCCTGGGGAACTCCACTAACAACCTTCCTCCAGTCCCAAAAAAATACCCATTAACCATTACTGTGTTTCCTCACCACCAGGCAATTTTGTATCACTTTGCTAATGTACCTTTTATTCTTTGAGCAATCACATTCCTCAAGTCTATTGTGTGGCACTTTATTGAACCCCTATTGGAAGTCTACATAGATCACACCAACAGCATTCTCACTATCAATGCTCTGCTGCATCTTCAAAAAAAAAAAAAAAAACTCCAGCAACACCAACAGCAAAGCAAATAAAGGTATACACGCCATCTTTAATCAATTCACATTTGTCCATGAAACTATTAATTCTTTCCCACATAACCGTTCTTGAAGTTTCCCTACTAATGAAGTTAACTCCAGTTATAGCCTGTTAGCAATAGACTAGGATGTCTGCCTGCTCTTTGATTTGGAAAATGGTGTACATGATACTTATCAATAAAACTACAAACAAAGTTTACTCATTTTTTTCAGCACTAAATCCTCTCACTACCTCCTCCTCCTGTTTTTCTATTTTCTCTGCAATGTTTGACTCTATAGAGTCATAGAGATATACAGCAAAGAAACAGATCCTTTGGACCAACTCGTCCACACTGACCAGATATCCTGAATTAATCTAGTCCCACTTGTCAACATTTGGCCCATATCCCTCTAAACCCTTCCTATTCATACACCCATCCAGATGCCTTTTAGATGTTGTAATTACACCTGCCTTCATCACTTCCTCTGGCAGCTCGTTCCATACATGCACCACCTGCAGAAAAAGTTGCCCCATAGGTCCCTTTTAATTCTTTCCCTTATCATCTTAAACCTATGCCCTCTTGTTTTGGACTCCCTCACCCCAGGGAAAAGGCCTTGTCTATTCACCCTATCCATGCTCATGATTTTATAAACCTCTATAAAGGTCACTCTTCAGCCTCCAATGCTCCAGGGAAAATAGCCCCAGCCTATTCAGCCTCTCCCTATAGCTCAAACCCTCCAACCCTGGCAATATCCTTGTAAATCTTTTCAGAACCCTTTCAATAGTTACCTGGTCTTTGTTTTCTTCCAGTTTTGCTTTTTGAACCAGTTGAATGAACTCCTTCCGATCCTCATATTGGACAACAGTGTTGCTGCCATCAGGTTTCAGGTCCACAACAGAGTGATCACTAAGTACAGTGGTGTAAGTGAGATCATTCCCAAATTTGAATTCAAATGTCTCCTTGTCCATGCTTTCCATCGCTTCCAGCAGTTTCACCTGCACAGAAAGAAAGGGACTAGCCTCAGTGTTTCAAAGCTTGTACACAATGTTACTTCAATTAAATGCACAGATACTCTAGAAGGAATACCGCACCTCACTGAAACCTTATTACAATTTTACTAAGATCAATAATCTGTAGTTTACTGCATTTTGTTTTGACCCTGCAGTTGAGCGGTACTCCAGCTAACTAGAGCTATATGGATGTACATTTTGCACTGCCTTCCTCTGTCCCCAACATTGCACATTCCATCTCCTTCTCTGCTGCCTTTTTCCCCCCAACATCCACCCCCAAGCCCGATCTGCACTCCTGTCCACTTCCCCAACATCCTCCTGCTCCCCACCTAGTCACCACCGTTCTGCATTACATCCCCTTTCCCATACACCCCAGCATCCTCATTCCCCTTCCTCTCCTCCCCCCCCACACCCTCACCCCCATCCAACCAGAGGTCCTCTGCTCCTTCAGTTATTTCTTGTTTCCTTCTCTTCCCCCATGTTTTTTCCTATTTCTTTTCCCCTTTTTGGCATTTTTCCACTCTTGGTGTCCACTTTCATCATGGTGGGGCCTGGCCTGGTCCCGCGGTGACTCTCAGTCTGGTTGCTTGGAGGATCATGGCGGTGTCTTGGCTCGGTGAGCGAATGGATCCTGCTTGGGCATGTTCTCAAGGCACTGGGCGGGGGGGGGGGGGGGGGGGGGGGGGGGGGCGTGAGGAGGAGAAGACAGCAGTTCCAGCAGCGGCGATGGTATCGGCAGCAGTAGCCTCAAGAACAGACAGCTGCGGTCTCACCGGACAGCAAGAGAAGCGGAGAACTCAAAGACTTTGAACTTATTCTTTTATTTTCCGAGTTTAAACTACAAAAGACTTTAACGTACCCCACCAACCTCCAGATTCAATGCATTATCCTCCGCCACTTCCGCCACCTGCAATCTGACCCCACTACCAAGGACATTCTTCCCTCCCCACCCTTATCTGCCTTCCGGAGGGACTGCTCTCTCTGCGACTCTCTCGTCTCTCTCTGTCAACCGCAGGAAGTGCTACACCTGCCCCTACACCTGCCCCCTCACCCCCAAGAAAACCTTCCACATTAAATAGATGTTCACTTGCACATCTGCTAATGTGGTATACTGTATCCGCTGTTCCCAATGTGGCCTCCCCTACATCGGGAAACCAAGCGGAGGCTTGGAGACCGCTTTGTGGAGCACCTACACTCGGTTTGTGACAAACGACTACACCTCCCAGTCGCGAATGACTTCAACTCCCCCTCACACTCCTTGGACGACATGTCCATCCTGGGCCTCCTCCAGCACCACAACAATGCCATCCAAAGGCTGGAGGAACAGCACCTCATATTTCGCTTGGGAACCCTGCAGCCCAATGGTCTCAATATGGACTTCACAAGCTTCAAAATCTCCCCACACCCGACCTCATCCCAAGACCAGCCCAGCTTGTCCCCACCTCCTTGACCTGCCCATCTTTTCTCCCACCTATCCGCTCCACCCACCTCGCTGACCAAACCCCACCGCCACTTCCTACCTACTAGCCTCATCCCGCCTCCATGACCTGTCCGTCTTCCCTCCCACCTACCCTCCCGTCCCTCCCAACTGACCAACGCCCATCCCAATTCCCTACCTACACTCACCTTTACTGGCTCCATACCGCATCCTTGACCTGTCTGTCTTCTCTCCATCCACCTTCCATCATCGCCTCCCCGTTTCTCTATTTATTTCAGAGTCCCCTTCCCCTACCCCATTTCTGAAGAAGGGTCCTGACCCGAAACGTCAGTTTTTATGCTCCTCTGATGCTGCCTGGCCTGCTGTGTTCATCCAGCTCTACACCTTGTTATCTCAAGACTCCAGCATCTGCAGTTCCTACTATCTCTTAATGTAAACTATCACCTGTTTCTTTATTTTTCTACTATTCTATGAAGTAATGCTTAACGTTTTAACTCTCATTTTTCTTACCACTTTGTACCTATATCTAGGTACCTCATTACCTAAGATGGTGCCATGTGTGGTGACATTAGATACTTTTCACTCTACACCTGTATTTGAGCTCACGTGACAATAAAATCTGAAATCAAAAATCACCAGGCTGAGCAGGCTGCAAGTACATATTCCTACCAGGTAGCAGCATATTTTGCAGGTAGTATACAATACACTGACAGTATAAAGGAATCCAAGTTTAAAAAGGAAAGTGCTGAAGAGGCTCATGTGCTCTTTCCTACTGTTCTTGAATGGACAAGTATTACAGATGTGAAACAGACTTTGGGGAGCAGGGAGCAGTGGTTGGGGGGAGGAGGAGAATAGGAAATTAGAATAAGAAATGGAAGAAATTAATTAGGTAAATTTTTAGGTAGCTTTTGATGAAAAACTCACAGCAGACAGTTTTGTTGTTTTTAAAATAGTTGCAGTTCCGAGGAAGGGTCACTGGGCCCAAAACGTTAACTCGGATTTTTTCTTTACAGATGCTGTCAGATCTGGTGAGCATTTCCAGCAACTTCTGTTTTTGTTGTTTTTATATCTTGCTCTATCCTCCTCGAGCTCCCAGGTTCACAGTACAACTCCAATTCCTTCATACCCTATCCAATCATTCAAACTGCTAGAAGTCCATCACTTCTTTTTTCAAGCAGCAGATACTAAAATACTACAGAAACTGTCAAAAAAATCAGTCCAGAAAAGAGTAAAGTGTTCAACCGGTAGAGACCGCAGGAGAGAAAATAAATGACTCACAGCAGCAATGACCCGGCAATGTTTAGAACCCAACATCCGAACATTAAAAAAAAGGCTCCTGAATAAATATGGACTTTGGAGGGACAGCAGCACTGACGTACCAGAATGATACCAGTTACTTATTTGTCTTCTCCCTCAAGATTTTAATTTATTCATTTCGTGGGATGCGTGCATCACCAGCTGGCCAGCATTTCTTGCCCGTGTCTAGTTGCCCTTGAGAAGGTTCATGCTGAGCTGCCTTCTTGAACTGTTGCAGTCCACCTGCTGTGGTTGACCCACAATGCCATTAGGGAGGGAATTCCAGGATTTTGACTCAGCGACAGTGAAGGAACAGCGATATATTTCCAAGTCAGGATGGTGAGTGGCTCGAAGGGGAACTTAAAGGTGGTCTTAGGAGGGCCTTAGGGCTCTCCGCTTCTTCCTGGAGCAAAGACCTGAACCATCCCCACCCACCACCACCACCCTCCTCCGCTTGTCCTCACCCTCAACAACTTCTCTTTCAACTCCTCTCATTTTCTTCAGGTAAGAGGGGTTGCCATGGGTACCCGCATGGGCCCTAGTTATGCCTGTCTCTTCGTGGGGTACATGGAATGTTCCTTGTTCCAGTCCTATTCTGGCCCCCACCCACAACTCTTTCTCCGAAACATCAATGATATCATTGGTGCTGCTTCCCTTTCTCGTCGAGAATTGGAAAACTTCATCAATTTCGCCTCCAATTTCCACCCTGCCCTCACTTTCACCTGGTCTATCTCTGACTCCTCCCTTCCCTTCCTCGACATTTCTATTTCCATTTCTGGGGATAGACTGGCCACTAACATCCATTACAAACC
>NC_063341.1:52625041-52681268 GCF_021869965.1 Rhincodon typus | reverse complement strand
CTTCCCTCACTTTCACCTGGTCTATCTCTGACTCCTCCCTTCCCTTCCTCGACATTTCTATTTCCATTTCTGGGGATAGACTGGCCACTAACATCCATTACAAACCCACTGACTCCCACAGCTACCTGGGCTATACATCCTCACACCCCACTTCCTGTAAAGACTCCATTCCATTCTCTCAGTTCCTCCGTCTCCGTCGCATATGTTCAGATGAGGCCAACTTCGGCAAGGGAGCCTCCGAAACGTCCACATTCTTCCTCAACCGAGGATTCCCCAGCTCCGTTGTCGACAGGGCCCTCAATCGGGTCCAACTCATTTCCCGCACTTCTGCCCTCACCCCTTCTCTTCCCTCCCACAACAGCGATAGGATTCCCCTTATCCTCTTCTACCATCCCATCAGCATCCACATCCAGAAGATCATCAGACACCATTTCCGCCACCTCCAGCAAAATGCCACCACCAGACACATATTCCACTCCCCTCACTTGTCCGCCTTCCGCAGGGACCATTCCCTCCGGGACACCATGGTCCATACTTCCTTCACCCCCAGCACCTCCCCACAGCCCTACGGCACCTTCCCCTGTAACCGGCGAAGGTGCAACACCTGCGCATTTAACTCCTCCCTCCCCAGTATCCAAGGGCCCAAACATACCTTCCAGGTGAAGCAACACTTCACCTGCACTTCCAAGAATCTAGTCTACTGCATTCGCTGCTCATAATGTGGTCTCCTCTACATTGGGGAAACGAAGCATAGACTTGGCGACCGCTTCGTAGAACATCTACGTTCTGCTCGCAAAAAAGACCCTGAACTACCTGTTGCTTGCCACTTCAATGCACCACCTTGCTCCCTGGCCAACATCTGTGTCTCCGGCTTGCTACAGTGTTCCAGTGAAGCCCAGCGCAAGCTGGAGGAACAACACCTCATTTTCCGCTTGGGGACTCTACAGCCCTCCAGACTCAAAATTGAGTTCAATAATTTTAGGGCCTAAACTCTCCCATGTCCCAGCCCCCCACCCCACACACCAGGCCTTGTTACCACATAGCCTGCCATTACACATCCCCTGTTGTTAGTCACTAACAGTCCCCATTAACAACTATTCACCCTCCCAGCCTGATCGTTAGCAACTCCTTTGTCTGTCCAACTGTCTCTTTCTCTCTCTTTGGGCTCTATCCTATCGTTTACTCCCTACCCAACACACCTCCCTATTTTCTGCATATAAACTGACGTTTTCCCAGCCACCATCAGTTCTGAGGAAGGGTCACCGGACCCGAAACGTTAACTCTGTTTTCTCCTCCACATTTGCTGCCAGATCTGCCAAGCTTTTCCAGCAACTTTGTTTTTGAACTTAAAAGGTGGTGGTATTCCCATACATCTGCTGGCCTTGTCCTTCTAGATGGAAATGGTCATGGGTTTGAAAGGTGTTGTCCGGGGATCTTTGGTGAATTTTTGCCGTTCATCTTGTAGATAGTACACTCTGCTGCTACTGAACGTGAATGGAGGGGGGAGTGGATGCTTGTGGACGTAGTGCCAATCAAGCAGGCTGCTTTGTCATGGATGATGTCAAGCTTCGAGCGTTGTTGGGGCTGCACTCATCCAGGCAAGTGGGGACTATTCAATCACACTCCTGACTTGTGCCTTGTAGATGGTGGGCAGGCTTTGAGGAGTCAGGAGGCGAGTTACTCGCTACAGTATTCCTTGCCTCTAAACTGCTCTTGAAGCCACTGCGTTTGTGTGGGGAATCCAGTGAGTTTCTGATCAATTATAACTCCCAGGATGTTGATAGTGGGAGATTCAGTGATGGTAACACCTTAAAATTTCTGACCAACCCTTTCATCACCTGTACTAATATTTGCTTATGTGGTTTAGTGTCAAGTTTTGTCCTATCATGTACCCATATAAAAGATCTAAGGTGCTTCAATTGGGACATAGATAAATGCAATATTTAAACTTGGGGGCATAGGTTTACAGTGAGAGGGGCAAGATTTAAAAAGGGACCTAGGGGCAACTTTTTCACACAGATGGTGGTGCGTGTATGGAATGAGCTGCCAGAGGAAGTGGTGGAAGCTGGTACAATTACAACATTTAAAAAGCATCTGGACAGGTATATGAATAGGAAGGGTTTAGAGGGATATGGGCCAAATGCTGGCAAGTGGCAAAAAGGTTTATTTCGGATATCTGTTTGGCATGGACAAGTTGGACTGAGGGGTCTGTTTCCATGCTATACGTCGCTAGGACTCGAAGTTGCTGATTTGACAGTCCAATTTTTTTTTTTTTTTTTTTACACCAGTTACCGCAAACAGATGGGAAAAGTTAAGATCTTTACACGTCAAGATTTAAACCAAAGTTTTCGAGATGAAGGGCTGTTTATTACCTCATCTTTTCATCCGAACCCACATAACTAGTACCGCTGAACTGCAGTGAATGTCATGAGCTAAAGTAGAATGTTGCAGGAATAAGACTGGCTTCACACAAGTAAAGTTCTAACAGATGGCATTCATTGTATTGTTGACAATTGTCATTTGAGAGTGTTTAGAAGTATTTACAAAATATCTACAACTCACCAAGACAGAGTCCACGGCAGGAAAGTCTTTAGACCATCTCACTTCCTCTCCTGCTAGTTGTTTCCATATAATTCCAGGAAGAGCCAGCACCTGGCAAACATGCATACATTTCTTATTAGGCTTGAAAACACTCAAGTTAAAAAGATGGATTGTGCATATTCCTTCTGTTATGATCCTGGCTGATGTTACAAGACAAGTCAGATCCCAGACTGAAATATGGCTTAGTAGGTCAAATTTTGTTTTGTTGTTACTTAACAAGGTGGTCTTTCAGTGACAGACAAGCATGCAATGTTACAAATTTAACTATAAAACAGGACATAATTGCTCAAAATAAGTGATAAAATAGAACAACCAAAGCCATTTACATACAATAATTTGAAAAATTTTAGAAGTAAAACATTCCATAAATGAATTAATAAATGATATCTCAACAAGCCTTTACAACAGAATCATACAGTCAGAAAGTTCACAAGTGTACATCTAAAAATTTACAATACAATATAGCACAGGAACAGGCCCCTCAGCCCACCAAGTCTGGGCTGATTCCTTATCCTTATTTAGACCTGCTACTTATTGCTCACGCGCGGTATCTATCCCTCTGCACCTCACACTCGTGTGTGTATAAAGATACACCTTAAATGTTGTTAATGTGCTTGCTTCCACCACCTCCACTGGCAATGCGTTCCAGGCACCCCCACCATCTGTGTGAAAAACTTTCTCCTTCTCACCTTGAATCTGTGCTCTCTTGTAGTTGACCTTTCCACTCTGGGAAAAAGTCTGTCTATCCACCCTACCTATGCCTCAAAGTTTTGTAGACCTCTATCAGGTTGCCCCTCAGCCTCAGTCTTTCTAGTGAAAACAATCTGAGTTGGTCTGACCTCTCCTCATACCCAAAACCCTTCAGACCAGGCAATGTCCCGATAAACCTTCTTCGTACCCTCTCCAAAGCATCCACGTCAGTTTAACAGTGTGGTGACCAGAGCTGCACACAATATTTCAAATGTGGCCTAACTAAAGTTTTGTACAGCTGTAATATAATATGCAAACTTGTATATTCGATGCCCCAGCCAACGAAGGCAAGCATGCTATACGCCTTCTTGTCCATTTTATCTACCTGTGTTGCCACTTTCAAGTATCTGTGGACCTGTACACCCAGATCCTTCTGTATGTCAATGCTCCTAAGGGTTCTGCCATTTACTTATTCACATCCGAATTCGATCTTCCAAAATGGATCACCTCGCATTCGTCTGGATTAAACTCCATCTGCCATTTCTCTGCCCAAATCTGCAATCTATGTCCTGCTGTATCCTTTGACAATCCTCCTCACTATCTACAATTCTGCCAATTTTGGTGTCTTCCGCAAACTTACTAATCAGACCACCTAAAATTTTCCTCCAGATCATATATATTACAAACAACAAAGGTCCTAGCACTAATCCCTGCAGGACACCACTAGTTATTGATCTCCATTCCAACAAGCACATTTCCACTGCTACCCTCTGTCTTCTATTACCAATCCAGTTTTGTATCCATCTAGCCAGCTCACTCCTGATCCCATGAGACTTTAGCTTTTGTACCAGCCTGCCACGAGTCCAAAGTCCATGCAGATAACATCCACTGCCCTTCCCTCATCAATTGTTCTTGTCACTTCCTCAAAAAAACTCAATCAAGTCGGTCAGACGTGACCTTCCCCACACAAACGCTTAAAACTTCTTAAATGTTCTAAGTGCTTCTGCCTCTACTACCTTTTCCACCACACTTCTTATAAACTTTCTGCACCTTACTTTAAAATCTATCCCTCCGAGTGCCCTTCAATTTTATACATCTCAATCACATGCCCTCCGAACCTCCTTTGTTCGAAGGAAAGCAACCCCAATCTGTCCAATCTCTCTTCATTATAAACACACCAGCCCAGCCAACATCCTGGTAAATCTCCTCTGCACCCACCCCACTGCTATCACGTTCCTTCTGTAATATGGATTCCAGAACTGCACACAATACTCTAGCTGTGGCCTAACCAATGTTTCATACAATTCCAGCATTATGTCCCAATTCTTAAACTCTATGCCTTGACTACTATAAGTGTACCATATGCCTTCCCAACCACTATATCCACATGTCCTGATACTATACGGGATCGGAGTACATGCAAACCAAGGTCCCTGTGATTTTTGGTGCTCCCCAGAGTCCTACTGTTCATCACGTATTCCCTTGCCTTGTTTGACTTGCCAAAGTGTATCATCTCACATTTATCTGACTCAAATTCCGTTTGACACTGATCAGTCTGTCTATATCCTCTCGTAATCGAAGGCGATCTTCCTCACTACGTACCACCCCACCAATTTTTGTATCATATGCGAACTTACTGACCAATCCTTCTACTTTCAAGTGCTCAAACACCAGAGGGAATTCCTTTCTCTGTCACATCTATCAGTTTGACTAACTGTGGTTTTCAATTGGAGACAGTAAGGACTGAGGATGTTAGAAGCTAGAGTCAATAAATGTGGAGCTGGAAAAGCACAGCAGGTCAGACAGCTTCCGAGGAGTAGGCCGAAACTCTGTCAGGACTTAATTCTTGGCTTAATAGACTCTTCTTTGTGTAGTCACACAACAGAGCTTCAAATTTCTCATTTTCAAATAATGCCTTCAGGGTTTAACAAAATACTTCCAAAGAACTTTTAAACTAAACTCATGTACTGAGGTGACCTATTTCTAATTTTTCAGAATTGATTTGTTGCTCCAGGAGCACCATGTTTCTATATCTAACTTCAATCAGGACTTCTGTGAACTGAAATCAAAAGCTTTCAAACCGGTGTTTGGATCCCCTCCATTTAAAAAAAAAATCCTGATTCTTTCAACTGAAAGCAGGCTAATGCTTCTACATTTACTTGTAAAACTCTTCCAATGCAAACAAATTTCTATTCGCAATCCAGGAAGACACACTCTCTCTCTCACACACACATACTGCGCTTTCTTTAAGAAAAAAGGCTCCAGAAATACTGAATCAACTTCCCATTAAGCACCCGATAGACTGTATAAACTTTGACTCCCTTGCCCAATAAGAAACATCTACCTCAGCCTTAAAAATACTTAACACTGAAAACTCTGCCTCAGGAGGCGATGGAGGCAAAGTCACAAACCCCTCAGAAAAAAAACTCTCACTTCTGTCAAGAAAGCTTGACACCCTAATTTTAAAAGTGTCCCTTAGCATTAGGCTTACGAATAAAAGGAAAGAAAGATTCTTTCCACATTTACTTTGTCAAGACTGTTCAGGATTAAGTCACCCTTCATTCCTCTAAACTTCAGTAAAAACATGCCCAGCATGACCAATCTACACACATTACAGGCATCAGTCCATTTAACCTCCTCTAAACTGCCCGCAAATCATTTAGATCCTTCCTTAAATGAGGAGAACAAAACTGCACCCACTGTTTGGGATGTGGTCTCATCAATGCTCTGTATTTCTGAAGATTAACTGCCTTACTTTTATGCTTAATTCCTCTTGTGATCAAGGATAGTATCCCATTAGCCTTTGTGATTATGTGCTGTACTTACAACATCTTTTGGTAACACATGCATAGATAGAGTAAATAGCAAAGGTGTTTTTCCCCAGCATAGCAGAGTCCAAAACTAGACAGCATAGGTTTAAGGCGAGAAGGGAAAGATTTAAAAGGGACCTAAGGCGCAACTTTTTCCACACAGAGGGTGGTGCGTGTTTGGAACAAATTGCCAGAGGGAATGGAGGCGGCTGGTACAATTATAAAACATTTAAAAGGCATCTGGACGGGTATATAAATAGGAAGGGATATGGGCCAAATACTGGCAAATGGAACAAGATTAATTTAGGATATCTGGTCGGCATGGACAAGTTGGACCAAAGGGTCTGTTTCCACACTGTACAGCTCTGCGACTCTACGACATGAACTGGAACATAAATCCCTCTATACCTTGGAATTTTACAGTTGCTCTCCATTTAAGTAATAGTCTGCTTTTTAATCCATCCTATCAAAGCGAGTAACTTCACCTTTTCCTACATTATACAACCAATCTCATCTCCAAACTCCGAGAAGTAGGACTCTGCTCCCCCCCTCTCCAGAACTGGATCTTCAACTTCCTGACCTGCAGTCTGCAGTCAGTAAGGATAGGCGACAACATTTCCCATGCTCGGCCCCTTACTATATACTTTGTACATTCACAACTGTTTGGCCAAATTCAGCTTTAACTCCATTTACAAATTGCTGATGACACCACTGCAGTGGGTCAGACTCGAACAATGATGAGACAGATTACAGGATAGATAGTTTAGTGGCATGGTGTGAAGACAACAATCTCTCACTCAGTGTCAGCAAAACAAAGGAGCTGGTCATCAACTTCAGGAAGCAGTGTGGAGGACACACCTCTCTCTGGATCAAACGTGCCGAGGTGGAAGTGGTCGAGAACTTCAAGTTCCTAGAAGTAAATACAATCTGTCCTGGTCCACCTACGTTGACGCTACATCAAGAAAGCACACTCAATTCTCTATTTCCTCAGAAGTCTAAGGAAACTCGGCACGTCCACAACGACACTGACCAAATTTGATAGATGCACCATATAAAGCATCCCATCCGGTTGCATCACAGATTAGTATGGCAACTGCTCTGCCCAAGACTGCAAGAAATTAGAGAGTTGTGAACGGAGGCCAGTCCATTGTGAAAAACCAGCCTTCCTTCCACTGACTCAGTCTACACTTCCCGTTGCCTCAGGAAAGCAATCAACGTAATCAAGGACACCTTTGACCCTGGTTATACTCTCTTCCATCAGGCAGAAGATACAATAGTTTGAAAACACGTACCAATATATTAATAACATCTTCTTCCCCGATGTTATCAGACTTATGAACAGACCTCTCATATTAGAGTTGACCTTTCTCTGTACATTCTATCTAGCTGTAACAGTATAGTCTGCATTCTGTTCAGTTACCCTGTTGTACTTGTGTAAGGTATGATTTGTCTAGTTAGCACTCAAAACAATACTTTTCACTTTATCTCGGTATATGTGGCAATAATAGATCAAATTAAATCTGACAGATTTTTTGCTCATTCACTCAATATATTTATATCCATCTGCAAACCCCTGTCTTCTTTGCATCATACTTTCCTACTTATCTTGGTGCTGCTCGCAAATTTAGCTACCATGCCCTCGCTCCCCTCATTCAGCTCATTGATGTAAAGTGTATAAAGTAGACAGTTCAGCAAAGGCCCCTGTGGGACTCCTTACCTCACATCCTGTCAATTAGACAAAAAGCCATTTATATATTGCGTTTTCTGCCAGCAAGCAACCAATCTATGTTAATCTGTTACCTCATGACATGAGTTTATATTTTCCATAATAAGCTTTGATGTGGCACCTCATCAAATGTCTTCTGGAAATCCACGTGCACTGTCTATTGACTCCCTTTTATTGACAGCTCATGTAACTGCTAAGAGAATTCCGTAATGGATATTAGCAAGTGAGAAGGGTTTTCAATGACAGTTGATGACAGTTAACGGCCATCGTTACTGAGACTACTTTTTAATTTCATGTTATTATTAATTTAATTCAAATTCTATCCCCAGCTAGGTCCCAGAATATTAGCCTGGGCCTTTTGATTACAGGGCCAATGACATTATTGGGGTAATAGTGGCGTGATGATAAACTACAAACTCTAAATTTACAAGATTCTAAGATGATTATTGAGCCAAACAGCACTGGGGGAAACATGAGGCAACTACCAGGTGTATCCAAGAAACTTATGTTGTAAAGTTCACAAACTAATATGAACAGTAAGTACCCTATTTCACAGGACATCAACAAGATTACAAAAAGAGGGAAAAAGGAACAATAAGCATCACTTCTAAATTAAAAATGTTAAGATCATGAAATCTATCCCCAATTAGAATAACGTAGCTTTGCTGCACGGCAGAATCTAGTAAGCTGAAGGTGAAAGCTATGCAAACCATCTATCACTCATTCTTCTCTTTTGTAGAAGCTTGCGATTAATGTTTGTCTTGTAGTACTATTCTTTGGTTGAGAACACAGGCAAACAACATACTTCCTGATCTCTGCCAATGTTAAATGAACCTTAAGAAAGTGTGAACTGTGTCCCTTTAATAGTTCCTGTGATTATGGAACTGCGATATGAATGGCATACACATAAAACATGTCTTACTATTCTGAACACAGCTTGCTTCATTGTGACTATTCCATGTGTCAAAATCACCTGATAAAATGACAGAATATTTACATACAAATTGCAAGAGGTTGTATGCAGGGAAGACAAAATGACCTGCAAAGGGAGTGGTGGGGGGAGGTGGCACGAAAGACTGTAAATAGGTTGACAAGGAGATTCGGTGGCTGCATGAAGGTTAGCAGGGGTAGACGGCGTGGCTGCAAAAAGGTGTGGTAAGTGGGCAGGAAAAGTCTGCAATGTGTGTAAAGGAAAGAAGGTGAATCTGAAAGAGGTTTAGGGAAAAGAAAGGCTGCAAAAAGAGAGATTTAAGCCTGTGATAGCGCAGCGTGGAGCTGTAGGAACACAGCAGGCCAGGCAGCATCAGAGGAGCAGGAAAGTTGATGTTTTGGGTCAGGACCCTTCTTCAGAAACGTCCTCAGAAGGCTCCTGACCCGAAACATCAACTTTCCTGCTCCTCTGATGCTGCCTGGTCTGCTGTGTTCCTCCAGCTCCACACGGTGTTATCTCTGACTCCAACATCTGCAGTCCTTACTATCTCTCAGAGATTTAAGCCTGCCAAGAAGAGAAATACTCAGCTAATTAGGAGCCAGGAAAACTTGAAATGACTGAAGTAATAAAATCCTTGCAAATAACTCGAATCTCTACCTTAAGGCTGCATATATTCAGGAGCTACTTTATAATGGTGATACATATAGTAGGTGCAATTGTAATGATCAGTGTAAATTGTTAAAATTCAATTTGGAACTGCAGTAAAAAATGAGCTAATTTTTGTAAATGTGTCATAAAAACACATTAGTTGTGACCGCATCTGTTTTTAGGATTGGTGATAGATCCAAGTGTAAGCAAGTATCAGTTTTTTGACAAAATACTTGGTTGTCAAATTATGTCTATCGTCTTGTGCCAACTTAGATATTGCAGTGCTTGAAAAATTAATACTTTTGCGTTGTCCCTTTATGTTTAATTAAGGGTCTTTAATTGAATATATTGATACTTACCTCTAATGCTGCTTCTGTGTGAATCCACATATCACACACGAACACAAATACAAAAGATAGTTACTGTGTGACTGTACCAGTAATAAAGGAGTTAGTAAGAATGAAAATGGAACCCCTGAGAACCAAAATGTAACCCCAAAAAACAAAGTAGCCCTTGAGGAAACTGTATTTTGCAACCTGCTGTAAGATTGCATGATATTTTAGGAAGATCTGCAACTTGTTCTTACAATGGCTTACTTTGGGCTCTTACCCTCTCAAAATCCATCACCACAGCAACATAAATAGCACCAGCCTTATAACCAGAGGGAAACGCTAATGCTATTCTTTCGACTCCCAACTTCAGTCCATCTTGAAATAAAAAGACAGTTTAAATGTATAAACATTTCCAAAACCTGATAAATCTAAAACTTTCCTGGAACTTTGGAAACTAACGGTCTATTTGTATCAGCACATTTTCTAAAAAGGCATGAAACACCTTCTTCACAATAAAAAAAAACTTTAGGTCTCTTTTAAATCTTTAAAGCAGTGAGCCCTACCAACAGACTTCAGACCAGGCATTTTTAGATCATTTATTCATGGATGTGGACAATGCTGGCTGGACCAGTATGTATTACTCATCCCTAGATGCACATGAGAAGGTAGTCGCAAACTGCCCAACTGAACATGCAAATAAAATCAAAATACTGTGGATGCTGCAAATCGGAAACAAACACACAGAATGCTAGAGAAACTCAGCAGATCTGGCAGCATCTGTGGAAACAGAACCAGCGTTAACATTTCAAGTTATACTGCATTCAAAAACTTAACACTATTTCTCCCTCCACAGATGCTGCCTGACCTGCTGAGTTTCTCCAGCATTCTGTGTTTGTTGTCTTATTGAACCACTGTAATCCATTTGGTTTAGGTAGACCACAATGCAGTTAGGGAGGGAATTCCAAGATTTTGTCCCAATGAAGGAACAGCGATATATGTTATCAGATCAGGATTCCGCATGGCTTGGAGGGGAACTTGTAGTTGGTGGTATTCCCAGGTGTCTGCTGTCCTCGTCCTCCTAGATGGCAGTGGTAGAGAGAGATTCCCTCCATTTTACCGTATTTAAACGATCCCAGAACATAACTGAATTTCTTGCTGTGATTACCAAAAGCTCGCGTCCTCTCAATGCAGCCCCCATCAGCTGGCCTATCCATTCATACTTTGCAAATTCTTTGCAGGATGGATTAGGAACATACACATCTCGTGCTTCTCCAGTACTGTTACCCTAGGGAAAGGAGAACAAACAGCAATTAAATTTTTGTTTAGTCTCTATGATAGCTAATCCCCAAGATGCAGCAACTTAAATTTTATATAGCCAACATACCCATACCAATTTACACAGCAATTTTTAGTAGACTGTCTAAAGACAACTACAGCAGAAAAATAATTTAATTATGGCAGTTGTATCTCCATTTATTTTGTATTTTGTGAATCTTTTGTTGCGAATTTTGCCCTCAAGCCAAAGATTGAAACTGAAAGTTCACTCTTTCAGGACCAAATACAGTAATAACTCACAGTCAGTGAATTCTAAAGTGGAAAAGAAAAATTATGCACAACAAGATGCCATGAACAGCAATGACATTACTAAACAGTCTTTTGTAGCATTGACAGAGATAATTATTGATCTAGGCACAAAATATTCTTTAGTACGACTTAACTAACAAGATATTTTATATTTACCTGAAGAGCTATGTTTCATGACCATTACAGGCATGAAAATATTGCAACATTTTAAGTTATGTTACAACTTATAAAACGGACACAACTGCTTTCAAAATGGCTCCTTCATGTCATATGGCATTGGCACTATGAACTCCAGACAAACCTGACACTTAGGCAGATGCCTATCTGAGAGAAATACGGACAATCACAGCTATATGTGAAATGCACAAGTCCATTTATTGAAGATAAACCATCAACAAACAGGACTATGATATACCTATCCCACTGACCAATCCCTACCAGTCTTTACCTGCACTCACCTTTCACCACACTACCTACCTTCCCCAGCCCCACTCCTCCTCTACGCTCTCTCTCTATTTTCCAGCTCCCTTCTCCCTCCCCATTTCTGAAGAAGCATCCTGAACCAAAATGTCAGCTTTCCTGCTCCTCTGATACTGCCTGACCTGTTGTGTTCCTCCAGCTCCACAGTGTTGTGTCTCATTCCAGCATCTGCAGTTCTTGCTATCTCTATGATATACAAACTGGTTCATCTTCCTGCTTCATCATGAACAATAGGGATGTCATAATTCAATGAGTTTTTGATGAATATGAAATTAATCTCACTGCCTCCTTCTTGAATTGTGATAGTTCTACATCTAAAACACAAAGACATGACTTGAAAAGCCACAATTAGGATTCATATCAGCCTAATATCATCTCGTTCAGAAAAGAACTTGGGACTTATAATAAGTTACATATGTAAGGCAGCCATGTTTTGCACCTGATTTTAGGAGTTTCAGCAGATGTTATGTAAAATTTGCTCATGGGATGTGGGGGTAGTGGCTAGGCCAACATTTATTGCCTATCCCCAATTGCTCAGAGGACAGTTGTGTCAAACAGATTGGTGTGGGTCTGGAGTCACACGTAGAACAGACCAGTTAAGGATGACAGATTTCCTTCCCTAAAAAGACCAGATGGGTTGTCATGACAATCCACAATGGTTATACGATAATTCTTTGACTAGCATTTCATTCAATTCAAATTTCATTATCTGCTTTAGTGGAATTAGAACCCATTCCCCTTGCATATTAGTATTGTTCCGGGATTACTAGTTCAGCAAGATTGCTACTACGCCATCATCTCAAAAGGTTTTCTGCTGAAAGTTACTCAAGTTGGGACAAGCTACATGGAGCAAGAGCAGGCACTAATCTCATACACAAATAGTTTGATTAAAGGCTTCGGAAAACAAAGTCTGTCCATAAAGTATCTCATCTAAACAACAGCAAGTCCGAAAGGCAGGTATCTCCTTTGCATTACACTAAAGAATGAATCTCGATTAAAGCCTGAAGTCCTGGAATTGGATTTTAACCAAAATCTCTAACTCACCCACTAGTCAAACTGCCATATAACTCTCAGGAATGAAACATCCATTTTGAACTTTGGAGTCAGAATCACACTACCTTAGCCTCTGGTAAAACTGGAAGGTGGTTTCTGGGTTAGGAACATAATCCTCCAAATAGCATCTTTTCCGGCTGCTCTTTATCATTTACAAACCAATTAGGAACGTGCCACCAAGGTCCCCAGCCAATTAGCACTGATAGGGCAAGATGTCAGAAGGAATTTTTCTGATTATAGGAACCATGGTAGGTTTCAGAAAATCTTGCAACAGTTTCATTTTTCAGACTGCAGAACCCATAGGGATGGTAAGGAGACCAGTAAAAACTGCCCTCCCCTCTGCCAGCTAGCAGGGTTAGTTAGTGGGGGATTCTGCTGTGTGACTGCAGAAAGTCAGCTTTCCTAAGGACAAGGGGGAAAAAAAAAAAAGAGAAATTTCACTTCTAAAACAGAGCAGACAACACAAACTTTTCTTCAGACCATTTTTCTTTTATAGTCCTGCCTTTATGGCCCTGCACAAATACAGTGTCCTTCTCTACTTTGCACACAAACTAATACAAGCATTCATAACTTCCGCTTCCTCTCCATACAGAAGGAAGGATAATATAACTTGACAACAGCAATAGATACAGGGTTGGCAGGGAGGGAATCCGGTGACAAGCACCTTTTGAACTGTACTCCTCTTTATCCATTTTGCAGGATGACTTGTTCTGGGAGTGTGAGGCACCCTGTTGAGAGATCCTGAGCTCCTGAGGCTCTGATGCTCAGATACGTTGGCAGAGCTGAATCTGTGTTGATGGTCTGACCCCCTTCTATCTGGAATTTGGTAGCAAACTCAATTAATGTGGGAAAATCCTGATTATTGAAAAGGTGTCAGGGCCAAGCTCACATCCTTGAACCTCATCAGAAGCGAGGGGTTGAGCAGCAAAGTTTGCTCAGCTACCCTTTAAAGCTGCTAGCAATATATGAAATATATTTCTCAATTTTTCCAATTCAGCTTATTCTCCAATCTCTTGAATGAGATTTTCATAAGAGAGACAGAAAAAAATCAGTTGATATAGATAAGGTAAGCAAGAGGTTTTTACAGAGACTTGCTGTACCATAAACCAGTATAAGTCAATGTCTTCAAGAAGGAAAAAGGCGGCTCCAATCATTTTCTTCAGTTAACTTTTAACGCACCTGATTAGATGTCCTTACAAAAAAGGGTAAAGGCACTGGACTGTCCCCAGAACTTGGGCATAGCTCTTCAGAGATATCAGAGAGGCTATCTCTGAATCCACCACCTATTGTTTTAAAAGAAAAATTGGACTAGTTAGAAAAAAAAAGTCTTTATAATGTTAAACAATTAACCTTGGATTAGATTAATTATCATCTATCAGAATTCAAACATAGTTCATAAGGACTCACTGATTTTTCCAATATCAATTGCACATCACTACTCAGTGTTTAGATCGCAGTTGTTAGTCCTTCAGTGAGTGTGTTAAGATGCATTAGTTAGAGAATTGCTTACCAATTCTGTTACAAGGGCACAACACAATTCTGACAGTTACAAGGGCACAACACAAAATAAAACTCTTAAAATTTTATGCTGCCGTAGACAAACAAAAAATACATAGGGAGACACGAATCACTTTAAAATTCATAGTACGTCATTGTCCAAACTGCTCCATTAGGCTGCCTTCCAATCCTATGCTCCCTATGCAGCTCGCTGTGACCCAACATTATCTCAAGCAGGTTTACAAAAGCAAGCATATAAAAATCTTTAGAATAACATTAAACTAAACAGCAAGTGCTGAAAACCTAAAAAAAAACTTGAAATGCTCCGATTAACTGGCATCTATGCAGAGAATAGGCACAGGAAACTTTAAGGTTGAACAGTGCTTACCTTGATCAATGATCCCTTCAGAGATAAATTTACATTCCCACCACTGGTCATAGCGTGCTGGCCATCTTTGGATTTAAAAAAAAACAAACATTGTACAATTGTACAGAGTATTCTTGTGTGAAGTTCTTAAATTTTAGTAATGGAAAGGGCATTATCTATATTAATGTTATTGAAACTAAAAGAAATAAGTTACTGTGCCCAACCACAGCATTAATAGTTAAACTCATCATAAATTAAATATTTCTAAACAAATGTCAAGTGCAAAAGTGACCAAGCTGCAAGAGTTCATAACCAATAGCTCCAACTGTACATGCTCCAACGTGCTTCTTGTTAACACCTTACTTCCATTATCCCCCTTTCCCACAACCAACAACAATGAAAGACAATGAACAATCTTCAGAAACATTAATTGAATGTCCTCTAAGGATTAATTTTAAAAGGAAATTCTGTTGAATTTTATTAAATTAATGCAACGGTTGACTGCATACTTTGTGTACCTCATGTCCAAATTGCCTAATGGAAAGCCGTGAAGGAAACTGAGTATCATTTGTGGTGTTGAATAATCATCATGACATTAAAATGCAGAACAATAAAACCAACCATCTCATCTTCAACGGAGAGTCACATTTACAATACACAAAACCTGAAATCACAAACTAGTTTCAACAGAGATGCTGTTATTTACAACAGATGCCAATGGAATCTTAAACAATCGAGTTAACAACTTGGGCTCAAAACCATTTCCAAATCAATTCCTGTGTTGTCATTAGCTTTCAACACAATGGTCCTTCTAAAATCTAAAAGTAAAATATAAATTTTAGCATTTATCAGACCTAATTTTTGTTTCATTGATTATTCTGGTTTCCCTTATTTTATAAGTTATTTGAAGAAGCCCTTCTTCAAACTGGTTGGTCAGAGTTGTGCAATAGTGCAAATGGAGGTATTTCCAAATTTAATACCCTCTCGTGCTTGGTTCAATTAATAATGCATTGATATTTAAATGCAGTCCCAAAGCAAGTTGTGAAGGCACAGCAAGGTGATCAAATATCAGAATGCTTCATTCCACAGTAATGCAATAATAATAGCCTGCATTCTAATGAGTTTAACAGCCTTCAGTAAAGAAATGGGCTTTCAGGCAGTAAATCAAAGTAATTTAGCCCCATTATAAAGCAGAACTGAAAGCCAAATGACTTGCAGTCCATCCAAGTTTGTCCGAACACAAAGAAATAAAAATGTAAGCCAAATAGTTTATTAAAAAACAAATATGAACTGTACTTTTGAGTTATGAGCCAAAGTGTGAACTGAAGTACAACAAAGGATTTGTAATTCTGGTGGGTGTGTAAACTGACCGATACACAACAAGTATGACGGCGATAACCTGAAGTAAACACTGAAGAAAATCCCCTACCCCACATTTATACTTTGGAATCATACAAGACTTCATATACAGAACGCTTTGTCTCCCAAACAGTACCTGTAATCTAAGGGTTTCTCGCATTTGTCCGATGGCTTCAAACCTTCAAACATCTATAAAACAAAAGCGTAAAACAATGCAATTTAATATGGTCTGAATAACCTGTACTCAATTTCACATGGACTTCATTATTGAAGAAAAACATCAAAATAAATCCCATTGTTGATCAATTTCACGTCATTTGAATCAGTCATTTTTCACAAAGAATAATTTAGAGTCGTTGCAATGTTGTTTGAATGACATAAAAAATGTTTTTTTTCATTTACTATAAAGAATGGAATCTCTTCATTTTGTGGGGGTGGTTTTGGAAGTGGAAGAGAGTAGGGAAATTCAGGCAGTTGTGGACTGAGGTAGCTCAATGTTCTCTCATTTTTGGTAATTGCTCTGATCTTGTTGGGAATCTGTTTCACACAGTAGGGAAACCACTTAGACCAAATGAGTGGCTTTCTGACCCTTCTGCAATTTTCCTGTACTGAGTCCAGATGCTAATTGGAGGTGGGCTCCTGACAGTAGGCTTGGGGCCTCCTCAGATGACCCCAAGAAAGAAGCCACATATCAAATAAAAAGGCCATAATTCCTCTATACTGATGGCCATGACAGTTGTGGATCATTATTTCCGAGTTCTCCATAGGCATCTGACACTGTCTACGTTTTGACATACTCTCATGCTCTGTCTTAAAAACACAGGCTTGCATTAGAAAGCCTGATTGGCTGCCCTGGTCACTCCTCCATCCAGTATCCTTAACTAAATACAGAGGAGGCCTCCGAATTGGCTGCAGGTGAACATTAGACACCAACAAGATCTGGAAATGCTCCTGACGTAGGATTCAATGTTAATGGAAAAATTTAGTACAAGATTACAATTTTGATCTCCCTTTGTTCCTGCCCTTTTGTGAAAGGGTGACAGATGTGCACTTCCACCTTCCTGGGCTCATGCTTCGGAGTCCAATCTCATATTTTGTGGCACTGTCTACTCGGGACCTGTCAGGTTCCAATGATTGCCTGTGATGATGTAGGATTTTAAATCATGCAACAGCTGAAAGGCAAAGCCAGCAATGAACTTAAAATGTTGGAAGGTCATCAGGAAGAGAGCATTAAGAAAGCAAAAGGTGAGCAGCGTTGTCTACCACTCAAGAAGGACATATCTTATGAGGGCACAAAGAATGAAGGTGGTTGAAACAATGATGTTATCTTTCCATCACGTTAGAAATACAAAACAGGGAATTATACAATTAACAAAATAAGTGAGCAACCTATAAAACTGAATTGCTCGTTTATCTGTTCCCCTGTGGGCACAATGACATTTTGTCATCAGTGGCCAGTTTAGACTTTGCAATTTACCCATGATCATTGTCCATTTCCACATTTATCTGTCCATTAATTCTTTCTAGAGACTACCTAGCCATTTGTTACAGTACCATCTGAAACTTGCAGTGCCTGGCCTCTTTGTAATGAGCACACGTTTGCACACCAACAATTCATTTATCCTTTGAATCACCAGTGCCTTAAAAGAAAATTGCCACGTTTTAAAAAAAAAGTGCATCTGGTGGCCCTGGTGACTTGCTGGCCCAGAGGTCTGCATACATGTTGCTGGAAAAATGAATTCATTATGCAAGGAAGATACAGGCAATAAGGAACCATGGCTCACAAAAGGAGTGCCCCTTAAGGCAACAGAGGCTTTGCTTCAAAAAGTGTGAGAAAGGGGGAGAGTGAGCAGCTGAGACAATATCGGCATAATTGCCCACAGCTAACAAAATTTGTGTATATTCAAGAAAGATGCTCTGGATCACTTTGAGCAGACATACCTGCGTGAACACAGCATTCTTACAAGAGGGATCAAGGGAGGGATTATTCCGGTGCTCCATGGCAACTCGCCGATTGATGTAGAGTTTTGGCATGAAGTTGGGTTTGTTTGTTTCTGAATCCTTGAGGCATTGTGTAATCAGAGCAGTGCGCCGTTTTGATAGCAGAAGGAACTGCTTGATATGCTGAAACACAAAATGCTGGTATCAATCTGTTATCTTTAACAAGTGTTAGCCAGCAGTTGGTTTGGTTACATTTTGCTTATGCAGCAGGTAAATCCTAACTCCCAGGTTGAGAAAGGGATAAAAGAGCTTTGATTTGCCCCTCTCCCAAAGTAAATCATCAGTACAAAGCTGGCTATATAGCACACAAAGACAGACTGTCTCTGCAGGACTGTAAGAAAATGTACAAGTATAAAACAAAAGTCAAGCATTGGACATGATGGGAAACTTCAATGAAAGCAGAAAAATGTATCCAGTTTAAATGTTGGTGCTTTTAAAAATAGATAAACTTGCTACACTCAAAATAACAGAAGTTGATCAGATGATCTCATTTCCAGAAGCTTATGAACCACCTGCATTGCATAAACATTCCATGTTAAAGCTGACAAACATGGAGAGGAGTTGTCTGCATCCAGACAGCTCTGGACAAAGAAAAGGGAAATATCACGACCCATTATGCTAAAATGCTTGTAAGTTACCTTACCACCACAGAATGGAAAACTTTAGTGAAGGATTTAAATTTTATACCGTTATCAATGTTGTTAACACTTAATTACCCTCAGGGCAGTTAAAGATGGTCAAAAAAATGTTGGCTAGCCAGTGAGACCCACATCCTGTGAATGAATTTTTAAAAATTTCCTTGAGGTTACTCCAGTGTATCAGTTACACATTTAAAAAGGTCCCAATATCTCACCACATAATGCAACAGTAAATTAAGTAGACACACTGGAGTGAAACATCCAAATCTCCAGATTTAATGAGAAAAAGTGCTTCTGGTGTCCTGATTCCCACTCCATCTCTTTCATAAACCACAAAAAAGGTTGCCCTTTGTATTATCTGGCCTTTCTTTCCATTTGTTATTTTTGCAATCTTGGTTCCAATAAAGTAGTTACATGTTTGCCCACAAAACAGTAATTACAGCTCAGAAATAACCCATTGCCTGCAAAAAACATGAGTGCTTAGGTGATGAGATGAAGCTTAAATAAGTGCCAACCCTTTCTTTAAAAAGGTAAATAAAGATCAGTGCTGCAAGCAGGTCCAACTTACATACTTAGGGTCACATACAACCCCTGAACCTGCAAACCAACCACACCAACTGTGGCCTAATGGCATATAAATGTTACGCTTGCCAGTTTGTCCTGTTTGAAGGTTTCAGGCCTGGAGGTTTGAAAAGGGTTGTTCTTAGCAATCATTATTTATGTAGTGGATAAATTCTAGATCAAATCAAGAAAAATTTGCTTATGCAAGCAGCATGAGATATGAGGGATGTGTGGAAATTAACTGGAACATTCATGTAAAATTTCTACGTGGCACTGGAGAAAGCAATAGCTATTAACTATTCATTTGCTAACACTTCATGCGTTGCAAACATCAATACTGCATTCCGGCATACAAGATAATTGCTAGCTGGAATAATGTTTGCTTTCAAGCACCAAACACCGGAAAGGAACAGCAGTGTTGGAAAGCATATAATTCTGGAAAAATCAAGCAGAATGATAAAAAAAAAAAATTGCAAAAACATGACTTGTACGCTCTTCAGGGACTCACCTTTAACTGACTGAATGACCCAACTGTGTGATCCCAGGCTGGCACAAGATAATGAAGAAGACTGTCCAGGAGTTTAAGGAATCTGGAGAACAATCATGCAACACATGAACGTAATAGGTTGTTATGTTATTATACTTGTAACTTTTTTCCGATTATGATCAAGCCTTTAATTTAAAAAGAAGTTCATCAGTCTTTTGTTTTTATTGTTTTATCCAATCTGCATATACCAACTTATTCCTATTCAATCCTATGCTGTTGTTCCATTCCACTCAAATTTTACCCGAGCATGCCTACATTAATCTCAGCCAACAGCAAGAATAATTGATTCTTGTTAAATCTTGTTAAATTTAAATTTTTCCTTCATAACAACCTCTTATAAATTGTAACGATTCTTCCTAATTTAATTTTCTATAGCCTCTTAATTTGAAAGTTGATTTTCAAAGACAAAGTTGCATTGCAGTGGTGTTTGCTCACAGGATGAAAGGCTTGTCAGTACACTTGGAGTGTTGATTTTGAAATCATATGAATTTTCTTTGGAAAAAAAAAACTGAGCCACCTGATCAGGCACTTGGATCATCAGTTTAATGGCTTGTTTAAAAGACTACGCATCCAACAATACATTGGAGAAGTACACCTCACACCTTTGGAGGTATAATTTCTTTCGCAAGTGCTCTACACACAGTAAGTTATACAGATCTTAAACATTCCTAAAAGAATACAAACTGAAACGTTTCATCTTGCACGCACAGGACCCAATTCTTCATAGCCAAAAGGAATTTATTCATCACTGCATTTTTTCATTGGGGAAAATGGGCTACGGGGATTACCATCGTGCTACAACGCCCATGAACCCGCTGAGTTTAAAATTTAATCAATTAAGATAGACAGTTAACAATTCCTGCTTCATCTCTATACCAACGAATCAATACCTTCTGCTCATACAGTATAAATTGGTGCTCCTTTTCTAAACTTGATTTCTTGCATTCTAGTCTTGAAGTATGCAAAATGAAAAGCTTCAACTTTGTATCCTTTCAACAATGATTAAGTTCTGTACTACTAAGCAAATATTAATTTGAGAGAATAGCATATTCTTGTCAGAATTATTATTATTATTTTTTCTTTATTCATTCACGGGATGAGGGTGCCAGTCAGCATTTATTGCCCATCCCTAACTGCCCAGAGGGTAGTTAACAGTCAACAACGTTGCTGTGGGTCTGGAGTCACATGTAGGCCAGAGCAGGTAAGGATGGCGGTTTCCTTCCCTCAAGAACGTTAGTGAACCAGATGGGTTTTTCCTGACAATCGATGATGGTTTCATGAACATCATTAGACTCTTAATTCCAGATTTTTATTGAATTCATATTCCACCATCTGCCATGGCAGGATTCGAACCCAGGTCCCCAGAACGTTAAATAAAAATTGAAAGAACTGTGGATGTTGTAGATCAGGAACAAAAACAACATTGCTGGAAAAGCTCAGCAGGTCTGGCAGCATCTGTGAAGGGAAAAAAACAGAGTTAATGTTTCGGGTCCAGTGACCCTTCCACAGAACATTATCTGGGTCTCTGGATTAACAGTCCCAGGGATAATATCACTAGGCCATTGCCTCCCCATAATTCTAAGACAAATAAAGGATTAATACTGTCACAATAAGTAAAGATCCACCAGGGGTTAGCATTTACCATTTATCAATGCCACTTTTGAACTATCTGCTAGATTTAGCAGATTAAAATTGAGGGAAAGAAGGGAAAGCATGTTTTTCTGTTAAGTGAACTGATCTGATCTGATATGTAAAGATATCTTCACCTCAATCAGTTATTTACTCTCAGTCGCATTTAAGGCAAAAGTCTCATTATCATTTGAGTGATTTATGCTGTAAGTATAATAGTGTTGTGTATATTACGTTTCCATTACTTAGCATGTGTTTTTACATTGATTACGAGGACCTCTTGATCAACCGGCACACTTCTGGTCCCATAGATGCCGGTTAATAAAAGAATTGCTGTAAAGCCACATGAAAGATACACTTTTAACCAGAAGTATCCAACTACCCTCATCACATATTATTTCGTCCTACTTCACTTTACTCTCTGACCAAGGTGATAATGAGGTGACCTGGTTTGGAGTCTCTTAATTCTGCCTTTACATAATTCTTTAAAAACCTTTCAGCCAGTTGACAATGGGAAAAATGAAGACTTTCATACATTGTAAAACAATCTGTTCAAAATCTCTTCTTACACGTTAACTCTTTCTTCTAAATAATATATAACTTATCAAAATACATTAACTGTAAGGAAAACTACATGCCAGCATGCATTCATACTTCAAGTCCAAACAGAGATATATACCTGTGGATTACTACAGCTCTTCTATATAGCATGTCAGGGTTATGTCCCTCAAGGCGTGGATAACGGACTAGGTTTGCAGCTTGAAACATATCAATGTTTAATCCTAGGTCTCTTTCCCTTGAAGATCTGATCTTAAGGCCATGTAGTCGGACATCTATTCCTCCATCTGTTGGGAAATGTTAAAGAAAGACTTAACATTGTTGTGAAAGTACAGTTCACTGACATCTGCTTCACATTGAAAGAATACTTTGTTGGACAGTTATTTTGTAGCAATTTGCTCTAAAGAAGCAGGAAACAGTTGTTTAGTAAGAAATTGCTGCAATGTTGCCTGCGCAATTGATCTTTATTTAATGCCCAGATGAATAAATACTATATGTAGGGAAGAGCAGGTAAGGGAAGCACAATTGCTCAGAGCTGAGCATTATCTTTTCCTTTTTCACTCTTAGTGAAGGCTGATGATGGGTTGGGAAGAATGATACTGACCGGTAGTATCTTGTTGTTATGGAATGATACAGCATGGAAACAGAGCCATTGGTCCAACTAGTTCATGCTGACCATTTCCTGAACTAAACTAGTCCCACTTGCCTGTGTTTGGCCCATATCCCTCTAAACCTTTCCTATTCATGTACTTATCCAAATGTCTTTTGGGCGTTGTAATAGAAATGTAAAAACACTCTCTTATAGTGCTCTAATAATTCAGATAATGAAGTGTTCGCTCAAACCATTCAATCCTATAAGCTATCTACATTTAAACACAATCTTCAAAGCCTCATTTTTCCGGAATGTCAATTTAGTCAGCATATCTCACCAATGAAGTGAGACATTTATCAATGTGATGAACATTACATAAATAAGTTGCTGCTGTTATGGTGAATCTGTCAACTAATTTACAGTGGTATTACTTATTACGTTTGTGACAAGAAGTAAATCTCATATTTCAAATGTATACAGGTGACTTCCAACCTTGTGCCTTTTCATTTTTCAATCATAAATCTATCAAGAGCAGCAAAGTGATTGATACCAAAGCCTCAGTCAACTTCAGACTAGCTGCTAGACAAGATAAAAGTGTCTTCTGTTTTATTTATTATTCTCCTGCTTCTTTGGCAGTCCCCAGGGTGGAGTGGGACTTGCTTCCACTCTGCGAGGGGGTGGGTTCTGAGGTGGATGAATAATCCAATCCTGGGAGTCACAAACTCTGCCTCAGGTGAGGCAGATGGTGTTTGAGAAGCCAGGTAGATGGGACACTCCGGATGCTGTGTACCATTTCTGATGCCTGCATTTGGCCTCAATTTCACTCAGTGACGCGCAAAATGGTTGGTGTCTTCGCAGATGTATCTTTTCCAGTCTGTGCATACCCTAGGGCAAGCAATCCCCACATATCGGTGGCAATGTTGCATTTTTTTTTTAGGCAGGCTTTCGGGCTGTCCTTGTGGTGTTGTTTCCTGTGTCCTCCTACTGATCACATACCATTGCAGAGCTTGGAGCAGAGCACTTGTTTAGGGAGTCTTGTGTTGGGCATGTGGACAACATGGCCTGCTTATTACAGCTGGTCATGCATGACCACTGCTCCAAAACAGGGGATATTGGCCTGGGAGAGACGCTCATGGAGGTATGTCTACCCCGCCAGTGGACTTGCAGGATATTGTGAAGATAGTGCTGGTGATAACTGTTCTGCGATTTGAGGTGACTACTGTACATGGTCCATGTTTCTGATGTATCGGGAAGGGGGGGTGGTGAGATACCACAACTGGTCTATAAACTGAGAGTGACTTTGGTGCTGGTTTGAGGTTTTAGACTTTGAACACTGGAGTCAATGTTGGATTTCATCAATGTCTGCTTACATTGAGAGGAGCCTCACAAGGTTCAGGAAATGATCCATATTGTCCAGGGACTGAGCTGGTAGAGAACTTTTTTTTGTGCTGGATGTTTACTCTGATGTCCATTCTCTCATTTGCCTCAGTGAATGGGATGATGATGGTTTCTAGTTCAGTCTCAGTATGCATACGTGCAGGTATCACCTGCTTACTGCAGGTCGATGACAGACATTGGGGTGGTCTTGGCTCTGGCCTGGGGTTTAAGGTTGAACAATTTCCCACTTATCTTGTCGGTTGGCTCCACTCCAGCGGGGAGATTCATGGAGAGGAGGTGGAGCATTGTGGTGAGGAAGATGGAGAACAGCATTGGTGTAATGATATAAGTTCTGCTTGACCCCAGTTTACACTCATATTGGGCATATGGTGGACATATTGGTGAGGGTCACAGCTTGCATGTCATTGTGAAGCAGCCAGATAATGGTAACAAATTTCTGTGGGCAGCCAAATTTGAGGAATGTGTTCCACAATCCCTTATGACTGAGTGAGTTTGAGAAACTGAAGAATTCCACATACAGAGGCTTGCTCTGGTCCCTGCACTTTTCTTGGATTTGTTGCACACTGAAAATCATGTCCATTGTGCCTCTTGATGAATGGAAGGCACATTGAGATTCAGCCACTGGAAGCAGACAATTGAGGAGGATTGTAGCGATGATCTTTCCCTTGGCGGAGAATAGGGAAATTTGTCTAATTTTCAGAGTCAGACTTGTCTCCTTTCTTGAAGATGGTCAGAATTAGTGTCCTTGAGATCTTCTAGCATGCTTTCTTCCTTCCAGACAAGGGAGATGAGGTGGTGGACATGTACCGAGAGTCTCTCTCTGCTGTATTTTAGTTATCAGTGGGGAATCCATCCGTGTTGGCGGCCTGGTTTTTCAGCTGTCAGATGGATTTTTCAAACTAAGGGCTGGTAATGGGTATTATGATGAGGGATGCTGTCAAGAGCATTTGCATTGAAGGTTGCATCTTGGTGGAGGAGGTCCTCAAAGTGCACGCTCCAGTGGATGTCGTCGACTGTTTCTTGGTCTTTGATGGGCAATTCTCCATTTGTGGCTGTCAGTGGAGTAGGTCCCAGGGTATTTAGACGATAAATTACTTTGATTGAGCTGAACAAGCCCTGCATGCCATGACTGTCAGAGAATTGCTGAGTTTCTTGCGCTCTTTACATCCACCGTCTTTTCTTTAGGTCATGGGTTCTTCATCATATCTCGGCCTTCAGGTGCCTGTAGGTTTGTATCCTCTCGTTTGGGTTTTGGTAGAGCTGCCACTTCAGGAATATGCTGTATTTGTGGTCTAAGAGATCCTGGATCTCCTAAACACGCTCAAACTAGTCTTGGTGTTTCTTGGTCAAAAGGCTGAGCGTGTCCATGCAGATGCTGATTATAGCGGCTTCTCAGGTAGACCAGGTGCTGTAGGCATTCTGCAGTTCTGGCACATCTGATGTCGCCAGGTTGATTGTGAGGTCCTACCTCAGTAGTTCTTTCTCCTCAGGGTCTTGGAGTCCAGCAGCATAGAGTCTCCTGTGGCAGATCTTTTCTGCCTGTTGTTTTGGGGCTAGGTTGGAGATGGTAGAGTGGATTAGTTGGTGGTCGTTCCAATAGTCATTGGCTCCAGTCTTGGAGTGGACGATGCAGACATTTTTGCAGTTCCTTATTCAAACTTTAAGCGTCACTGCTTGGAGCAGAGGTGTTGCTATGAGGTCTTGCGCTTGTCCTGCCAGCAGAGCAAAGTTTTTGTTTTGACAAGGTCATGTTCTAGGCACAAAAACGGAAGTCACTAGAAAAGCTCAGCAGGTCTGGCAGCATCTGTGAAGAAAAAAATTAGAGTTAACGTTTCAGGTCCAGCGACCCTTCCTCAGAGGGTTCTGAGGAAGAGAGTCACCGGACCCAAAACAGTAACTCTAATTTTTTCTTCACAGATGCTGCCAGACCTGCTGAGCTTTTCTAGCGACTTCTGTTTTTGTTCCTGATTTACAGCATCCGGAGTCCTTTCAGTTTTGTCATTTTCTAGGCAGTTTATTAGGAGGAGATTCAATTGGAGTTTGCATTCCCTATGCGTTCTCCGTCCAATACACCTTTACAAAGATTTGCATCCGTTCCGACTCGAGGATTGAAATCACTGAGGAGAACCAATCTGTCTCCCTTAGGGATGTGAGGCAGCATTTGTTATATAGCCTTCATGCCTCTGCTACCATGCATGCAGGTGGTGATGGGAATCCAGTAAACATATAGCTCATGAACTCAGTGTGGGAACAAATCCACACTTTGTTTGCCTTGAGCAATATTAAAAATACACAACTCACTTTTGAAATGTTTTCTCATTGCTTTTGAGCACTTGGTTTTGGTATTGCTGAAAGAAAAGATACGTGTGCAAAACAAGAAATTTCAACAACATTAGGAGAGATTCAAGAATAGCAAATTTCAAAAGGTAGTAACAATTTATAGCACATAGGAAAAGGGTGTTGATTGGTTGACAAATATACTGAATGGCCAAGGTGTTGCCATGGTTAATGCATGAGGGAACAATGTCCTCCAGGGTTTTGTTTATTTTTAAAAAAAAGTGCATCCTCTGTTTCTCACCCCTCTGTTTCTGGGGAAGGTTCTTGCATGGGGGACAATGATTCCCTTATAAATTCGCCATGGCAAAGCTTTGACTTTGCCAATTGAAAAGATTAAATAACGTCAGTTAGAACTTTTTTTTTGAAGTAAAACCATGAGGAGGGCTGAAGAATAGTAGGTATATAGAGACAAGTAAGGATAAAACTAGAGCAGAGGGCCAGGTCTGGAAGTGTGAGATAAAAAAAAAAATGCAGGCTAGACTGCACAATTAGTGAGATAAGGACAGCCTTGGAGAGATAAAGAATGACATCTGACATATGTATGGATTTGATTATGGGCTAGACAGATGAGCCAGGAGCCCATATTGCAGGTCTGACCTGCACAAATGATATAACCAAGTACCTTTGCAACCCTAAGCTCACTATCTGGCCAGTATCACCGGCAACTATCCTCAGACCCTTCCTCAATGGGTAGCAGTGAGTAAGGAGAAAGGGTAATATCACTAGTAAGTGGGCTACTTTGGATTAGGACAAGGACCAAAGGCAGAGATTGAAAGAGTTAAATAATCCTAGTTAGAACAAGCAGAGTCGAAGAATAGAGTATATTTGGAGACACGATTAGTGATCTGACTTTGGTGAGGGGCCAGGCCAGGAAATGAATACAGTAATAAGGTGGTAGCCTAGACTGCACAATCGTTCTGCACAAGGGTGGGCCGTGGATAGATAAGGAACAATGCCTAACGTATATATCTCAGGAACTAAGCGAAAGGACACCAGAACTGCTGTTTAGCTCTCAAAACCAAATTGAGTTGAGTCAGAGTATGTATACATGATTTAACGTCTACATGAAGACTGAGTATCATCTTCAACTAAGGGTGGCTCTTCCATGTCCACTTGGATAAATGACTGTAACCTGTACCAGAGTCTCCTGCTGGCTTGTCAAGTCACACCACAATGCAACCGAAGAGCACCCCTTTCTCATGCAGCATAAATTGTGATTCTACTTGAAATTTGGTATTCTTCCATCTGCCCTCATAAGCCCGAGATGAAATGCTTCTTTTCAGCGATACATAAGATTTGAACTAACAAAAAAAAAACTGAAAGAACTGTGGATGCCGTAAATCTTGTCAAAAACAGAAGTTACAGTTCTGAGGAAGGGTCCCTCGACCCAATACGTTAACTCTGATTTCTCTTCACAGATGCTGCCAGACCTGCTGAACTTTTCCGGCAATTGACAAGATTTGAACTACCAATTGACTTTGTTTTGGCCCCTTAAAACATAGCTAATTATGTAACACTATCATAATATACATTAGTTGGTTTTATGAACTGTCCTTGAGTTTCTTTTGCACTAACCTTTCCTCTTCAACATTGCTGCCATTCAAGGAAACACTATATCCATAACTTTAAAGCAAATTAAATAATTAAACAAAAAGTGTCCACAATTTTCTCTTTTATTCTCTTCTCCACTGTGTTACGTATTTAAAGATTTGACAGGAATTATGGTGACTGGGTCTTAGAGATTCCAGATATGTCATTTGAATCCTACTACCCCTGCCATCCTGACACCCTAAAGGGTGCAAGGGAAAACAATGTAGCAATCTATTAACTAAGAACCCAAATTTATATTTTAGCCGTACAGGACCGCTGTTCGTTTAATCTTCACAACCCTGATGGTATTTGATTATTGCCTTTTGGTTGGCTATCAATGTCACTCGCCTGTCTCCAACAAACCAGAAGACTTACCTACACATTCTATAATCCGGATTTCAATTACAGGAAGGTGAACCATCATATCTTCCAGGATACACAGATCACCAACTAAAGTTCTGCAAAAGAATTGAAACACTTAATTGTTTAAAAAGGTTCAAATACCATGTGTTGCAAGTTTACTTACAGCACCTTCAGACAATGAGCTAGAAAACTGAAAGGTATTAATATGGAAGTTACATTTTTAAAATTGAAAGATTAGCCACTTTTCGTAGAAATCTTAACTCAGGTAGAAAATGCCCACTTCCATCTTCTTTATTTAAAATCCATTCCTATATATAAAAAAAAAATTGATGAATGCCTGGACCAAATTTTTATCCTTCATATTGCTTGACTCCCGCTTGCGACAAACTAATGACCGGACAATTCCTTCAAGCACACCTCTGGGGGCAAAGATGTGGGAGGGGAAGAGAAGAGATGAAGAACGAAGCTGGCAATGAGCTCGGGCACTTCATGCCTGGAAAAAAAATTAAAAGAAAGGGAACGGAAGGGGAACGGGCAAGTACAATAATAAACAGACATTTATGTGGAGTCAACCAGGTCAAAGGAACAGCAACAGCACACAAGCATTTGTGATGAAACCAGTATAACACTCCAAACCCTATTGTAAACATTACTGCGACAGACTTGAAACACATAAAACAAAAAATGCTCATATTATAGCTGGGATTCGCAGGCAATACAAGTATGTTAACAATAGCATATTTTAAAGTATTTTACATATTTGATAGGTAAATACCATCTGTCTCTGTAGTTTTCTATACTTACTCATCAACTGTGAGATCGTTCAACTTTTTTAAATTATCTCGATCCCCACCAAACACATGAATTGTTTTTGGCATGTAGTTATCGTCTGTTGCATCTACAGAGATGAACAGCTTTCTACAAAAAAAAAGATGTATTCAATTAATTATAGCAAAATAATCCCTTGGTACTTTATCCATGTACCAGCTGTTCATGATAATTGAATTTCACAAGCGTATATTTTGTAATTAACCTCATCTGCATATTCAAATAGGACCTAATTTGCTTACATGAACAGTATCTGATAAAGTAATTTGATTTTTCTGGTTTCCTTTCCTTACTAAAGTCTTTCCATGATACACATTTTCTCCAGCTCAGAAAGATACTGAGGAGAGCAGCTTGAATAAGAATCTGTTAGTACACTCCTTCCTCTTCATTTAACGATACGAGAATCCAAGGTAAGGCTGAGGTAAACAAAAAGATTATCACTTTGATTACCGTTTCCTATCACTTGTACTGAAATGCAATGGAGCAAGAATACATCGTGCTGCCGTGGATTCCTTCTACCAATGCACATCCCTTTCAACATAGAGTGAAGAAAGTCTATAAGGAACAAGTGAGTTGGGGAAAGAGGGAGAGAGGAGAGAGTGTGCAAGAGGAGTACACAGTTTAGAAAGAAAATGAGAGGATCAAAGGTACTGTATAATAGATTAAAACAAAAAGTTGTAGCATGTGGAATCAACAGGCAAGTATCAGAATGGGTAGCTGGATAACTGCAAGACAGAAAACAGAAAACAAGATAAGTGGTAGCTATTTACAGTGACAAAAGTTATGAAGTTTTATCCGAAAAGATTCTGTGCTGGGTCCAAAGTTGCTTATTTTTACGTTAGAAGAACAGGCAGATCATAAATGTACAAATCACTAGATTGTGACACAAGGCAACAAGGTCATTAACAAAAAGCAAATTAAGTACGAAGGTTTATTTCAAGAGGGATATAATCGCAAAGTAGAGACGTTATGGCAAATCTCTAATGAACTTTGGTTAGATCACACCTCTGTGCAAAGTATTTATTGCAATATTATAACAAGAATAGACATGTGAAAGATTTACAAGTTTGATCAGGAAAGCAACACCAAGCACATTCTCTCTTCTCTTGAAAAAAGGAGGTATGAATGGTCTATCTGAAATTATTAAAATTAGACATGCTTTCATTGAGTAGATACAGACAGAATGCTTCTTCTTTTTGTAGTTGGGTGGGGGTGGTGGGAGCAAAATTAAGGACCACTAATACAAGATAGTCTTAAAGAAATCAAATAGGCGTCTCAAAAAAAAAGACATTTTGTCTAGAGAGTGGAATTCCAGCACAGGGAATAATTGAAGTACAGTAATACTCTGCATTTATAAAATGGAAATTAGTTAAGGATGGCAGAGTGGGGGAGGACAAAGTTACAAATGAGGAAGATGGGAAATGTTTTGAATAGACCATAAACAAGGTCATGAACAGCTTCGACCGAAAGACCTGTTTTGTTTCTGTAAATAAAAAGAAACAACCAAAGAAAAGTTACGAAAAAAGGAGAAAAGAAAGGAGAACAAAAAGGTTTTGTTTGAGAAAAGCAGATAGAGAGATCTGGGAGGACCAAACTTGCCCTTCCTCTCAACTTGGGTGCAGTGTGAGAATAATTGCAAACAGGAACAAAGTAATTAAAAAAAATCTCTTGAAAATATATACATTCAAATTCACTTTAGCTCTAATCTTACTCTCTGGAATATACACTTTAGTCATAGACTAGAGAAGTGGAATGAATTTAAGATTTAAGCATTCTTTTCCTCAGGCTACAAATTAGCCCTAAGTGGCTGAAATAGAAAAGAAAATGCTTTATCTTTCATGGAGTAGGCATTGTGGGCAAAGCCAGCATTTGTTGCTCATCCCCAACTGCTCTGGAATGGAATAGCTTGCTAGGCCATGAGAGAGAACAATCAAGAATTAACTACATTACTTTAGGTCTGCCGTCAGATGTACACCCAACTGGGAAAGATGGCATATTTCCTTCCTTAAAGGATATTAGTAAAGCAGGTGGATTTTTACAGCAAAAAAAAATTGATACTTTCAGAGTTACCATTACAGAGACCAGCTTTTAATTACAGATGCAGAGAAGTATGGTGGAAATCAATTTAGGATTATTAACTGGGCTCATTAGTGTGGTGCATGTGTGTGTACTGGAAGCTACAAACCGGAACTCTGTTCTTTGCAGTCAGAGAGAAAAAATGTACAGGCACCGCACCTGTTCCAACTCAACAAAATAGGTGACTGCTATTTGCTGATTCATTTCTCAGGGAAATGTCTTGACCAGAGTCAGCCTGCCTGATTTAAATTGCAAACAAAGCCTGGCAATCAACTGACAGTTCACTAACTGATGATTTCTCTATACTAATGCCTTGGCAAATGGACTCTGGCCAATCAATCAATCAGCAATCTCCTCATGCAATATGATTGCTGTTTTTTCTTTAAACTGACATTTTTATGAATTGCCCTGATGACAGCAAGATGAAAAGCTTTAACAAAATGTGTCTTTTTTCAATCACTCAAAATTCAAGATTTTATTATTGAACTTGAATTCCACCAGCTCCTATGGTGAGATTTAAACCAATGCCACAGAACATTAGCATAGGCCTCTAGACTAGCTGTCCAGTGACTACCATAATGCTACCGTCTCCCCAGAGGATTAAATAACTTTTTGTCTTCTTACTTTATTATAGTGCCTTTCTTCATGTAAAGTCGAATCCAGTGATGGCCCTGATTCCCCTCACTCTCCCAGAAAGTGTCATTGTCACCATCAGTCAAACACCACACATTGGCTTCATCCTGTTAATATAAAATGGATGGACACAAAGATCATAGTTGGGAGACAAGGATGAGGTGCTCATGTTCCGTCAAAACATGGAAACTCTTCAGTTATCTACTGGCTCAAAAAATGCTGCTTTCAATTCAAGAAACACATTTGTTTTTAAACTTGATTCATATTTTAAATAATTCTCTATTACCTTTTCACATTTCACAGTGGATGCTATACTGCACTTAATGCTTAAACAGTACTTTTGCGGCAAAAGCCTTCTTCAAAAGGAAGAACTTTGAATAAAAGTTACCGAGAAAGAAGAAGCATCTATGCTGTCAACTAGATGTTTGACACTGCCTAAGTTTTCATCTTCTTTTCCTATGCGATCGTAGAGGTAATGCACCAAATCTTCGTCACACTCAAACGTCCAAGTCGGAGGAACATACCTGTATCCAGTAATACACAATTAGAACTTCAGGATAATCACTTTGCATTATAAAAAACATTTCTGAACAAAGATTAATGCCAGTATATGTGTATAGACTTCACATAATGAGCTCCAAATCTCATCACTGCAGTTGTAGGTGTGCAGCAAATGATGGCAGCCACTTACTGCAAAAAGAAAAAAAAAATTTGAAAATGATATGACACACTAAGCTGCTCTCATGAGTCTTACAAGGAGAACAGCAAAGACAGTGAAGCCAAGCCACTCTTCTGGTCTGAGGTGGCATAATGACAATAGCAGAGATTTAAGAAAAAGGGAAAAAAAATTAAATATCACAGGCATATTTTACTAAACAAAAGAACCTTGGATTTTCTATGGCCAATCTTTTGCCCTCCAATGCAAGACTATAACATGGAGCCTTTTTGAAGGACAGCCACCAGCCAGCTCATTTTGTAAAAGGAAATAATGTGGCAATTAATTATGTCACAAGTAGTCTTGTATGCAATGAAATAAGTTAATACTCTATAGAGGAAGTTTAATTGTTACTGTGCAAATTTGCATTGTTTTTGAAATTAAGCTGTTTTGTTCACAGTGGGGTACTTTGTCATCCTTTTCATGAGTCATCTCAGCTATTAGAGCCTGTGTGTTACAGCAGTCAGAATATGGAGATGCTTTCTTCCCTGTAGGCAGCGTTACAGGCAATTCTCATTCTACCACAATGCACCAAAATAACAAGCAAAAAAAAATAAATAATGGGACTCAAATAAAACGAAAAATTACATTGTTACCTCAGCCTTTGCATCGCAGCATCATCCCTGTCTGCGATCTTGGGTTTTGCACCCAGATAGAATGAATATTGTGCATCAACCACCTTTTCCCATCTGAAAGAAGGAAATAAAAACCTCTAATCAGGATAAAAACTTTAAATAGTTGTGATAACATAAAAGAAATCCTTGTACCATATATTAAGATTTAGACATGTTTTAATTTGTTTAAAAAATACAAACTTCACATTCATTGTTGCCATTAGATCCAATTTGTTAAATTGGTTAAAAAAAAATTAATTCTTCAAAGTGAATAAGTTCTGAACTTCCTTCACAGACAATTTAAATAAGCAGCACAAAGCAAAACCACTGGAGATTTCAGTGCACAGAAATACACCAAATGTGGTGGACTTGTCAAGGAGAGAAGCAGCGAACAACACCACAGCTGCAAATTTGAGCAGTGTACATTCAAACAATAACTTGCAGTTATACAGCACCTTTAACCTAGCAAAAACATCCCAAAAAGGTACTCAACACTCAAATCCCGTAACATTGCAATAGAATTGCTTTATCTTTGAATTTCACAACATGAGCTTGCATTTATACAAGGAATATTCCAATAACTGCTTTGAATGCAAACATACAAATTAGAAGCAAAAATAGGCCATTGAGCCACTTGAGGCTGCTTTACCATTTGATAATGAATCCTCAAAAAATTGAACCATATGACAGACTGAAGGCTGGGATAGCACTAATCCTAATCAAATCACTAAGCACTAAACAAAACATTTATTACCAAGGATAGTAGATAAGACATGAAGTCTACAGGGCTCATAAAGATGCTCTGCCTTAATAGGATTTGTATGTAAAATCATTTCAAAGCAAATGCCTGAGAAGCTAGACAGTAAATGTGTACTTCTATGACCAGCTTCTAGGGTTTTAATGGGTCAGCAGGTGTATTAACATGGCCTACAAGTGACTGACAACAAAGGGTTGAACATTTATAACATGTGCCACTCAGATCGGTCATTAGAATCAGATGGGTTTACATTAAAAATGATGTACAAGCTATTACTCTTTATATTAAAATCTTCATTGATTAGCTGAGTCAGTCTGGGAGTACGCTTGTAAAACCATGCAGGAATTCCTCATCCAGTACACGGCAGTAGGACGTTTCTAAAATCTCGAGCGTAATTTAAAATTATAGGTTTTTGTTAAACTCAATATTAAATATATGCCAAAGAACCAAACATATCTTTGAAGCCTTCAATTTAACAGTTCATTAAAAAGAACCTTTTGGGGCTTGGGGGTCACCAAACTGACCTACATTAGCACAGTTTGGACTGAATCGGTTAACTTCCAAACAGGATATCTAAAAAAGTGGGCAAGTGAAGCAATTGTTTGTTGTCAATTTATCAAAGAAGAAACATAATTCACACACCAATTGTTTAACCAACACCATACTGTTCATGTAAACCGCACCTTCCCAATGGTGTTGAAGGAGCTCACTAACTTCTGTCACTGAATTTAAGATCAACCATTCAGGTGCCGAGTGCATTCCTGCCTTGCTTCCTTCCTATAGGCCATTGATCTGGTCCTCCCCTCGCTAGTTTCTCTTATCTCCTCTGCTCACGCCTCCTAAGCTTATCTTGACATTACTACTCAACTAAAACATGGTCAATCCAATCAAGTAAACTATTTCTCATCCATCTTCACTTCTGGGTTCCCACACTAGATAGTGCCAGAATAGAACATACTCTTTACCGCACTTTCCCAAACCTTTTCAAGTCGTTCAACTAAAATACAGCAAAAAAATATCCTTGGCCTCTCAATCTTTGCAAATTTGTATTTTGCAAGAGTAAAGGGATTGAGAACTGTTTAAGAGGCATTGGTGGTGGTTTTGAAAGGGAAAGGGACAATACCTTCAGAGATTGTGAGCACCAAACAATTGGTAGCAGAGCATCAATTGATCATTGAAGAAAAAAAATCAGAGTTAACGTTTCGGGTCCAGTGACCTTTTCTCAGAACCGGACCCAAAATGTTAACTCAGACTTTTCCTTCACATATGCTGCCAGACCTGCTGAGCTTTTCCAGCAATTTCTGTTTTCGTTCCTGATTTACAGCATCCGCAGTTCTCAGTTTTTTTTAAAAATCAATTGATCATTGTTCCCTTCAGCAATGTGAGAATGGGCTTTTGCTAATTTTCTATAATTAAAGTACATTGAAAACATTTTCTACCTAAAGAGGGGGTGTCACAAAGATCAGATTAATTAAATTACAGGGTTGTACAGCACAGAAGTCATACAACACATTAACTCTGCACTGACTCTTTTGACAAAACACCCTGTTAGTCTCAGTCCCTGCTTGGTCCTTATATTCCAGTACTTTTTCTTCTTCAAGGATTAAACTGAATTCCCTGAAGAAGGTTACTACTGAATCTGTTCCACTGTTTTATCAAGACAATGCATTCGAAACCCTGACTGCCTAAAGTGTAGCAAAGCATTTCATGTTGCCTCTGGCTCTTTTGCTAATCAGAATATGTCCTCTAGTTGTGAAACGTTCAGCCATTGCAACAGTTTCTTTTATTATCCCAGAGCAGTGTTTTTGAGCAGCAAAACTATTCCAACACTGCATTTTTGATGAAAGTGTACTGTGTTTATTTTTAAGTAATTTCTGGGTCTGCAGATTGTTAAATGGACAGAAGTGCTTTTAGTTAGTACGGTGATGTGCTCTTCCTGTCAGATGTAGGAGATCAGGAAGAATCTGAATTTTTGGAGACTATGTCTGCAGGAAGCGAATTTGGATGCAAATCCTATTGGACCACATGGATCAGATGGAGTGGCAGTTAGAGGTAATGAGGAGTTTACAACAGCCAGGGGGGTGTTCTGGATAGCAGTTTCAGGAAGGCGGAGATACCGCAGATACAATCAGGTAGACAGTTGACCATGAAGAATGGTAGGAGAGGTAGCCAGGTAGCAGACCAAAACAACAGTGAGAGAAGAGAAAAGGCTGAGACTGGTACAGTAGATAAAGGGGAGCAAGTCTAATAGTTAAGGCAGAGAACAAGGCAAGATTGATAAACTAAACTGCATTTATTTTAATGCAAGAGGCCTGACAGGTAAGGCAGATGAACTTAGGGCATGATTATGGACTGGGATATCATAGCTATTACAAAAATATGGCTCAGGGATAGACAGGTCTGGCAACTTAATGTCCTGGGGTATGGATGCTGTAGGAAAATTAAAAAGGACGCAAGAGAGGGGAAGTGGCATTTTTGGTTTGGGATAACATTATGGCTGTGCTTAGGGAGGCTATTTCCGGGAGACCATCCAATGAAGTTGCACCGACAAATAAGAAAGGGATGATCACCCTGTATTATAGGGTCCCCCAACAGTCAGTGGGAAATTAAGAAGCAAATATGTTAGGAGAGCTCAGATATCTGTAAGAATAATAGGGGATATTAACTTTCCAAATACAGACTGGATGGTGAAGAAGGTAGACAGGGTGGTGAAGAAGGCATTTCTCTTCTTTGGTTAGAACACTGAGTACAGGAGTTGGGATGTCATGGTGGGGCTGTACAGAACATTAATGAGGCCACTTTTAGAATACTGTGTACAATTCTTGTCAACCACTACAGGAAGGATGTTGCAGAAAAGATTTACAAGCATGTTGCCAGGGTTGAGTTACAGGGTGAGGCTGAACAGGCTTGGCTTTTTCCCTGAAGCAAAGGCTAAGCCTTATAGAGGTTTATAAAACCATTAGGGGCATGGATAGGGTGAATAGCCAAAATCTTTTTCCCAGGGTGGAGTAGTCCAAAACTAGAGGATATAGGTTTAAGGTGAAAGGGGAAAGATTTAAAAATGACCCGAGGAGTAACTTTTTCACGCATCATGGCGTGTATGGTATTACTACTGGCCCACTGTATCTGGGTTAGTCATGCCAAAAAAATTGGTCAGTGGCTCTGTTTCAAAAGAATTATTCAGGGAACTATGATGTATGAGTAAAAGACAGAATTGGATTCAGCGGTCAAGTTTGCACTGGAGTTCAAACAGCCTTACTCAATATGTAGGCTCACATAGAAAAACTTAGATGAGATGCTGGGTTTATTTTTGGAACCGCATCCCAGAAAATAAGATAATTAGAACATAAGATCTTGCATGTGAATAACAAAAGAACAATAATGAAAGTCTTAGCTTGGCTTATTCACCTCTCAATCCTAATGTTATGGGATTCAGTGCCTCATGATCATGGTATTCTATTCAACCCAGAGCTAAGCTTTGAACCCCATATTTCCTCAGCTCAAAAGACCAGCATCTCTACTTCTATAACAATAAAAGTCCCTAGCACAAACAATCTTTTGTTGGAGCCATATTCATTCCTTTATTACCTTCAGATTGAGGATTTCTTGTCCAACAAGTAAATGTCACGTTCTCTACAATCTACAGCTGTCCACATCCGACTTACTGATAGTCCCTATGCTCAATGACCTACATGGTCTCCAGAAATCATCCTCACCCTAAAAAATAAGCAAACCATTGCCTTAAATTTAAAATCATCAAAATCAACTCATTGCCCCTTCCCCCTCCAGCCCAATAACAGAAAACCTCTCTCCAAATACAGCTGCCATTCCTTTTGTGCAGGGGCCATAGAATTAGGGTAAGAAGCAATAGGGTTTACGGGGATTTGAGGAAAAAACATTTTCACCCAAAACGTCATGGGAATTTGGAACTCACTGCCGAACGATGATAGAGGCAGAAACCCTCAACATTTATAAAGTATTTAAAATGTACACTTGTGATACCAAGGCATGTAAGATAAGTGCTGGAAAATGGGATTAGAGTAGTTAGCTGTTAGTAGTTGACCAGTGCAGACTCGATGGGCTAAAGCACCTTTCTCTGTGCTGTTGACTTTAACGATTTTCTGTGCATCTACAAATGGCAGATATGCCTTCAACCAAATGTTGATGATCCGGAATTCCTTTCCCAAATTCATCTAGTCCAACTACCTCGGTGTTTACAACACCTTCTTTAAAATTCACCCTTCGACCTAAGCCTCAAGTTACCAGGGCGAATATCTTCTCCTCTGTCCCATCATTCACCAATGTTTAGGATGATTTTCTATATTATAGGTGCCTTTTATGTGCAAGTTCTTGTTCCTAAATTTCCATACATATGTACATACATCATACACATTACTGTTATATTAAATGAATATTGTACTGTAGTATATTTAAAATTTACCTGTTACATGGCCTGTAATCATAACCAAAAAGCTGCTGCTGTTTCTGAAGCCTTTCGGGTGTTTCCACTGGCACAAGTCGCTCGCCACCTTCAGGCTGCTTACACAGAAGAATCCAGCCTTCTGTTTCCTGACAATTGCTATTGTACTCTTGTAATTGCTCCTATAGCATTATTGGAACAATGACAAATCATATAATTGATCTATTATATAAAATCATAACATTACAATTCCAATAACTAAGGATGGCAATCAATACAGTGAATATATCTACCACACCGGTGTCCACTCAATGTTATTATCATTATGCAGCTCTTGCTCAAGGCTTTTCCCTGAAATTTATTATCTCTTCAGTTAAGATCTTGTATCTTACAGACAAGGTTTCAGCTCATCCACATCCAATAGCCTGTTCTGAAAACACTGGTTATGTTTTGACAGCTATAACAAATTGCATCATTACAGCTGAGAAAATCTGTAACATTTCAAAACAACATTGTAAAATAAAACAACCTACAACATTCTAAACAAGAAAGTCAATTTGCTCCATCACCTAAAGTCAACAGATTCTTTAAGAAATTTCCAGGATTTAAACCTTCACCAAATACTAATCAGATCTTCCCTGAGCCATAACTCAAACCTGTCCATTGGATTTGGGACATACAAACATACGAAATATGAACAGAAGTAGATCATATGGCCCTCAAGCCTGCTTTGCCACTTAATAAGACCACAGCTGTTCTACTGGAATCAATGGCTATCAGGGGGCAAACTCTCTGGTGGTCAGAGTCATACTTGACACATAGGAAGATGGTTGTGATTGTTGGAGGTCAGTCATCTCAGCTCCAGGACATCTTTGCAGGAGTTTCTCAGGGTAGTGTCCTAGGTCCAACCAACGTCAGCTGCTTCATCAATGACCTTCCCTCCATCATCATAAGGTCAGAAGTGGGGATGTTTGCTGATGATTGTACGATGTTCAGCACCATTTGTGACTCCTCAGACACTGAAGCATTCCATGTCCAAGCGCAACAAGAATTGGACAATACCCAGGTTTGGGCTGACAAGCGGCAAGTAACATTTGCGCCACATAAATGCCAGGTTATGACCATCACTAATATGAGACAATCTAACCACCACCCCTTGAAATTCAATGGTGTTACCATCACTGAATCCCCCACTACCAAAATCCTTGCAGTCATCATTGGTCAGAAACTCAACTGGACTCACCACATAAACACAGTGGCTACAAGAGCAGGTCAGAAGCTACAAATACTGTGGTGAGTAACACACCTCCTAACTCTCCAAAGTCTGTCCACTATCTACAAGACACAAGTCAGGAGTGTGATGGAGTACACCCCACTTGCCTGGATGAGTGCAGTCCCAACAACGCTCAAGAAGCTTGACACCATCCAGGACAAAGGAGCCCACTTGATTGGCACTACATCCACAAGCATCAACTCCCTCCAACACTGATGCTTAGTAGCAGCAGTGTGTACTATCTACAAGATGCACTGCAGAAATTCAAAAGGTCCCAAACAGCACGTTCCAAACCCACAGCCACTTCCATCTTGAAGGACAAGGCCAGCAGATGTATGGGCTGTTACCACATTCAAGTTTCCCTCCAAGCCACTCACCATCCTGAATTGGAAATACATCGGCGTTCCTTCACTGTCACTGGGTCAAAGTTCTGGAATTCCCTTCCCAATGGCATTGTGGGTCAACCACAGCCGGTGGACTGCAGCGGTTCAAGAAGACAGCTCACCATCAACTTCTCAAGGGCAACTAGGGGTGGACAATAAATGCTGGCCAGCCAGCGATGCCCATATCCCACAGAAATGAAGTTTAAAAATTTTGGAACTCCACATTCCCACTTACCACTGATAATTTTGATTCCCTTGTCTAATAAGAATCTATCATTCTGAAGAATCATATCTGACTCAAAAATGTTAACTCTAGTTCTCTCTCCATAGATGCAGCCAGACATGCGGAGTTTCTCCAGCATTTTCACTTTATAGTTCCAGTTTCCAGCAACCGTAGTACTTTGCTTTTATATAAATTAAACAACTTTTTAACATTCGTGCTATAATACAGCTCTGTACTGTTGGCATTTAACTGTGTAGTTTCTTGCTTAATTACTTAAATCCACTTATTAAAAGATATGTGGCTCACTACAGAAGTTCATCATTATCCTATCACCTTAATACTATAAATGCAATGACCACACTAACCATTACTTGCTTTGCATACAATTCATTTTTGACATGACTCAGAACTACGAAAAAGGTTTCATGAGAGGTGGGGATATCATCATTATGCTTTACAAAATCTGTCATATCTCAGTGGCCTTAGTGAGCCAAGACAACAGAAATGTTTTTACCTCACTCACTGATTTACTGTTCAAACAAAGTCCAGCACACTGTTAAAGCCATTAACAAATGAAACAATGATAAAACCCAGATGAAGCTACTCTATGAAATGTACAGTAGTAGAAAAATTTCCTGAGGCAATTGCAAGATTATTCTACCAGGACAATTAAAAACAAAAATGAGCAAATGGTTCCCAGGAAACGTACCTGATTCAGCTTCACCCACAAGCCGTGGCTGTTGCAGTATTCCTCTCCAGTCGCTTTGATGCAGGTCCCTCTCTTTAATTCAATGTCAAAGAGTTTCTTGCGCTGAGGCTGGGAGGCTAACTGCCACATTGAAACAATGTACTGAGATCGCCCCACGATGGTAGTAGACAAGGTGGAGTCTTTCCAGAACTTATACAAGACCTCTTTGGGGACATAACACAAGGCTTCTGGCAAAGGATTACTGTTCCTGAAGCAATCAATGCACTCAATCAGAAACCTGATTCTTCCTAGAATCTGATGCGGATTGTCAGGATTCATTGTAATCTAAAATTAACACAATAATTTGAATGTTGATATGTCACTGCTAATGTGACTAGTATTCTTACCACAACTGCATTACATTCAAGAAAAGTAATGTTGCAGGGAGGTTCTTTTACAGTGTAGCTCCCTGGTTAAATACCCAATCTATAGACACATAGAATTCCTATAGTGTTGAAGCAGGCTATTCAGCCCAGAGTCCACACCAGCCCTTCGAAAAGCATCCCACTCAGACCCACACCCTACCGTAGCCCTGCATTTCCCACAGCTAAACTACTTAGCCTGCACATCCTTGGACACTATGGGGCAATTTAGCATGGCCAATCCACTTAACCTGCACATCTTTGGACTGTGGCAGGAAACCCACACAGACACGGGGAGAACATGCAAACTCCACAAGGACAGTCACCTGAGAATGGAATCAAACTTGGGTCCCTGGCGCTGTGAGGCAGCAGTGCTAACCACTGAGCGATCGTGCCAAATCTCTTTCACTTTACACAGCTCTATTATGATATCTCATTGATTTTCCTCATTTATTCTATTTAAAACATGCATGGAAAAATGTACAAAGTTATACAAGAAATAAGATGAGTGAATCACTTCATTTTTAATCTAGGAATAGTACTGGAAACAGCCAACTGCAAGAGCGAATAGCAGAAAATGATGGAGTGAAAGAGTGCATAACCTCAGAGACGGTAACAGAGACTAAAGTGCTGGAGAAACTTAGCAGGGCTGGCAGCACCTGAGCAGAGAAAACAGCTAACATTTCGAGTCCAGTGACCCTTCATCAGAATATTAAGAAGATCCCCAGTATGGAGGGATTGTCTTATGAGCAAAGATTGAGCTGATTAGGACTCATTGGAATTGAGACAAATGAGGTCATGAGACATATAGGATTCTTAAGGGACTTGTCGGGGGAAATGTCCTCTCCACATTTCCCCTGTCAAGTCACTTAAGAAATCTATGTGTCTCAATGACCTCAAGGGACAGTCTATGACTAGAGGATATAATCTCACAGTTAAGGGTTGCCAATTTAAGACAGAGAGGAGGAGCAACTGCTTCTCTCAGAGGGTTGTGTGTCTTTGGAACTCCTTGCCACACCAAGTGGTGGGAGCAGAATCCTTGCATATATTTGAGGCCGGGATGGATAGACTCTAGATCAGTACTAGAATCAAGGGTTATGAGGAAAGGCAGGAGAGCAGATGTGGGGAGTGTCAGATTGGCAAAAATCCTATTGAACTGGCTGAGCAATCAAAGGGCCGAATGGCCAACTCCTGTTTCTACTTCTTATGGTCTTATAGATGGTAATATATGCACAAATAATATTAACAATCAGCTCACAAAAAATATTCACTTTCAGAAATGCAACACATTCCACAAAAATATGAACGGAAGCATTTTGTTTTGAAACCATACAAATCCTAAAAGGTGGAAAAAGGAGAGCGCTTCACATGATATGGTAAAATCTCAGGTTTTAGACCTAACTGTTGACATCAAACCACTCATTGTCTTGCTGTCACATAACAAACTCACAATCACTGATAATTTAAAGAAACAAACTAGGCAGTAAAACATTAACAATACTAGGTTGTCATGAAAGCAACACAGGAGAAAAACAAAACATGGGGTACTTAAATAAAGTTTTTTTTAAAAGAACAACTTTCTTTGAAAACGTTATTAAAAAGACAGTGGGCCAGTTGGAGGAGAAAATTAAATCATGCAGTTGAACTTTCAGGGACACATCCAACCAGACTTGGGAAACATAACTGAATATGAAATTGCAAGAGTTTGAGTCAGGAAACGTCAAAGTCCACTGTAAACAGTTCAAGCTGCAACGACTGTAAATTCCAAATTTGAAAATTCAAGTTTCAGCAGATTTAAAGATGATCTTCAAAATCACTTGGCACTCAAAAAGCAGAAAGCTACAAAATTATGGACTCCACTCAGCATCTATTTGAAGGCTCACCAACTTTCCTCCCCCTCCTGCCAATACTGACAGTTACCTTTCAACCTTACACGTCCTCTTCATCTATCCATCTCCACCCCCAACCCCACACTTACTTTGGTCACTCTCCCTCTGCTTCCTGATACAGGCGCGCTGCGACCCCCTTCGCCTTGAGGTCCTTCCGAGAGGTCATGTGACCCCCCCGAGAACGCCTTTCCACCGGTGGGGCTGGCGCTAATTGGCTGGTTGGAATCACGTGGGATCTGTCAACATGGCGCCGCCCTGGTCCTGGAGGGAAGGAGTAGTAGCTACAGTGGCGGTTGTCTAGGAGTCCGAGCGATATGGGGGACGGCGGTTTCTCCGAGTAAGTAAAAGCGGGTGTAAAACAACAGGAGCGGCGTAGGCTGTAAATCCGGCGGCGAAGTTTCACTCCCAACAGTGAGGCCGCTGTAAACCGTCCCGCAGAGAAACTCCAGTCAGTGACTAAAGTGGCTTCAGCCTCCAGACAGCAAGAGAGTTTAACACAGCTACCCGACCGTCAATAAAAACGTTAAACATTCCGGTCTGACTCTCTCAACGATATAACTCTCAAGGTGATGATGACCATTCCGGGAAAATCCCATAAATCAGCTTTGGGCTGTATTGACACTAAAGCTGCCAACTATCCCCTTCACCGTGAAGTTATGTAACTGCAAAAGGCCTCGTGATTTACCACTCCTGGTCTTAGCCCTGTCAGTCGTGTCGTATAAATGTAACCTGAATGGGTTTGTCAGTTCATGTTTATAGTCTGAAGGATAATGTTTATAAACTGTAGGAATTAGCAGACTTTATTTCAATAGGCATGTTTTGATGTGCTTCAGTTACTTTAAACGCCGCGTTGAGTAAGTCCTTCCTGATATACATTTCCTGTATTGGCAGAATCCCTATATATTTTATTGTGTTGTGTATATAATGCTGTGCTACATTCAAACGCTGTGGCATTTGCATGAAGATGGAACTTGACTGACATACTTTGCCAAATATGATCTTGTCAATTGATTTTCTGGTCTTTCAGCACACAAAATGCTATCTTCTAATTTGAAGGAACATTCTAATCACATTTTGAATTCCTTTTGGTATAAGGATGATGGCTATTAAGGAGTGATTAGAAATTTGACAAGATAGTACTTTGTTTCATAATTTATCTCTGATAATGGGGATGTAATTATAGTTTCTGAACAGTTTGCAGCGTTTTATACTGTCCTCTATAAGCTTTATCTGCAGATTTGATTTAATATGGCACTTTGTGCCAATTAGAGCTAGCATTAGTGATAACTAGCTGATAAAATCCATCATTTTGATGGATGACAACATTTTTATGTGATTTTATTAATGTAAGTTTATTTAGCAAGTTTAATTACTGGGGAATTTCTCTATGTTTCAATTCTTTTTGGTTAGTGTAATACCAGTAGCTGCCCACCACCTTCTGTTTTCCAGGATAAATGACTCTGCAATTAGCTGACTTGCAATGCACTCTTATCTGAAACAAAAGGTATCCTCCTTTTCTATCATCAGCATTCCAGTCAACTGTTTTAGTAGACAAGATCAGTTTGTTGTAGGCTAGATGCTTCGGAGAAATGCTCAGATGCAGTTTAAGTGCACAAACAAATTCTTGGTGCCATTCAAAACAGGGGACCATACCTTAATGGCAAAACTCTAGCAATGTAACAGAAATAGGTTGCTGCATATTTTAGCCTTTAGGTTCACTAGTGCATTCTCACATTCACTTTAAATGTGTTGTGAAAGTATTAGTTGGAATTAAGAGAAATGTCATGAGCGTGTTTTAATTTGGCAGCCTCCCATCTTGTGAGCTGTTGGTTTGTGCCTTGACGGTCAGCTCGGTGTTGATCAGGAGCCCAACCCTGGGTAGTCTCTTTTTCTTCCCACCTCCCCCAGGCTCACTTTACTCAGCCAGTTAATCTTTTCACTTATCCTCACTTCTCATGCCTAATTGTCTGCATCAGTATCCATGATCTTCATTACTTGTAGGTGTTCTTGTAGCAGAGGTGTGGATAAATGGTAGATTGTGACCCAGTGGCCAGTTCACAATACAGAAAGTCAGTATAATTTGGCTGAAGCTGAAGGAATCTTAGGAATCTTAAACTAGCTTACTGTAGAGGTTATTTGAGTTATTTTATGTTGAGGTATTTTTGACTTTAACAATTGAGAGTTTTTTTAAAATAAAGAAATCTAATGTTTCCTTCTCAAAAAGACTCAATCCTCATTTCCAAATGTGTTTGCCATTTTATTAACAGAATAGGAAAGTTTGTACGATGTCAGAAATTGAACAGGTATCTTGGGAGAAGTGTCAAAAAATTACTTATGAACTGTTTGACCAAAATAATATTTAGGTATAAAACATTTCCAACTGTTGCATTTTTACAGAAGTCTGTGTGTAATGATATGCTGATGCTTTAATAAATTGACTATCATATGATTGAGTACTGAGTCAGAAGATTTAGGATTTATTCAAAGTCTTGCACATTTTATTAGTCCTTGAATATTATTGGCTTCATTTTGAAGCACAGAAAAATCATTGTATATGTTGCAAAAATTATGGTGTCTTAAATGTCACCTACATTCAGACTTGCATAACTTCAAATTGTTGTGTGGAGCAATAGCATAGAATCATACACAGCAGAAGAGATGCTTCAGCCCATCGCATCTGTACCCCAAAGCTACACTAACTAGTTCCACGATCCAGCACTAGCCCCATAGCCTTGCACATTATGATATTTCAGGTGTTCATCCACATACCTTTTCAAGGTTACGAGGTTTCCATCTCAACTGCACTCCCACGTCATGTATTCCAGAACCCCACCATCCTCTAGGCGAAAAAATATTTCTTCAAATCCCCTCTAAACCTTCTGCCTTTCACCTCTAAAATTATATCCCATGTAATTTACCCTTCAACTAAGGGAATAACTACTTTCTATTCACCCAGTCCATGCCCCTCACTGTCTTCTACACCTCTATCACATACTCCCTCCTCCTCCTTTGCTGCAAATAAAACAACCCAAATTTATCCAGCCTCTCTTCATAAAGAAAATGCTCCATCCCTGACCACATCCTGGTGAATCTCCTCTGCACCCCTCCAGTGCAATCACATCATTTCTTTAATGAGGCAACCAGAACTGCATATTGTACTTCACCTGTGCCCTAGCCAAAGTCCTGTACATGTTCATGGATAATCACAATTACTTGCTGTTTTTCGAGGAGGTGACGAAGATGATTGAGGGAAAAGTGGTTGATGTCGCCTACATGGACTTCAGTAAAGCCTTTGTGAAGGTCCCTCATGGCAGACTGGTTCAAAAGGTGAAGTCACATGGTATCAGGGGTGAACTGGCAAGATGGATACAGAACTGGCTTAGTCATAGGAGGCAGTGGGTAGCGGTGGAAGGATGCTTTTCAGAATGGAGGGCTGTGACTAGTGGTGTTCCACAGGGATCAGTGCTGGGACCCCTGCTGTTTGTGATCTAAATAAATGATTTGGAGGAAAATGTAGCTGGCCTAATTAGTAAGTTTGCGAGTGATACAAAGATTGGTGGAGTTGCAGATAGTGAGGAGGATTGTCAGAGGATACAGCAGGATAAAGATCAGTTAGAGGCATAGGCAGGTAAATGGCAGATGGAGTTTAATCTGGACAAATGTGAGCTGATGCATTTTGGAAGACTAAGTACAGGTGGAAATTATACAGTGAATGGCAGAACCCTTAGGAGTATCGATATGCAGAGGGATTTGGGTGTGCCAGGTCCACGGGTAGATAAGGTAGTAAAGAAGGCCTATGGCATGCTTTCCTTCGTTGGAAGAGGCATTGAGTACAAGGGTAGACAAGTTATGCTGCAGCTTTATAGAACTTTAGTCAGGCCACACTTGGAATATTGCATACAGTTCTGGTCACCACACTACCGGAAGGATGTGGATGCTTTGGAGAGGGTACAGAAAAAGTTTACCAGGATGTTGCCTGCTATGGGGGATTTTCACTACACAGGTAGGTTGGATAGACTGGGTTTGTTTTCACTGGAACACAGGAGGTTGAGGGGCAACCTGATAAAGGTTTATAAGATTGTGAATACCTTGGATAGAGTGGCAAGTATGATGCTTTTTCCCCAGGGTGGAGGGGTCAATTACTAGGGGACACAGGTTCACGGTGAGGGGGAGGGGGCGGGAGTTAAAAGAGATGTGCGAGGCAGATTTTTCACAAAAGGGGTGGTGAGTGCTTGGAACACGTTGCCAGAGGAGGTGGTGGAAGCAGACACAATAGCATTCAAGAAGCACCTGAATGAACATAAATAGGAAGGGAATAGAGGGATACAGATCCTCTAAGTGAGGACAGTTTTAGTATGGAAGGGCAAAACGTGTCAGTGCGGGCTTGGAGGGCTGAAGGGCCTATACCTGAGCTGTATTGTTCTTTGAGGGGGTGGGATGGGGAGATGTGGAGTTGGGGCAAACATGATCAAGAGGAAATGGTAAATTTTGGACATCTGCTACTAGGGAGCACTTATTATAGCATTCGCTTTTGAAATCTAAAATTTATCAATTTTGCTTAACTGTTTACGATGACCTATAATGATCTCAGTAACCCCAAAAAGCTAATTATAGGAGAAGCTTAGATCAACCAACTTGTCTTCTCTTGCCAGCAAATCTATGAGCTTGTGTCTATATAAGCTTTGTCTGGAGGAGATCATCCAGTGTTGATGAGCAAAATTGACAATTTTTACTTTTCAGAATCTGACATAATTATCTTAAATGAGAACAGACTTCTTAAAATAGTTGACTGAAAAATATTCTCTGAATACGTTTCTATGCTAACTTCTATTGTTTTCCAACTGCATTGATCTGAATGCTGTAATGTTACCTCCAAGTAAAGAAAATGAGAGATTGATGCATGTTTTACAATGAAGTGTGAGATCCCCGTGAGCGAATGTGTTTTACTGGAAATCTACGTAGTATACAAAAATATTGTCAGTGTTGATAACAAGTTATTAATTATTAGAATTTATGTCCAAGCATAAGTTAACATCTGTCGCAATTGTTTATTGTTTAACTTTCAGCTCGGAAAATTTTCCTCCTCTGAAAAATGACACATTCCTCAGAGCAGCATGGGGAAAGGTAACCGACTATGTTCCTGTCTGGTGTATGAGACAGGCAGGAAGATATCTCCCTGGTAAGGATCAGAAGCGTGAATCAAAATTGATATCTCTCGCTCAGAATAATGCACAGATTTCTTGTTGATTACTATTGTTCGGTTTGACCTGGTAACTGCAGTTAAAATTAAATCTAATTCAACTGGATTTGATGTCTTTTGTGAAGAGTTCATAGTGTTCCATAAAACCCAATATGAACATTACCGTAATGAGTGCTCTGTGACGTTCTGACAACAATTTTGGTTTCACTTGGGATCTTTTAATGAGGATGGTGCAACATGTAACAGATCCAGCAAACGTCAAGATTTTGTGAATTGAGCTGTGCCATTTGAGAGAGAAATGGAATGAAGACATTATACAAAATATGGCGGAATATCATTTTCTTGATCTTCCGGGTCCTGTTGGATCACACCTATTAGTTCTTCACATCCCTTAGCAGCTGCTTCACGATATCCTGAAACAGACACAAAGTAGGCAACACCCCTTTTGGCTACTCAGTCTCCTATTAAGGATACTGCAACCCCCTAAATTATTAAAGTTTTTTTATAATGATAAGCCCTCTGTTCTCCTCGTCCCTTTGGACTGCCTGCCTCCTGTTCCAGTGTGCTCTTTTCAGCATTTTGGTTGCCTTACCATGGTTCCCAGATGTCAGCCAATCTTGTTTTGTGATTAATTGACCACGAGGTGGTGCATAGGAAGAATCAGCATTTCCTGCTGACAACATAATCAATACTAGGTCCTATCCATTTAGGAAATTACAGACACAAAGCCAGCTCCTACTGTTTCTCCCAAATTTCTTGAAATAACAATATCAATCGAGAAGTGACATTATGAGCTGTGATAGCAGTGACCCTGGAGATATTTTCATTATTTCTTGGTGACTGAATTCCTCTGTGGATGCTACTCTGGTAGGTAAACTAATTTCTGTCCCTTTCCACAGAATTCCGAGAGACACGAGCAACTCAGGATTTCTTCACGGCTTGTCGCACCCCGGCAATCTGCTGTGAGCTAACATTACAGGTAAGTTGCTCAAACGTTTTAATGGTCTTTAGACTATTTCTGGAGTTGAATTAAGAAATTGGACAATTAAGCTCCAATTATCTGAAAACAATTGGAAAAACAGGCTGTTGAATTGGATTGGATTGAAAGGAGGGGAAAACTGACTTTCCCACCCTTGGCTCTCAAACCCTTAGCATTACTGCAACAAATGGGGAAAATGAGTTGAAACACATTGCTTCAGCCAGGTTTTTAACTAAGTAAATTTAAAATGTTTTGTATCATTGTACTTTGCAGCATCAATGAATTGCTACGGTGCAGAATGAGGGCTTTCAGCCCATTTATGACTGCACTAGCTCTGAGCATTTTAGCTTGTGAATCTCCTGCATTTTTCCTACAACCCTGCATATTATTTCCATTTAAATAATCAACAATGCCATCTTGAAAGCCTCAATTGAACTTTGCCCTGACCACCCTTCGAGTCAGTGCATTCCAGCCCTCAACCACTCTGTCTGAAAAAGTGTTACTCATCTTGCAATTGCTATTTTTGCAATATAGTTTAGAACTGCACCAGTTAGTGCTTGATCGTTTTATGAATGGTCATAATTTTTCCCTATCAACTCCACACAGACCCTTCAATAGTTTTGAAAACTTCTGACAAATCTTCTTTAGCCCTGTCCTCTCCAAGCACAACAGTCTAACTTGTAGCACCCAGAATGGTACACAATCCTCCAGCTGAGCTCTAACTAGTAACCCAAATAGGTTGTCATAACTTCCCTGCTCTTGCGTTGTATTTCCCTGTTAATGAAGCCTAGAATACTGAATGCTTTGTAACAGCTCTCTCTACCTTTCCTGGTGGACAGTTAGTACATGATGTTAAACGAATGAGAAAGTAACATCCATGACTCAGTGGAAGCATGATTATCTCTTAAATCAACTGTTCTTTCAAATCTGACTGATGGAGTGCTGCACTTTTGAAGGTGTCCACTTTCTAGTGAGATGTAAAACTGAGACTGTGCCTGCCCCTTCAGGTGGACATAAAAGATCCTTTGGTACTCTTTGAAGAAGATGTTCTCCTGATGTCCTAATCAATACTTATTGCTCAGTCAATATTTCTAAAGCTGACGAGTTGGTCATTATTTCATCTGTACTTGTATCGGCTTGCTGTGTAAAAGGAGAAGGTGACTGCACTTCCTACGTTCTAAGAATACCCTTTTGGAAGTCCCTTTACTGGCTGTAAGGTGTTTCAGGATGTCTCGGTTGCACACTCTTATTTTAAACTTAGATCACCTTATTGCTCAAATGAGGTGTTACTATTCATGTATAGGGCGGGGAAAGGGGAGGATACTAAATAACTATGCCACTCATCTCTTTTGGTTTCTTAGGTTTGCGTTAGTTTATCATCGGATTTGGTAGGAACAGATAAAATTAACTAGTTATTGTTTACAAATAGTCATTTGGTAGTACAGAACTTGAGTACTGCTGAAGAAGACATCATTTTGCTGAAGCTTTTTGTCTTGTTCATCAAGACAATTTGCTGGAATAACAATTCAAGGGAAAACCAACATGGATACTGCACAAGACCAGAGTGCTAGCTGGTTGGCAAACAGACTCTGGTCGAGCTGTTATCATGGAAAATGCACATTAGTACAGTTTCACAGTTAACAGTTTGTTTGCAATTTGCCCATATCAATCACAGAAACAGACTGGTAGGTTACTCATCTTGCTGTGAATGCAAAATCTCAATCTGCTAAATTCTGTGACCATTTCTGAATTTTAGGTTGTGCGCACCATTAAACTATCTAACAAAAATCTCTTGCCTATTTACTATTTCAGCCTCTCAGAAGGTTCCCGCTGGATGCTGCTATCATTTTCTCTGACATTTTAGTGATACCTCAGGTAGGGCACATAGATACATATTTCTGTATAGAACTGACTTTTTTTAATTGCATAAGTATGCATTTGTTGAAAGTAACCGTGAAGCATTAAGATTTTTAGATTGAGCTAGTTTTTTCTTGTTTTCCTTATTTCTGATTGAGTGCGGTGTAAATAATCTGATTCTACCTCAGTTTAGACCCACCCCTTAATTGAAGCATGGCAGTTTCCACCCAGGCGATAATCGCTATTGCATCATACAATCCCGCGTGTGCATCATTTATCTCCTAGCTATCTGTAACTCAGTACATTGCTGACCCAAAAGCAATATCATAAATTTGATGAGATTTTATTTCTGTTAATTGTATTGCTACCCATGTTGCTGGGGTTCAGACAAGGATTAAAAAGCAATCGTAACTATGCCAGAGAATACGGTTTAACAATGCTACCATTTGCTGATGTCAGATGCTTCTGCAAGTTTTCGGAGCAGCCATATCATCTGTCTTTAGCAACTACTTAAACACTAAAACTGAGTGATTTTGTAGGGCCCTTTCCTCTGGGCCAAGAGGCCTGGCTTCACGTTTTGCCTGCTTCAGGTACGTATAATAATTACTCTGAAGGTTAATTAGAAAACATCTGAACGTGAGTTCAGGTATATTGAAGAGAGTGAACTATTGTTGACTTCTTTTGTCATTAGATGAGATTTGAATAATAGCTGAGCTACTGGAGAAAAAAAAAGAGGTTTGGCTGCTGAGCACTCTAGTGTTGCAAAGCTAAAATGTGACTACATCTGTTTATGATAATAAATGTAGGTAAAGCTTTTATTTTCAAATGTGGTATTTTTCAAATAATGAAACACTTGGAAAAATATCTCTTTAAGGCATTGGGGATGGAGGTTACCATGGTTCCAGGAAAAGGACCAATGTTTCCAAACCCGTTGATGGAGCCTGGGGATCTTGTCAAGTTGCAGGAGAATGTAGATGTGTCACAGGAGCTGGCATACGTGTTCCAGGCTATAAAATTAACCCGCAATGAACTGAAGGGAAAGGTCCCTCTTATCGGCTTCTCCGGAGCCCCGGTATGTTGGGAAAAGTTTCTGATATTAATGATATTTTAATTATACCAAGCTTGCATAGTGAAGAGTACAACCATGCAGTTAAACCAACAAAAATAGATTTGATGTTTCTGTTGGTGTGGCGTGTAGAATTTGCAAACTTTTTTTTTTGTAAACAGTAGTCCAATTGGAGATGTATTGGAACCACATAGCAGTTCAATTTGTGAATTATAAGTCCTTATTGTTTTATGAAATATCATCTCTGCTCCCTGTATGTATGTTTTGCTGTGGGTTCAATCAATTACAATTGAAATATTAACCAGTGCCATATGATTTGATCTTAAAGCTGATTTTTCTGAGTTGCTGTCCAATTGCCTATTGCTAGATCGTTTAATGAAAATTCAAATGGAATACATGACACCTACACTTTCCCAGTCCTGCCCTTGTCGTTGAGGGAAGGCTACTGTTAGTATATGTAGCTCTGCAACCATTTTTAAGCCCTTGGCCTTTTCCTAATTGTTCCTTTCACTAATGACGACAATCATTTAATTTGTTCTTCTTCTTTTAGTGGACATTGATGACTTACATGATTGAAGGAGGTGGCTCAAATACAATGGCTAAAGCAAAACGTTGGCTGTACCAGTTTCCAGAGGCCAGTCATAAGCTGCTGAAAATTCTAACTAATGTGATAGTTGACTATCTTGTGGGGCAAGTTACAGCAGGTGCTCAGGTAACAGGCGGTCGTAGCATTTCCACAAAATCTGTAAGCTTCAGTTGCTTTTTCTCCTGTAATTCTCCTGTGAATATCCTTCTCTCATTCTGGATGTAGAGACTTCTGGGGTATCTGTTGTTTTTTTTTTAAAATTGATTTAAAAAATTTCATGTAGATGTTCCTTTGACTTGTTTTAAAAAAAACTAATTTTAGCTTCAGTTGGGCAGGACAAGCAATACCACAAAACTACCACTAGATGGCAGCATTTCACACACTCATGACAGTCCTTGGATCTTCCAGCAGTTAAGCGATAGCAGCACTGCTACACCTTTGGGAGGTTGTGGACAGCTTGATCCCTGATCAGTCAACCACTTAAGAGCCTTATTGTTTCCTCCTGGGAAGAAGTTGATGTTGAAGTCCTAAGTATTGCCATGTATTACTCGTGCTTAATCTTAAAAATTAAAATTGTTGCAAATGGTATGCAATACAACATAATTATACACCTTTGCAACTGTAGTACCCATAATCTAAATAACTGTAGAACTGGGGGTGTTTGATCTCAGCAATGCCGTGCTGGTTTTGATTTCTTTTATTATTCTCTGAAGTGGAGTTTATGCATCAAAAGATTAAGACAAAGATACTGCAGTCATTAAGTTCTCTTAAAGGAACAATAGTTGTTCATTGATTGAATCGCTAATATTGTTCACAGCAGCCTTTGGAGAATTTTGGGAATATATTAATAGTGTGCTCATCATTACATAGTGTCTGATGCATGACGATGTATAATGTGGTGAATACTGCATACATGAAACAAATGTAAAGCAAAAGAATTATGCAGAGTTGCAAGTGGCCAGCCAGCTGGTGTTGAACTTTACTATTTAGCCACTTGGGGGTCTGAATTGATGTGATACCAATCCTTGTTTGGCTGCATTGCCACAGTGCCATGAGTCTGTGTAGGCAGGTGAATTGACGAGTGTGTCCTTTGACTTACCTTTGGTTATATGGGGATATTGTCAGTCTGAGTCAGCTTCTGTAAATCACTCAGACTTGATCCGAGACAATATCTCCTTTTCCTTTGTCAGTGAGTTGCTTACGTATTTTTGGCTGAACTATTTTTGAAGAATTTTGGAAGGAATTGATTTTGTGAGCTGACCTGTCAGGCTGCATCTTAAGAAAGTAATAAGTAGGAGCAGCAGTCAGCCATTGAGCTTCGTGGGCCTGCTGTATCATTCCATAAGGTCATGGCTGATCAGACTTTCACCTTGGCTCCACTTTGCCTGTTCGCCATAACGTTTCATCCCCTCGAGTTCAAAAAATTGTGTTCAGGGATAGCTGCAGCTTCTTTAGAGACCAGAAAGTCCAAACATTTCGATAGGTTTGATCCATGGGAAAGGCTGATAGCTCCACAGCCACATCTGATAGCAGCTAAAATTACAACTTCAGTGCTATTAGATTAGAAGGAGGAAAAGCAATTAACCATGAAGCATGTTTTTAATTCACATCGAGTGTGCTTTGCATGTGCTACACATATCTGAACATCAGATAAGGCCAAAATTAAACTTGAATATCCATTGTTGGCTTCTGGTCAGCAACGTCTTTATTTTCAAATTCTCTTGTTTGTTTTTGATTCTTCCCATGGCCTTTCCTCTCCCTATCTCTAATTTCCTCCAGCCCTGCACATCATCTCCAAGATTTGTCATTTTGTCTCTTCTTGTGCACTCTAACTTATTATTGTTCCACCATTGGTGGTTGTATCTTTAGTTCCTAGATCTCAGGCTCAGTTTCCTTCTCTGTACCTCTCCACTTCTCTACCCCACTTTCCTCCTCCTTATTTCTTATACCGTCATAAAGTCATACAGCATGGAAACAGACCCTTCGGTCCAACCTGTCCATGCTGAATGTAATGCCAAACTAAACTAGTCCCACCTGCCTGCTCCTGGCCCATATCCCTCCAAACCTTTCCTATTCATGTATCCATCCAAATGTCTTTTAAGTGTTGTAATTGTACCTGCATCCACCACTTCCTCAGGAAATTCATTCCACACACAAACCACCCCGTGTAAAAAATTTGCCTCATGTCTTTTTTAAATCTCTCTCCTCTCACCTTAAAATGTGCCCCCTAGTCTTGAAATCTCCCATCCTAAGAAAAAGACAGCTATCATTAACTCTATCTATACCTCTCATTATTTTATAAACTTGTATCAGGTCACCTCAATCTCCTCCGCTCCAGTGATAAAAGTCCCAGCCTATCCGGCCTTTGTTTATAACTCAAATCTTCCATACCCGGCAACATCCTGGTAAATCTCTTCTGAACCCTCTCCAGCTTGATAATATCCTTTTTTGGACAAGATTTTCGTCATCTTGTGAAATCCTCCTTATGTGATTTCATGTCATACGTTGTTTTATGACACTCCATGAAAGGCCTTTGGGACGTGTTACTATTGTAAAGTGGCCATGTAAATTTATGTTGTTGCATGCTACAAGTAAACATTCCTATCAATGCATAACATCTAGCCTTCTGCATGAAGGATGAACATGTACTTCCTAGTGTTAGTATAATAATAGTTGAGTGGCTAAGATTCAATGTGGTGCCCTTAGGTCAGGGAGTTAGTCAGGTTGGCTGTCTACTGCTCGCTGATGTCTGATGATGATCGCTGCATAGGGTGTATGTGTATGATGATCAGGCCATCTTTATACTGCCTCCAACAGTAGCCTGCTGGCGCTCTGTGCCTCCAACAGTAGCCTGCTGGCGCTCTGTGCCTCCAACAGTAGCCTGCTGGCGCTACCTTGATATTCAAATATTGTTCAGTGAACCAGGAATGAAAAATCTGTGGGTAATATAGAAAATGAGACATGGATATGCATTTATTGGTGGTTGGGAGATCGTAAATTGCACAATAATTCTTAATCGCTTGTGTTACCACACCTATCCAGAATTGCTTCCTGAGTGTCTCATATAGAAAAATTAATTGTGTCCTCTTGAAATTGCTCATCATTCTCTCTTTCTAGGCACTGCAAGTGTTTGAATCTCATGCTGGGCATCTAGGAAATGAGCAGTTCACAGAGTTTTCACTGCCTTACCTCAGAGAGATTGCTCACCAAGTGAAGGAAAAACTGAAAGTTTTGGGCCTAGATCAAGTACCAATGGTAAGATTCTCATCCTCTGGTACCATCTGTAGGAGACATTCAGTGAGATGACTTCCTTTGCCTCAGCAACT